>NC_029780.3:53936533-53967479 GCF_000817695.3 Arachis duranensis | reverse complement strand
ACATCAGTGCAGTCATGATCAGGGAGTTCTATGCAAATGTTGTAAAAGAAAACAAAGATAGTGCCCCTTACACAAGTTATGTCAGAGGAGTTGAAGTGGATTTCAGTCCAGCAGCCATCACTAGGGCCCTGAAGTTGAGAACCATAACTTATGCAGAGCCTAGCTATGAGACCATATTGCAGATGGAAAACAATCCTGATGAGATCTTGCAAGGGCTATGTGTGGAAAATACAGACTAGGAAAGAGACTCAAAAGGAGTTCCAAGCCACTTGAGGAGAATAAACCTTACTCCTGTGGCCAAAGGATGGTATGAAATAGTAAGGAGGTCTATTCTCCCTACTGGAAACGCCTCTTGGGTCACAATCAAATGAGCACTCTTGACATACTGCATCCTACATGGAGGTGAAATCAACCTCGCACAACTCATAGCCGACAGTATTCAAGTGGTCTTGGACATCCAAGTACCATTCTTAGGCTATGCAACAAAGCTAGAGTGATCTTTGAAGATGAGGACACAGAAAAGGTGAAAAAGGGGAAAGGAATCACCAAGAAAAGTATGGAAGGAATGAATGAAGAAGATGATCAAGAGGGAGTGGTAGCTTCCAGACAAAGAAGATTGCAAAGAGAGGAAGGACGAAATCAAGCTCATGGTGCCATAGACATGAGCCAGCTACAAAGAACAATTGAAGAGTTATCTCAGCAACTCATGCAAGCTCAACAAGAAGATTGATGAAAACATACAAGCAAGGTTGGAGTATTTGACCCACAATTTGCCAACACTCAATCCACAGATCAAGCCATTTGAGCAATGCCCTGAATTTGACGCCAAGCAAAAAGCAAGATCTCATCATTATACAGAGTTAACACTTAACAGATTGGAAGAAGTTGGACTCTCAGGGCTCTTGGATTCTGTTTGGGATAGAAGATGCCCTGGTGAAGAAATTTGAGACTACTCCAAGCTATGGAAGAGAAAGAAGAAAAAGGGAGAATCAAGCAGCAGCCACAATCATTAGAAGGTGGCAAAGTTCTTTCATACTTCTTCCTTCATACCCTTAATAAGGAGATGCATGTCTGAAACATGATATGCCTCCATTGCTTATTTCTTTTACTTCATGCATTATTCTTAGTTTACTTTTCTTTGTTACTTAATAAATAGCTAGGGAAATGCTAAATCTGCATAATGTTTGTTATCCATCACTTAGTTAAATTTTGTTTTGTTTCCCACATGCTTGAATAAAAGAGAATTAATTGAATTGAAAAGTAAAATATCCAATGTTGCATACGTAAGAATGGAAGTTAATGGTGGTATATGTGTTTGATTAAATGCATAACTCATGAAATAATTGTTGCATAATATCATTTTCATTTAAGTGTGAGTTAGCTTGCTGTTATAAAGATTCTTATCAATAAAGAAAAAGCCCTTGAGAACAAAAACAGAAAGAAAGAGGAGAAGAAAAAGCCAATGTGGCAAGAAAAACAAAGAATAAAGGTTGGACACCAATAGCTTGGACCCTAGGACATATGCCTGTGGTGTTCTTGTACTAAGATATGCTTGGATAAGTAAATTCTAAGGGGTATTTTAAAACTCGATCACTTAGATCAACTGATTTGGGATGGCCAATTGAAAGTCCACAATAAAGAGCAGCTTAGATACAGAACATTTAGTTATCCAAAGAGATGCTGGGCATCAATGATCCTAGGAGGAAATAGTGAGCCATGTGTCTGTGGTGGAAAGATGTTGAGTACAAAAAAAAAAAAATAAAGCCAAAGGCTACTACTGCAACATTAGACACCAAACCTCCAAAAGAATAATAAGCTTGTTAAGCATTATAAGAAAGAAAAGTTAGCAAGGGAGTAATTAGAAAGTAAGTCTTATAACAGCAAGTTTAGCAAGCCTTTGAGGAAAGATGTATACATGTAACAACAACAATAATTGAGTTATCATTGTCTGCATAAAGACTCCATAAATCAAGTTCTGCTATATGCCTAATAAGGATATGTGTTCTTTTCTTGTTCATTTCATTTTCTCTTAGTTTTGATGCTTGCTTGGGGACAAGCAAGATTTAAGTTTGGTGTTGTGATGACAAGTCATCATATACCCATTTTTTTTAGCTAATTTCACTTGTTTTATTAGTCTTTATGCACTTTCTTGCATCCTAAGTAAGTGATTTGGAATGAAAATGCATAACTTCTTTAAATCAAGCAACTACCATTAAATTGATGCTAACTCATGAGGTTTAAGCTAAATTTAATTGAATTTTAATTGATTTATAAGCCTTGTGAATTTAGTGATACTTTGAATGGTTGTTTTGGTTTATTGTAGGTGAAGAAAAGAAGAAAAGAGAAAGCGTGGCTTAAGAAAGCGTGGCCCAAGAGGGAAGAAGTGTGGCGCTTAAGAGGAGGGAGCAAGCATTGCCCTCCACAAGGGTACACTGCCCTCTAGGAGGGCAACATGAGTAAACAAGCCTTGAGAGGCAACCCTGCCCTGCCCACGACAAGGACAGAGCACAAATTGGTGCCATGGATCAAGGAGAACAAAAACACTGCCCTGCCCTCCTCAAGGGCAATATCGGGCTCAACAAAGGAAGAAATCCAAAGAAAAAGCTCACCAATGCTTGCCACAAGGATCAAACACGGAACCATGAGGAAACAAGAAACTAAGCCTTACTTTGGTGCCAAGAAAATCAAGAAAAACAGGTAGCGTGCGCGTCACCCAAGTTTCGAACACGGAGCTTCAGCCTTGGCACATTGCCCTGCCCTCCACAAGGGCAGGGCAGCATTTTGGTCATGCACACACGCGCACCATTCTGGCGCACCAAGGGAAGGCTCGGCAGCACCAGCAGCACGCACAGGCATCATTCTGGCGCACCAAAAAGTTCTGCCCTGCCCTCCGCAAGGGCAGGGCAGCATCCTGCAAGCACCAACGCACCACACGCACGCACCATGGGCCAGATGCATCATTTTCTGCCCTGCCCTCCACAAGGGCAGGGCAGCCTCCTGGGAGCTACTTTCTTCATAGGCTAAAATTGGATTAAAAATCCAATAAAATTCATTTCTTCACCAAATCAAAAGCCCATCCAAATCCCAAGATCCAAGAATAGAAAGTGTATAAATAGGATATAGTTTGATGTAATGAGGGCTTTTTCCTTGACTTTTCATCTTTTCCTTTACTTTTGAACTTGGATCTTTCTTTTGAGCTTGGAATCTTCATTTTTATTTTTGAACTTTTGAACCTTCTCTGGGAGACTTCACTAAATTTCAGAGAATTGGGGAGGAGAATTGATCTCTCTTCTTCCTCGTTCTTGCTTGAGCATTTTTACTTTTCTTGTTTTGAGTTTTGTGTGTGAAGAATTGAGGAAATTCTGTCTCAATCTCCACTCAAAATCTCTTTAAATCTTCTTCTGCATAATTGAGTTAAATTTCATTTCCTTTACTGCTTCTTCTTTAATTTCTTGTCAATTGCTTTGTGAACTTGGATCTGGGAAGGCAAGTGAGGTCTAGCTTGGCTATCTAGTCTCTTGAGTCCTGAGATTCCATTTTAATTCTTTTTGGTTCTTCTGTGAACCCTTGCTGCAATTAAATTCCCTTTTCTGTTTAAATTCTAGTTATTTCTAATTCAACTTCTGTTTTATTAATTGTTGCAATTTACTTTCCCTTGCTGAAATCCTGAATTTCCAATCCTCAAATCCCCTTTTCCATTCAAGCAATTTACATTTCTTGCATTTTAAGTTACTGCAATTTACATTTCTTGCACTTTAAGTTTCAGTCATTTAATTTCTTGTTCTTTAAGATTCAGCACCTTTACTTTCCGTTCTCTTTAATTTACTGCAATTCTCCCTTCTCCCTTTACATTCCAAGCAATTTAGTTTCTGTTAATGATAAACCACTCAACCAATACATGATTCGCTTGACTAAATCAACCACTAAACTAAAATTGCTCAATCCTTCAATCCCTGTGGGATCGACTTCACTCCCGTGAGTTTTATTACTTGATGCGACCCGGTATACTTGCCGGTGAGTTTTGTGTTGGATCGTTTTCCACACATCAATGGGTCATCCCATATATAATATTTAGACTCGCTTTTCAGCTTGTCTCTTTGATGTTTAGTAAAGTTTGGAGGAAAAGTACGGCTAACTAGATAATTAGCTACAGGTGCATACCAAGGGATTACCTCAGATACTGCTTGTAGGTTATCAAATGGAAAATTATCAGCTATAGGAGTGGAGTCATCTTTAATGTGCTCAAGGGGACTCAAGTGGTCTGCCACGAGATTCTGGTTACCACTCCTATCTTTTATTTCTAAATCAAATTCTTGTGGTAGCAGTATCCAACGTATAAGCCTTAGTTTGGATTCCTTTTTAGCTAATAAATACTTTAGAGCTGTGTGGTCTGAATACACTACTACTTTCATACCAAGTAAATATGCTCGGAATTTATCCAGAGCAAAAACAATAGCAAGAAGCTCTTTTTCAGTAGTAGTGTAATTGGACTGAGTGGCGTCTAAAGTTTTAGATGCATAAGCAATAACAAAAGGATCCTTACCTTCACGCTGAGCCAGCGCCGCTCCTACTGCATAGTTGGAAGCATCGCACATGATTTCAAATGGCTGGCTCCAGTCCGGTCCTCTCACAATTGGAGCTTGAGTCAGGGCGGTTTTCAGCTTATCAAACATTTGTTTACAATCCTCACTGAACTCGAATTCAATATCCTTCTGTAGTAATCTAGATAGGGGAAGTGCTACCTTACTAAAGTCCTTGATGAATCTTCGGTAAAAACCTGTATGTCCAAGGAACGAACAGACTTCCCTCACAGAAGAGGGGTAAGGTAAACCAGAAATAACATCCACCTTTGCTGGATCTACAGAAATGCCAGTATTAGACACAACATGTCCCAACACAATACCTTGTTTAACCATAAAATGACATTTTTCGAAATTCAATACAAGGTTTGTACTAACACATCTATCTAATACTCTAGATAGACTATCTAAGCAAAGGCTAAAAGAATCACCATAAACGCTGAAATCGTCCATAAAAACTTCCATACAGTCCTCGATAAGATCAGAAAAAAGACTCATCATGCACCTTTAGAAAGTAGATGGTGCATTGCACAAGCCAAAGGGCATTCTCTTGTAAGCATAGGTCCCAAAAGGACAGGTAAAAGTAGTATTTTCTTGATCCTCAGGAGCTATATGAATCTGAAATATCCTGTATAACAATCTAAAAAGCAATAATGTGATTTACCTGACAGGCAATCCAACATTTGATCAATGAATGGAAGAGGATAGTGATCCTTACGAGTGGCTTGATTGAGACGCCTGTAATCAACGCAGACCTTCCAGGCGTTCTGAACTCTGGTAGCTATGAGCTCTCCATGCTCATTCTTTACTGTAGTGACTCTAGACTTCTTGGGTACCACTTGTACTGGGCTCACCCATTCACTGTCTGAAATGGGGTAGATAATATCTGCCTCTAGCAGTCTGGTCACTTCCTTTTTGACAACCTCTAAGATAGTGGGGTTCAGTCTTCTTTGGGGTTGACGAACAGGTCTTGCTCCTTCTTCTAAAAAGATTCTATGCTCACAAATGTGAGGGTTGATACCTACTATGTCTGCTAAACTCCACCCAATTGCTTTCTTGTGCCTCCTTAGCACACTAAGTAATTGCTCTTCCTGTTGAAAAGTGAGGTCCCGTGCAATAATAACTGGAAACTTTTGCTTGTCTTCAAGGTAAGCATATTTGAGGTGTGGAGGGAGAGGTTTCAACTATGACTTCTGTTCATGGTCATGCTCTGAATTATCAGGAGCTGGTGGCAGTGGTAGAGTACTTTCATTGTCCTTTGGGAATGTCCCCACACTTGGACCTTGTCCTATGTATTTCTCTTCAAACTCTTGTAGGTGAACTTCAGCTACAGTTTCATCTATGATGTCACACTAGAGGATAGAGTGATCTTCTGGAGGGTATTTCATAACTCCATTCAGGTTGAAGCTTACTACTCGGCCGTCTATTTCAAAAGAGTATGATCCTGAGAAAGCATCTAATTTGAACTTCGAGGTCTTCAAGAAAGGTCTTCCGAGTAGGATTGATGATGGCTTCTCTGAGTCATGTTGGGGCATCTCCAGGATGTAAAAACCAATGGGGAAAGTGAGACCTTTAATGCCCACTAATACATCTTCAGCAACTTCAGCCACTGTAATAATATTTTTATCTACTAACACGAAACGAGCTGCCGACCTTTTTAAGGGAGGGAGCCTCAAAACATCATATACAGATAAGGGCATTATACTAACACATGCTTCTAAATCACACATGCAGTCAAAAAATATCACACCTCCAATGGTACAGTTAACCATGCATGGGCCTGGGTCACTACATTTTTCAGGTATATTTCCCATTAAAGCAGATATAGAACTTCCTAAGGAATAGTTTCTAATTCATTAATTTTGTCTTTATGTATGCACAAATCTTTTAGAAACTTTGCATATTTAGGTACCTGTTGAATGACATCAAAAAGGGGAACAATTACCTCAACCTTTTTGAATATTTCTACCATTTTGGGATCAGGTTCCAACTGCTTCTTGGGCTTCTTTACGAGTTGTGGAAATGGAATAGGAATGGTGTTTTCTGCAGTGTCTGCGCCCTTTGGTGCTTCTTCCTGTGACTTAGTGTCTTCTTCCTTAGCCATGTCCTGTATATCAGTTTCTTCCTCAACATCTTCTGATTCCACTACCACTTCAGCTGAGGCGTGTTCTGGTGGGTTTGACTCTTCTTGATTCCTCTCTTGCAATGTGGTTCTGGACCTTAGGGTGATGGCAATAATTCCACCCTTTGGATTCGGTAATGGTTGAGAGGGGAGTCCACCAGAGCTTGAGGACTGGTTGTTGGAGTTGGTCATTGATCCAATCTGTGAGACAAGGGCTTGCAAAGTAGAAGTCAGACCATTCAGAGTAGCAGTAAAGTTGTTTTCCATGGCTTGTTGTCTCCGATCAATAGATTGTAGTAACTCATCATTAGGAGATGAAGAGGGATAAGTGATCTGAGAGGGCTGCTCAGATGCTTGAGACTATCTTAGATGAGGTGCTTTATAGGCTTGATTCTGATTCTGCTGCCTAAAGTTGTTATTGTTATTCCACCTCTGATTTCCATTGTTATCTCTGCCTCCTCTATTGTGATTGTCCCTCCAACCCTGGTTAGAATTATCTCTCCAACCTTGGTTAGAGTTATCCTGCCATCCTTGGTTATAGCCGCCACCTTGATTGTACCCTTGATTGGGGCGGTCATAGAAGTTATGAGTGGCTGCTACAGTATGGTCTTCTGGTTGAAGTTGCAGACACTCATCAGTATAATGACTGTAATCTGCACAGATTTTGCATACTCTTTGTGGAACCAACTGCTGGCTGTGTTGTGGTGGAGAGGGCTGAACTTGCTGAGGCTGTTGTTGATTCAGTTGCATCTGCTTCAGCAAGTTAGTCATTTTACATAAGCTCTGAGCTATAGCAGCAGTCTCTTTGCTAGTGGATACCTCTGCAACAGGTCTTAACCGACTTTGTTTCTGCCTGTGATTCCTAGTAGATTCAACTAAGTCACTGATCAATTGCCATGCTTCTTCCATAGTCTTGTACTTTTTCATAGACCCATTGCTAGCACCTTCCAATGTGGTCCTACCTTGAGATCTCATGCCTTGTATAAAGTAGCCGAGCAACACTATCTTGTCAATCATATGGTGGGGACATGCCTCTCGAAGATTATTGAAGCCTTCCAAGTATTCATAAAAAGTTTTAGATTCATCCTGAATGATCATGGACATGTGTTTCCTCAGTTTATCAGCAACCTCAGTTGGGAAGAATTTCTCCAAAAATTCTCTTCTGAGCGTATCCCAGTTGGAAATAGTTGTTCCGGGTTGAGTGTAGTACCACTCTCTTGCCTTTCCCTTAAGAGAGAATGGGAAAGCTTTTAACAGAATGGAGATTTCATCAGTGCCATCACGCTTAACAGTAGAACAAGCGGTCTGAAAGTCCCTAAGGTGCTTGATAGGCTCTTGAGCAGGTAAGCCATGAAACTTGGGCATCAAGTTCAGTAGTGAAGACTTTATTTCGAAATCCACAGCTACTGCTGGATGGTGTGCCTGGAATGGTTGTAGTGTAAAATTAGGGGCACCTTCTTCCTGAATAGTGACTCTCCTTGGCGCTGCCATGTCGCCTGCACGTAAATCAACTGGATCAGTAGAGAGGGAGCTTATTTCTCCTTTAAATGACGTTTTAGGTTTGTCCTCAGAGAGGACTTGCCAACGCCGAGCTTGCCTTATATGTGAAAGAGTTCTTTCAATCTCAGGATCAAATACTGGCAAGCTTGGATCAGGAAGTGAACGCGTCATTTAACAAAAGAAACGTATAGCTCATAGTGACAAAATAAAAAGAAAAAATTGCAATAAAATAAAGACCAATCAATAAATTAGCATACTGTTGTAACTCCCCGACAATGGTGCCAAAAATTGACGTGGCAGAAACTAGTAAGTTAAGAAATTATTAATAGAAATACGTTGCAAGTACAGTCCTTAACCAGCCGAAAATTCGCTTGTCAATTTAAAAAGGGTTGTCACAAAGATTAAAATTAAAATACTGGGAGTATGAATCCCAGGTTGTCTCCCAACGAGTTGCAGAGAGATGTGCTATTTTATCAATCAGGTGTTTTCAGAAATGGTTGAGTTGATAAACAGGAAATTAAAATAGAGAATTTAATTAATTCTAAATAAAAGCCCTGACTGGGAGTAGATTAGTTGGAAGCCCTATTCTTGTTGAAGTACTCTCAAGATTAATTGATAATTGAAGGTTGCTCTGTTTAGTTACCCCTTACTAGGTAAGGGAGAGTCAAACACGTTAGAATGCTGTTTCTGTTCACAAGTCCCAATCCGCTCATTGAAAAGGATTAGTGTCTGTGAATAGAGGGCATTCCAACAATGAACGCAATTATAATTATCCTTTCAAGCATCCCAACTCAAGGGTTCCTTTCAATCAACTCCTCATCAAGTTAGGGAACTACTTGCTCATTGTGAATGTAGAACTCATGACATATAAAAAGGAATTAAAGGAAGACATGATAAATAAAAGATGAAAGGGGATTAAATAAAAATATTATTCTATATTAATAACTTGTGAAAACAATCCAATGTCAACTCTAGAGAGAATAATGATATGGAAGAATAAGTAAAAAGTAAATAGCTAAGTATAATGACTAGTACCGGAGGTGGCCTCTTCTCAAAAGCTAAAAAGAAAAATCTTCCAAAAATCCTAATTATGAATGTCAAGTGATAAAAACCTAGGGGAGGAGCCAATTCAGATCTAAAACTAAAAATTATGTGGAATGAATTGTTGTTCTCTGTTTCTGCATGTTCCTTGGCTCTAGTCTGTGTTTTTGGGCCGAAAACTGGGTTGAAATCCGGCCCAGAAACTCTGCCAGCGACTTCTGAAATTTTGCAGATCGCGCACGCCACGCGGTCGCATCATTCATGTGGACGCGTCATTCGGTGTTTTGCTTTCTCACGCGGGCGCGTTCTCCATGCCTCCGCATCACTTATTCTTTTCCAAACCGCGCGGTCGCGTAAGCCATGCGGCCGTGTCACTGCGATTTCTTCTCTTTCGCGCGGTCGCGTGAGCCATGCGGCCGTGTCACTTCTCGCTAGTCATCTCCTTAATTTCTTGTATTCCTTCCATTTTTGCAAACTTCCTTTCCAATCTCCAATTCATTCATGCCCTATAAAGCCTAAAACACTTAACACACAGATCACGGCATCGAATGGGATAAAGAAGAATTAAAATAGCTAATTAAAAGTTTCTAGGAAGTAAGTTTTTAATCATGTAATAATTTTAGGAAGGAAATATAAATGCATGCTAATTATTTGAATAAGTGGGTAAAGATCATGATAAAATCACACAATTAAACACATTAAAAACCATAAAATAGTGGTTTATCACTGGCCTTTTTTAAATCACTACACTGCACTTTTGGGTCAAGATCACTATTTTCTTTTTATTCTAGCATCTCTTTTTTATGATGAGCTCCTTGAGGAATTTCGCATATAGAGGCATCTACTCCAATGCTTCAGCAAGTGGAAGATTGATTTCCAGCTTCTTAAAGACCTCCAGAAACTTAGGAAATTGTTGATCCTTAAGCTCCCTTTTGAACCTTTGAAGGTATGGCAATGGAGGTGAGTATGGCTTCACCACCTTCTTCTCCAATTGTGGTTGCTTTTTCATGACTTGTTTTCCCTTCTTTGAAGCTTGTGGTTCCTCCTCCTTTTTATTGAACGTCTTTTGGTTGTGCTTATCTTCTTCTCCTTGCTTCTTGCTGCCAATGTCATTCTCGAGTGTTTTTTCCCACTCCTAAGTTGAATTCCTTTACACTCTTCTTTGGGGTTGGGAATGGTGTCACTTGGTAGTGCATTGGTTGGTCTTTCAGCCACTGTTTGCTTGGACAACTGACCAATCTGTCTCTCTAAATTTCTTAGTGAAGCTTCATGGTTCTTGTTGGCTAGTTCTTGGTGCTTGATCATTTTCTCCATCATTTTCTCCAAATTGGAGATTTTTTGAAATTCTCAGGGTGGTTGTGGTTGAGTGTGGGATGTTGAAGATGGGTGAAAGGTATTTTGGTTGGATGAGAGGTTATTGGGTGGATAGAAGTTAGATGCAGGGTGGTTATTTTGTAGTTTTCTGTATGGATTTTGGTTAGTGTTTTGATGGGTTTGATGGTTTGTGTTTCTGGAGTTGTTTTGGTTTGAGTTTCTTTGCCAAGATTGCTGGTTTTGGTTCTCTCCCTATCTCAAATTAGGGTGATTCCTCCAAGATGAGTTGTAGGTGTCTCCATGGAAATTATTTGATCCAGCTCCTTGATTATGCATGTATTGCACTTGTTCAGGCTGCTGCTCTTCATAGTTCTCTTCTTGTTGTCCCCACACCACTAGTGGTTGATTTGTGGTGCTCACTGCTGCAAGTTGTAGCCCATCCTCCTCTTTGACATCATTTTAATTTGTTGTTGGAGTTGCTGATACATAATCTTGTTTTGAGCCAATATTGTGTCAACTCCTTCAACCTCAAATACTCCTCTCTTTGGAGCTGCTTGCCTTTCAGACGAATAAGAGTACTCATTCTTGGCCACCATGTCTTTAAGATCATGTGCCTCTTGAGCAGTTTTCATCATTTGCATGGATACTCCTGAAGAATAGTCCAATGCTTTCCTTGAACTTAAAGATAAGCCTTCATAGAAGTTCTGGTGCTCCAACCATTCACAGAACATTCCCTCTAGACATCTCCTAATCAAAGCTTTATACCTCTCCCAAGCTTAATATAATGACTCTCCTTCTTGCTGTCTGAATGTTTACGCATCAGTTTTCAATTTGATGACTCTTTAAGGGGGTAGAATTTGGCTAGGAATTTACTAACTAGATCATCCCAATTGGTGATGCTCTCTTTTGGGAATGTCTCTAACCAGTGTGTGGCTTTGTCTCTCAGTAAAAATGGGAACAACAAAAGCTTATAGATGTCAAGGCAGACTCCATTGGTTTTAACAGTGTCATAAATTCTTAAGAATACAGAGAAATGTTGGTTTGGATCTTCAGTAGCACTCCCTCTATACTAACAATTATTCTGGACCAGGGTAATCAATTGAGACTTGAGTTCGAAGTTATTAGCATGGACATTGGGGGTTAGGATGCTGCTACCACAATGCCTTGGGTTGGGGATAGTATAGGAGGCTAAAACTTTTCTCTAAGGCTAGCCATTATTGTTAGCCACATCCCCAGGTGGGTTAGGGATGTTACCTTCCATTTCTTGGTCTTCTTCTTCTAACTCTTCTTCTCCAATAACTCCCTTCCTTCTTGCTTCTCTTCTCAATCTCAAGAATGTTCTCCTTGGCTCAGAATCAAATGATATGGATTCACCTCTTCTTCCTCCTGGCATACAAACACAGACTAACCAAAAACACAAAAGCAAGACACTCTGTGCTAGAGTGGGGTTATGGTTAATGGGAACAAAAACTCAAACAGTTAGTGTGCTTAGTAGAAAACAAAGAAAAATTCTTAATCTAGATTATCATCGTACTTAATTATTGTTAATCTAAATCAATCCCCGATAACGGCGCCAAAAACTTGATGAGGGAAAAATGATTCCACACAAACTAACCGGCAAATGTATCGGGTCGCATCAAGTAAGAATAATATACAAGAATGAGGTCGATCCCACATGGATTGATTGGATTAAGCAACTTTAGTTAGGTAATGAATTTAGTTAACCTAATATTGATGAATTGGATTGTCAGAAAGTAAATCGCAAGGAATCTAAAGTACAGAATGTAAATTGACAGGAAAGTAAATGACAGAAAGCTGAATTGACTGAAACTTAAAGTGCAAGAAATTAAAGAGAACAGAATCTTAAAGTGCAAGAAGAGTAAATGACTGAATCTTAAAGTGCATGAATTAAAAGTGCAGAAATATTAAGTAGCAAAGAAACTTAAACTTCATGAATAGAAAAAGGATTCAGGTGCTGTGAATTAAACCAGAACTAGCAGCAAGTGCAGAGGAATCAAAGTGAAGGAAATTCAAAGAAAAGGATTCATCAGTGATTGGAGATACTATAATCCTTCATGAATCAATTGAGTCCCAACTCCTTTCTCAATCATATGCATAGATCTATGGTGGATTGAAATTGATTGGATCCCAATTCATTGGCAATCCAATCTCTCTAATCACAATCAATCTTGCCAATTCCTTGATCTAATTGTCATGAGAAGAGTTAGAGCACATTCTCTTATCCATAAGCCACACAAATTCTCAAAATCTCAATTCCTTTCGAATAGTGTTGATAATGAAAATTGTGATGGATAGAGCTTTAGTTCTAATAAACGTGATGCCCTTTCCAAGGCTCATACCCACATTTAATTGAGTTAAACCCCTTCCAAAGAGAATAACTCACAATCAAAATAGAAGATACCCAATAACTATACAACTGAATTGAGAAAGAGAAGAATTTCATTGATCCATTGGAATCACAATAGAGCTCCTCCCCCTAATGAAATTGGGGTTTAGTTCATCATTGCTCTAGTACAAGACAAAATAGAAAAGTTGCAGAAAATGAAGAAGAACAGAAAATAAACTCCGATCTAGAATTATCCGGAAAAACTTCAAAGAAGAGGTAACATCAAAATTCCCTAAAAGTAAAAGTCTAAAAATCCCCCTAATGAAATTGAATTTTATCCTATTTATACACTTTCTAATTTGGTCATCCCAATACCTGAAGTGGGCTTTCTGGCCTTTGATGAAATAGATCAGAATGGGTCCTTAGTTAGTGTGGTTGGGAGCTTGCTTCAGGAGAACGTAGAGTTCTCAAAGTGAACACTACGTTCATTCACCTATGCGTGCACGTCCTACGTGCGTGCGCGTCCCTTGCAATGTTGCACCATCGATGTGTGCACGTACTGCATGCGTGCACGTCAATGCGATCTTCTGCTTCAACCATGCTTGCGCATACCAGGCGTGCGTGCGCATCCCTTGTGGCGTTCATTGATTGAACGCTATGTTCGCGCCATGAACACTCCTCATGCGTGCGCGTCCTGTGCGCGTACACCTGGATGGTAAATCTTCACTTCTGTGTTCCAGCGTCATATAAGCATTCGTGCCAACCGCCACTTCTGTCACATCGACGCATGCGCGTCATGCACGTGTGCGCGTCGGTGACCAATTTCAAATCCCAACTCTGAAAGTATCGCAAGCATTCATTCGAAGTGAATGTTATGTTCGTGGCTTGTGAACGCTAATCCCTCACCCATGCGTGAGCGCCATGTGCGCGTACGGGTGAATTTCCAAAGTTGCTTCCCCGCGCGGAGGCATCTTGTACGCGTGCGCATTGCGTGTGAACATAGCATTCTTCAAATGAACGCAGCGTTCATCTGCATCTTGTTTTTCTTTCTCCATCTTTTGCACCTGTCATCAACCAAACAAGCAATCAAAGTCTCACCAAAATCACAAGATTTTGCATCATTCATAATAATTAACTAAATTGTGCATAAATCTCATGATTTTGTATAAAATCAACCATGTTTGATTGAGCCAAGATAAACACGAAATTCCACTCCATCACTTACTTAGTGTACAAGAAAGTGCAAAAAACCTAATAAAAGCAAAGAAAAATGCTAGTAAAACTAGCATAAGATGACTTGTCATTAGAGAGTGCCCGGCCACCCCTTACGATCAGAGAGAATGTGGGCGGGACAAAACTACGTTTCCTATATCTCCACCACAAAACTGAGTAAGCGGAATAAAACAACCATCCTTGCCAAGTTCAGGTTCACTGCAACACTGAACAAGCGGGACATAACCACCAACCTTGTCAAGTGTAGGTGTTTCATCAATGACACAAGCGGGACAAAACCCACATCCTTACCAATCAATATTCATATCTACTCAATTATAATCACACAAACGGTACAAATCCTCCGTCCTTTCCAATACCATGATCCATCATAATCATCATCAGTAAAATCCATCATCATAATCATAATCTTAATCATAATCAATACTAATCTTATCATCATCCTCAATCATATTCTTTTGCACATATCTCAACTTAATCAAGTTCTCATCATAAGTATCATATCAATCTCACTTTTCATTGTAAAACCTCTAATCAAATCTCATTTTCATCATAAATCTCATATTCAACATCATTCTCCGCATAACCATCAACACAACACCACTTCCTACTCCACACACTATTATATTCGCTGAATTATGCTTAGGTTGTTATATGCGGCTTGTAAGTATGATGCATCTATTACAATACCCTATACTCAAGGTCGAGGTTACAAGCTAACTCGAATACAACATAATCATCTATAACCAACCTCAAGTTAACTCAAACACATCATCTTTTCCTCATTTAATCTCATCACATCATAGTTTAATTATTCACTTTATGGGCTAACAAACCAAACTTCTATAATCCTCAAGTTCAATTTAGAGTATAGTTAAAGATATTTAACACTTAACTTATAATTATTGGATATCACAATTTTGTCATCATATTCCTTAAATCTCTCTTTTTCTCTAAACACTTATATTTAATTTCATTAAAATCTCAACTCACACTTTCTATTCCCAACCCTTGAGTTAATAAGTAATCAACTTTTAAAACTTTAATTAGTTAAACCCTTTTAAGCTAACTTTAATTATTCATTTATTCTCCTCGTTGTTAATAAAATCAAATAAGTTAATTTACCAAGCATCTTTACAAATTAACACAATCATAAAACTCATTTTCTTCAACTAAGTTATCAGACTAATTTAACTCTAGGTTAAGTTTATTTTAATTATCCTTTACTTTAAATTCACTAAAACTCTCCAAAACATAATCTTTTAATTATAATTAATCAAATTAAACTCCAAAACAGGATCTCTAGTCTTTATGAGACCATAACAATCCCACTATTTTTATTATTCAATTTCATTCAAAGTCTTATAAAAATTTTGGAAGAACCTCCCCTAAAATTCAAATTTTTTCCACCCTTCAAGGGTTCCATCCAAACCAAATATCTCTCAACCCTTTCTCAAATTTTCAAATACCAAACAATTTATGCAACATAAATATTCTTGGTTCGTTATCTTTAATTATCTTTAAGTTATTGATTTTTAAAAAATTAGGGCAGTAAATAACTTGTCCAAATTCTAATCCACCCAATAAGAGGTTTCAAGCATTGTTACTAATTAATTTTATTGTTAGATAAAGCATAATAAAGCCATAAAATATTAATCAATGCAAATGCACACATTTGCTAAACTTTTAAAGCATTCTAAATTTGTAAAATGAACATCCCCTACCTCAATATGACTCAACTACACAAATGGACTAGTATCAACAATATTCACATCAGTTCTGACATAAATATATGGCAACTAGAGTAGCATCCAACTTCCTCAGAGCACCAACACTAGTAATCAGAATAGTGATAATAATGTCAACAACAACCATAATAATAGCTCTAGAGCAAGGATATGGAAATAGTATAATTTAAGGTATGAAATAATTCAAACAAGAATGGGGAAAGAATGGTATTGTCGATGAGTTTGGGCGACTCCAACAGCATTTTCTTGCGAGTACAACGACGATAGAGAGCTCTGGTGAAGGTTGTGGAAACTAGAAATAGAGGAAAATTTGGGCAAAACTCTCTAGACCTCCAGTAGTTGCACTAGCAAGGAACGACTCCAGCAGTTGCGTGCAGCTTGATGACACCTTCCTTTTACAGCAACAGCAGTAGCGATGGTAACACACACGGATGTCTCCCCTTTTCCCAGTAATGAGCTCTGTTGCATTCTCTTTTCCCTTTCACGAAGTGTCCCCTCTTTTTGGGCTTCACAATTGCAGCGGTGATGGAAGCTTTGGCGGCAGCGATGAGGCACAACGGCGACAATTTGGTGGTGACAGAGGTAGCGCCTCCTATCTCTTCTTCGTCATGGTCTTGATGAATTCATATTTAATGATAACTTTTGGTTTGATTTGAGTGGATTTCATCATATAAACTTGCACTTATTCCCTTAAATAGCATGCTTTTGAGTTTTCCTCCAGAATTGTGCTTAATTATGAAAACATGCTCTTTTTTGCCTAAATTAGCATATCTTATTTGATTTACCTTCCATTCGATACATTAATGTTGTTTATGAGTGATTTCAGATGTATAAGATAGGGATGGCTTGGTGAAAATGGAAGAGGAGCATGCAAAGAGAAAAATTTATGAAGAAATGAGCATTCAGAGCTTTTTTGCAAGTGTGCGCACGCACAAGTATGCGTGCGTACGCACAAGGAAGATTCGCAAGTCACACGTACGCGTGGGAGTGAATTTTGTCAACGACACGCACGCGTGACAAGCGTCACGTGACCTCATTAACGCAAATCGCTGGGGGCGATTTCTGGGCCTCCAGGACCCAAATCCAGCTTGTTTCTGAGACTATTTCATGCTGAGTTGAAGCTTGGAGAAATGGAGAGCAATTAAAGTTAGATTTTACACATGTAGTTCATTTTTCTAGAGAGAGAAGCTCCCCTTTCTCTCTAGAAATTAGGGTTCTTAGTTTATTTTCTTTGCAATTTCTCTTTTTAATTCTTGTTTCCATCTAGTTTATTCTACTTTTCTTTGTTCTATTGTCTTAATTTTCTTAGTTTATCTTGTCATTTTCTCATTTTCCTTGCTTTTTATGTTTATGAACACTTTTGTTATTATGATTTTTAATTAATGTCATTTATGTTTTCATGTCATTTATTGCTTTATTGAGTTGCTATCTTTATTTTCCTTGCTTAGTAGTTGTAGCATTTATTATTTCTTGTCATTTACCATGCTTTATTCTCATGCCTCCTAAGTGTTTGATAAAATGGTTGGGTTGGTTGTAGCCTAGTTTATCCCACTCTTGGTTGGGAAATTGGGTGTTTGGGTGAACTTGAGTGGTGGATGTCCATTCCACATTGTGTGAGGATTGTTAATTAATTTGGTTTCCCTTGACTCTAAGCGACCCATAAATAGTGTTGACTTAGGACTTAGGGATTGAGATTAATTATGCCTAGTTGACTTATCCTCGATGTAGGGTTGACTAATTGGGAATAATCCACACACAATTACCATGTTTGTGGTCCACAACTAGGATAGGAATCTTAAATTCCTCAATTCTCACCAAGAGCTCTTTTTACCATTTAAATTCCATGTTCATTGCTTTACTTACTTTGCATTTAATTCATTGCATGCATTTTTATTTTATTGTCATTTACATTTCCTTGCCATCATCCAACCCCCTATGTCCCCTAATAGCCGATAAATAAGCATTTTATTGCAACTCCTAGGGAGAACGACCTGGGATTTAAAACACCCGGTTATAATTGTGTTTTGATTGTGACATCTTTAGATTTAAATTCGATTGATGATCAATTGTTGGGTTTGGACTATACTTGCAACGTCAATCCTATTTTTAGTGTGAAAATCCCAAACTTAGGAGACAAAACATAGGATTGTTGGGTTTGCCCTCTATCAGGTCTCCCTCTCTCTCCTTTGTTTTCTTGCCCGCTCTCTCTTATCTTCATTCAATCACTCCTTCCATCTCATCGTCGATGGCAACGACAGCTCCTAACCCTGTCAGCGTCATCCGTGCCTTTCTCCCCTTCTTTTCTTCTTCCTTTCTACTACCTATCACTATCCTTCATCTCTATCTCTCTTATTAGTGTGTGTGTATATTGTAAATAAGATAAGTGATGGTTAAGAATTGAGATGTGTCAGGGACTATGTATGTGAATAAAAATTAGGTTAAGGTTTTAAAAATGGGATAAGGGATAGTTTATGTATTTTGATAAAATTAGATGGTAGAGTAGTAATTAAAAATCAAGTGTAATTCACTAAAATTATTTTAAGAACACTATTTACTTACCAACTTATTAATTAGTTTCAAATAAATACTCTAATTTAAAATTAGAAATAATTCAATTAATTTTCTTTTTGTTCATAAATTTAACTAAAAATCCCAATTATTCAAATTAAATCATCAAATCCTCATTATTTCTTAATTTCTAAAACTTTAAATTTTAAATAAGAAAATACCCAATTATTATGAAATTTATTTGAGTCCAAAATAATTCTAAACTCAAAGTATTATAAATTTAATTTAAACACATTTAGTGAAATAATTTTCTGAAAATAAAATCCTGAACAAACATAATAAATCACAAATAACTCACTATTAATTTTCAGAAACTTGGAGTATTACATTCTATCCTCCACACAAAAAATTTTTTCTTAAAAAATTAATATAATATTCAAAATGTACAAAGTTTTACACTTTACTAAAACATGAGAAAGAAGTATAATGTGTTGCAAAAGTTACAAGATAGGTTTGTGCTAAAACAATGTGGTTGACATGCACACACTCTTGTTCCGTTGACAAATCAAACAATAGGAACTTTTCAACTTGTTTATCACTCCCCAAAGTACACTCTTACTTCATATTCGTTCTCCTTATTCTGTTGCACACATCTAATATATCTATTCATACCCTGGCCCGAAAATAAAGTCAGATCTAAAAAGGATAAAAGGCCCATCCAAAGAGGATGACCTCTTCAACTTACCTGACCTCTTAAAGAGGTCAGACCCAGCAAGAAAGATTCAGTTTTACTTAAATAAGTAACTGCCTCCCCTGAATCTCTCCTACTATCTCCATCTCCACTAAAAGATAGAATCCAACAAACTCCCAAGATAAAGGAAACGATTGTCCACCAATAAAGGTGGAACCACTCAAAAAGGTAGTTATCTACTTTACTAAAATTACACTGACATCCCTCAGGTATATTCACATCCCAATCTACTAAAAACCTGCCTAAAGCCCTTGCTAACTTAAGAATTAGAATCTCTTGCAGGTACCACCCCCACCTCCTCACGACGAACATGGACGGCGGCACCTCGACATCAGAATGAGTCAAACGCTTCCTTAGAATGAGTCTAGACCTCACATTTAGGCCCAAATCACCATTTTAGGTAACCCTTGAAATATAGGCATTATTGCCAGGGACCTAGAGCTCGACCCTTGATAATGGTAGATAATCAATACGAAGACGATCACACGGTGTCTGAGTCGGAACCAAAGCCCCACCATGATGATCTCATGCTTGCACTACCCCCACCTCGAGAAAGAATGCATGTTCCCCACAGATAAAGAACATTGGGAAACCTTCAACCGAGGCAGATTCAATCAGAGGTCCATCCACTTGAAGATTAAGAACCTCCCCATCTAATGGAAATACTCGGGTTAGTCCACATCCACCATCGACAATTAGAAAAACTTGAACTGGAAGTTGAATGTCAATAGGAAGTAGAACGGGAATTACGAAGGGAGGTATGACAATGAAAAGAGTTGTAACAAAAGCTCTTAAGGTTGGAGGCTGACCTCTAAAGGCAAAGTAATTGAGCAGATCGGGAGGAAAGCCTTCTAGCAGGTGAAGATCCATTCATTAAAGAGATCATGCGAGCCAGGTGGTGCACGAAATTGTGATCACACTTTTCACAACTCCACACAACTAATCAGCAAGTGCACTGGGTCGTCCAAGTAATACCTTATGTGAGTAAGGGTCGATCCCACGGAGATTGACGGCTTGAAGTAAGCTATGGTCATCTTGTAAATCTTAGTCAGGCGGATTCAAATGGTTATGAGGTGTTGATAATTAAAAGATAAATAAAACATAAAATAAGATAGAGATACTTATGTAATTCATTGGTGGAAATTTCAGATAAGCATTTGGAGATGCTTTGTTACTCCTAAACCTCTACTTTCCTATTGCCTTCATCCAATCATGCGTGCTCCCTTCCATGGCAAGTTGTATGATCCTCTCAGTGAAAATGGTCTGGCTACGGTCTCTGTACGGTTAATCAACTGTCAGATTTCTCATCTCGGATGAAAAATACCAGGCACAGCTACTGCAGGGCTAATCATCTGTCGGATCTCACTAGCGTCGAAATAAGATCCATTGATCCTTTTGCACACTGTCACTGCACCCAACATTCGCGAGTTTGAAGCTCCTCATAGTCATCCCTTCATAGATCCTACTCGGAATACCACAGACAAGGTTTAGACTTTCTGGATCTCACGAATGCTGTCTAGTATTCTAGCCTATACCACGAAGATCCAAATCTCAGATTCAGATGCTCTGTTGTCAGGAGAGACGATACGAATCGTATATTAGATACCCAAGAGAATATACTCCGGCTGTCATCCAATGACTACGTTGAACATCATGTAGACCGCTTTGTGGTTGTCAGGCACGCGAATCTTGGCTAAGCGGGTACTGAAGATAGAGGGTGATTGTCACGGGTCACCCCTTCAGTCTGACTTAACTGAATTAAGTACAAGAGTATATCTTGGAGAAGAAGTGGGCGTGAATTGAATGAAAAACCATAGTACTTGCATTAATTCATGAGGAACAGCAGAGCTCCTCACCTTAATCTATGAGGTGTAGAAACTCTACCATTGAAAATACATAAGAACAAAATGGTCTAGGAATGGCCGAATGGCCAGCCTCCAAAAAGGGTTCGAAGAACTCCCCCACAGGTCAAAGACTCCAATACAATAGTAAAAAGTGCAATTTATACCAAACTAGTAAACTAGGTTTACAGAAGATGAGTAGATAGTGCAGAAATCCACTTTCGGGGCCCACTTGGTGTGTGTTTAGGCTGAGCCTTGAAGTTTTCACGTGCATAGGCCATTCTTGGAGTTAAACGCCAGCTTGGATGCCAGTGTGGGCGTTTAACTCCCGCTTTGGTGCCAGTTCTGGCGTTTTACGCCAGAAAAAAGGTCTCTGATGGGCGTTTGGATGCCAGTTTGGGCCATCAAATCTCGGGCAAAGTATAAACTATTATACATTGCTGGAAAGCCCAAGATGTCTACTTTCTAACGCAATTGAGAGCGCACCGATTGGGCTTCTATAGCTCCAGAAAATTCACTTCGAGTGTAGGGAGGTTAGAATCCAACAGCATCTGCAGTCTTTTCTCAGCCTCTGAATCAGATTTTTGCTCAGGTCCCTCAATTTCAGCCAGAAAATACCTGAAATCACAAAAAAACACACAAATTCATAGTAAAATCCAGAATTGTGAATTTTGCATAAAAACTAATAAAAATGTACTAAAAAGTGACTAAAATATACTAGAAACTACCTAAAAACGATGCCAAAAAGCGTATAAATTATCCGTTTATCACAACACCAAACTTAAATTGTTGCTTATCCCCAAGCAACTAGAAAAAAATAGGATAAAAAGAAGAGAATATATAATAAATCCCAAAATATCAATGAAACATAGTTCTAATTAGATGAGCGGGACTTGTAGCCTTTTGCTTCTGAACAGATTTGGCATCTCACTTTATCCTTTGAAGTTCAGAATGATTAGCCTCCATAGGAACTCAGAATTTAGATAGTGTTATTGATTCTCCTAGTTCAACATGTTGATTCTTGAACACAGCTACTTATGTGTCTTGGCCGTGACCCTAAGCATCTTGTTTTCAAGTATTACCACCGGATACATAAATGCCACAGACACAAAATTGGGTGAACCTTTTCAGATTGTGACTCAGCTTTGCTAGAGTCCCCAGTTAGAGGTGTCCAGAGTTCTTACGCACACTCTTTTGCTTTGGATCACGACTTTAACCACTCAGTCTCAAGCTTTTCACTTGGACCTTTATGACACAAGCACATGGTTAGGGACAGCTTGAATTAGCCGCTTAGGCCAGGATTTTATTCCTTTGGGCCTTCCTATCCACTGATGCTCAAAGCCTTGGATCCTCTTTACCCTTGTCTTTCTGTTTAAAAGGTTATTGGCTTTTTCTGCTTGCTTTTTTTCTTTATTTTTCTTTATTTTTCTCTTTTTTTTTGCCTATTTTTTTCGCAAGCTTTGTATTTTTCACTGCTTTTTCTTGCTTCAAGAATCAATTTTATGATTTTTTAGATTATCAATAACATTTCTCTTTTTTTCATCATTCTTTCAAGAGCCAATAATTTTAACATTCATAAACTTCACTATAAAAAATATGCATTGTTCAAGGATTCATTAAGAAAACAAAAAGTATTGCCACCACATCAAAATAATTAAACTAATTTCAAGATAGAATTCGAAATTCATGTACTTCTTGTTCTTTTGCAATTAGAAACATTTTCCGTTTAAGAAGGGCGAAGGATTTATGGGACATTCATAACTTCAAGGCATAGACATTAGACACTAATGATCATGTAATAAAGACACAAACATAGACAAAACATAAAGCATAAGGAACAAAAAACAGAAAAATAAGAACAAGGAAATTAAAGAACGTGCCCACCTTAGTGACGGCAGCTAGTTCCTCCTCTTGAAGATCTTATGGAGTGCTTGAGCTCCTCAATGTCTCTTCCTTGCCTTTGTTGCTCTTCCCTTATGGCTCTTTGGTCCTCTCTAATTTCATGGAGGATAATGGAACGCTCTTGGTGCTCCATCCTTAGTTGCTCCATGTTGGAACTCAAATCCCTTAAAGAGGTATTGAGTTGTTCCCAATAGTTGTGTGGAGAAAAACGCAACCCTTGAGGCATCTCAGGGATTTCTTGATGAGGGACTTCCTCATGCGCTTGTTGAAGTCCATGACTAGGCTCTCTTGTTTGCTCCATCCTGTTTTTAGTGATGGGCTTGTCCTCTTCAATGAGGATTTCTTCCTCTATGACAATTTCGGCTAAATTGCATAGGTGACAGATGACATGAGGAAAAGATAACCTTGCCAAAGTGGAGGGCTTGTCAACTACCTTGTATAGTTCTAGAGGTATGATCTCATGAACTTCCACTTCCTCTCCAATCATGATGCTATGGATCATGATAGCTCGGTCCACAGTTACCTCAGATCGGTTGCTAGTCGGAATGAGAGAGCGTTGGATGAACTCCAACCATCCTCTAGCCATGGGTTTAAGGTCAAGCCTTCTCAGTTGAACTGGCTTGTCTTTGGAGTCTCTCTTCCATTGGGCTCCTTCTACATAGATGTCTATGAGGACTTAGTCCAACCTTTGATCAAAGTTGACCCTTCTTGTGAAAGGATGAAGATCTCCTTGTATCATTGGCAAGTTGAATGCCAACCTCACATTTTCTGGACTGAAATCTAAGTATTTCCCTCGAACCATTGTGAGCCAATTCTTTGGGTTCAGGTTCACACTTTGATCATGGTTCTTAGTGATCCATGAATTAGCATAGAACTCTTGAACCATTAAGATTCTGACTTGTTGGATAGGGTTGGTGAGAGCTTCCTAACCTCTTCTCCGAATCTCTTGTCGGATCTCCGGATATTCGCCCTTTTTGAGCTTGAAGGGGACCTCGGGGATCACCTTCTTCTTGGCCACAACTTCATAGAAGTGGTCTTGATGGACCTTTGTGATGAACTTCTCCATCTCCCATGACTCGGAGGTGGAAGCAATTTCCTTCCCTTTCCTCTTTCTAGAGGCTTCTCCAGCCTTAGGTGCCATTAATGGTTATTGAAAACAAAAAGCAAAGCCTTTTCCAACACCAAACTTAAAAGGTTTTCTCATCCTAGAGCAAAAGAAGAAATAAAGGAGTAGGAGAAGAAGAAATGGAGGAGATGGAGGTGTGTAGTGAATTCGGCCAAGGGGGGTTAAGGTGTGTGTGATGTGTGAAGTTAAAGGTGGAAGGAGGGGTATTTAGGGTAAGGGGTAGAGAGAATCTATGTGATAGGGGTTACGTTTGGGAGGAAAATGGTTTGAATTTAAGTGGGTGGGGGTAGGTGGATTGTATGATGGGAAATAGTGGATAGATGTGAGTGGTGAAGAGGTTATAGGGAAGAGGGTAGGATTTGATAGGTGAATGGTGTTTGGGGAAGGGTGTTATGGGAAGGTGTGAAGAGGAGTGAGAATAAGTTGGGGTAGGTAGGGATCCTGTGGGGTCCACAGATCCCGAGGTGTCAAGAATTTCTCATCCCTGCACCTTTCTGGCGTTTAAACGCCCTCTGTGTGGCATTTCTGGCGTTAAACGCCAGGCTACTGCCCTTACTCGCATTTAACGCCAGCCAGACACTAGACACCCTTTTTTGGTGTTAAACGCCAATCTGTGTGCCATTTTTGGCATTTAACACCTAGAATGGTGCCAGACTGGGCGTTAAACGCCCAATTTGCTAGCCTTACTAGTGTTTAAACGCCAGTAAGCTCGTCCTCCAGGGTGTTCTATTTTTTATGTTGTTTTTTATTCCTGCTTTAATTTTGCAGTTGTTTTTGTGACTCCACATGATCATCAACCTAAAGAAGACATATAATAACAATGGAAAATAAATGAAAGAGTAATTAATATAGATAAATAAAATTGGGTTGCCTCCCAATAAGCGCTTCTTTAATGTCAATAGCTTGACAAGAAGCTCTTACAGAGCTTCCAGGTGCTCAGAGCATGATTGTGGCCTCCCAACACTAAACTTAGAAGTTGAGTGTGGGGGCTCTGTCTGACTTTGTATTAAGAGAAGCTTTTCATGCTTCTTTACAGAAGAAAATCCTTGAGTCTTGAACACAAGGTAGTCCTCATTCAATTGAATGACTAACTCTCCTCTGTCTACATCAATCACAACCCTTGTTGTGGCTAGGAAGGGTCTTCCAAGGATGATGGATTCATCCTCATTCCTCCTAGTGTCTAGGATTATGAAGTCAGCAAGGACATAAAGGCCTTCAATCTTCACTAAGACATCCTCTACAAGTCCAGAAGCCTATTTCATTGATTTGTCTGCCATCTCTAATGAGATTCTTGCATCTTGTACCTCAAAGATCCCTAGTTTCTCCATTACAGAAAGTGGCATGAGGTTGATACCTGACCCCAGGTCACACAGAGCCTTTTCAAAGGTCATGGTGCCTATGGTGCAAGGTATTAAGAACTTTCTGGGATCCGGTTTCTTTTGAGGCAATGTCTGCTAAATCCATGTATTCAGTTCATTGATGAGCAATGGAGGTTCATCCTCCCAAGTCTCATTACCAAATAACTTGGCATTCAGCTCATGATTGCTCCCAGATACTGAGCAACTTGCTCTTCAACAATGTCTTCACCCTCTTCAGAGGAAAAATATTCATCAGAGCTCATGAATGGCAATAGTAAGTTCAGTGGAATCTCTATGGTCTCTGTATGAGCCTCAGATTCCTTTGGTTCCTCAATAGGGAACTCCTTATTGGTCAGTGGACGTCCCTTGAGGTCTTCCTCAGTGGGAATCACTACCTTTTCACTCTCTCTAGGTTCGGCCACTTTGGATATAGTTATAGCCTTGCACTCTCTTTTGGGATTCTCTTTTGTATTGCTTGGTAGAGTACTAGGAGGAGTTTTAGTAACTCTTTTACTCAGCTGACCCACTTGTGCCTCCAAATTTCTAATGGAGGACCTTGTTTTATTCATGAAACTGAGAGTGGTCTTAGATAGATCAGAGACTATGTTTGCTAAGCCAGAGAAGCTCTGCTCAGAATTCTCTATCTGTTGCTGAGAAGATGATGGAAAAGTCTTGCTATTACCAAACCTATTTTTCCCACCATAATTGTTGTTGAAGCCTTGTTGAGGCTTCTGGTTATCCTTCCATGAGAAATTTGGATGATTCCTCCATGAAGGATTATAGGTGTTTCTATAGGATTCTCCCATGTAATTCACCTCTTCCATTGCAGGATTCTCAAGGTCATAAGCTTCTCCTTAAGAGGAGGCTTCTTTAGCACTGCCAGATGCAGCTTGCAATCTAGCCAATATGGCATTCAGAGTATCAATCTCAAGAACTTCTTTCTTCTGAGTCACCCCATTATTCACAGAATTTCTTTCAAAAGTGTACATGAACTGGTTATTTGCAACCATCTCAATGAGTTCCTGGGCTTCTGCAGGGGTTTTCAAATGAAGAGATCCACCAGCAGAATGGTCCAATGACATTTTGGACAATTCAGACAGACCATCATAGAATATACATATGATGCTCCATTGTGGAAGCATGTCAGAAGGACACCTTTTGGTTAATTACTTGTATCTTTCCCAAGCTTCATAGAGGGATTCACCTTCCTTCTGTTTGAAGGTTTGGACTTTCACTCTAAGCTTGCTCATCTTTTAAGGTGGAAAGAAATTGGTCAAGAAAGCATTTACCAACTTGTCCCAAGAGTTCAGGCTTTCTCTAAGTTGTGAGTTCAACCATATCCTAGCTCTGTCTCTTACAGGAAAGGGTAAAAGCATAAGTCTGTAGACCTTAGGATCAACCCCATTGGTCTTGACAGTATCACAGATCTATAAGAATTCAACTAAAAACTGATGAGGATCTTCCGATGGAAGTACATGAAACTTGCTATTCTGCTGTATTAGAGAAACTAATTAAGGCTTAAGCTCAAAGTTGTTTGCTCCAATGGCAAGAATTGAGATGCTTCTTCTATAGAAGTTGGAAGTTGGTGCAGTATAGTCACCAAGCATCTTCCTTGCATCTCTTGCATTATTGTTGGGTTTAGCTGCCATGTCTACTTCTTTTTCGAAATTCTCTGAAAGGTCCTCTACGGAGTGTTGTGCTTTAGCTTCTCTTAGCTTCTTCTTCAGAGTCCTTTCAGGTTCAGGATCAGTTTCACCAACAATGTTGTTATCCTTGTTTCTGCTCATATGAAAAAGAAGAGAAACAAAAGGGAGTGGTGGAATCCTCTATGTCACAGTTATAGAGAATGAGAAGCGAGAGGAGGTGAGTTCGAAATTTTAGATTAGTGGAGGAAGAATGTTAGCACTTAAATAAAATAGAAAGAGAAGAGAGAGAGAGAGTTTTCGAAAATTTGAAAAAGGAATAAAATAAAATTAGAATTTAAAACAATTAGTTAATTAAAAGATTTTTTGAAAAATGGTTAGTGATTTTCGAAAATTAGAGGTGAGAGAAATAGTTAGGTGGTTGATAAACCCATATTTTCTGATATATTTTGTGCTGAATTTAAGTGAATTATTCAATCCTTCACCCACTTATGCATGTGAAATTGCATGGTTTTACTTTCCCTTCCTTATTATGTGATGTATGTAAAAAACATGTTTCCTAGGCTTTAAAAATATTAATTTTAATTACCTTTTGTTGCCATTCGATGCCGTGACTTGTGTGTTAAGTATTTTTAGATCTTCTAAGGAAGGAATGATTTAAAGGATGGAAAGGAGACATACAAAAATGGAAGGAAATCGCAAAATGGAGTTTTTGAAGAAACTGGCAGCGACGCGAACGCATGGACGACGAGGCCGCATGCCAGCACGAAATGGCAGTGACGCGACCGCATGATTGACGTGATTGCGCGCCATAAGTGAAACGCATATGATGCGGATGGATGACTAAGCGACCGCGTGACAAGGAAAACTCCAAATGACGTGACCGCATGACCCACGCGGACGCGTGACAGAGGCCACGCACCAAAATTATAGATCTCGTTCCCAGCAGTTTATGGGCTCTTTTTGGCCCAGATCCAAGCCCAGAGAACACAGACCAAGGGCTGTAAAGTGAAGGAATGAAGTGAACAATCGGGGAGCGAAATTCATAATGCACTTTTAATAGTTTAGATGTAGTTTTTAGTAAGGGAGGTTCTTTCCTCTCTCTTAGGTATTAGGATTAGGATTTTTAGAAATTAGAAATATTTTCATCTTCTTCAATTACAGGTTCAATGTTCCTTTTATTTGTTTTCTCAATTTAGTTTATGGATTTCTATGTTCAACTCAACTTCTTTATTTGGCTATAACTGCCCATGTTACATTTGATATCTTTATCAATTCATGATTTTGAGGTATTTCAGTCTTTTTTACTCTCTTTTATTTATGTTACTGTTGCTCCCAATCCGAAGACATTTTTATTCCAGTGGATTTATTTTTCTCCTTTTGGTCTTGGTTAAGAAATTAGTAACTCAGGAGTTATTAGACTCAACGTGATCGATAATTGCTATCCTTGCTAATTAGCTTGAACTTCTATAATCCCAATCTTTTTCTAGGAATTAACTAGCATTTGAAGATCAAACTAATTAGTCACTTGACCTTCTCTTGCACTAGCAAAGGTTAACTAAGTGGAATTAAGATTCAATTTTCATCATCATTGATAAGGATAACTAGGATAGGACTTCCAATTTCTCATACCTTGCCAAAAGTTTATTTTACAGTCATTTATTTATTTTACCTGCCATTTAAATTACTTGTTCCTCATCTTTAAAACCCCGATTTACAATCTTCATAACCAATAATAAGAACATACCTCCTTGCAATTCTTTGAGAAGACGACCCGAGGTTTAAATACTTCGGTTATCAATTCCAAAGGGGTTTGTTACTTGTGACAACCAAAACGTTTGTACGAAGGGATTTTCTGTTGGTTTAGAATCTATACTCACAACGCGACTATATTTTTACAAAATTCTTTACTAGCAAAAAATCCTAACGTCAAAATGGCGCCGTTGCCGGGGACTTGCAAACGTGTGCCTTATTATTGGTTATTGTAAATATTTTTCTTTTACTTGTTCATTTGTTTTTGTTTTCCCTTCTTATTTCTGATAACTACTATGAATTCTTCCCCCTCTCGCTTTGAGTCTGGTTCTAATTTTGTTGGAAGGAATGGAAGCTATAACAGGACTATGCATCAAGGTCTAAGCAATCAAAGATGGATGGAGCCAAGAGGATCTGATCACCCCTTTAGGCAACAACACCCTCTTAGATATCATGGACAGAAACCATTCTACAATGCATACCCAACTGATAGATTTGGTGGACCGCCTTGTAGCTACCAACAAGCCCCACCCTATACTCAGAGACCATCCTTTCAAAACAACCTCAACCCACCATACTCACAAGCTTCTTCTCACCATCCGCCACTGATGATTGGATTTTTGATGGTTTAGAATTTCACAAATGAATTCTCGTTGCAAGTATAGTTTCTAAACCAACAATAATCCTTTCATACAAAAGATTGTTTGTCACAAGTAACAACCCCTAAAATTAATAACCGAAGTATTCAAACCTCGGGTCGTTCTCCCTAGGAATTATAATGAAGTGTTTTATTATTGGTTGTGAGTTATTTTTGGGGTTTTAATAAGAAACATGAAAGATAAATGGCAAGAAAGTAAACTAAGGCCTAAAAAGGTCTTGGCAAGGGTTGGTGGTCAAGGATCTCTATCCTAATCACTAACAATAATATGAGAATTGGCAAGGATTAATCTCATTAATCATCCTCTAACTAGTAGTAAAGGAAAGTCAAATGAGCTATATCAATCCTAGTCCATAAGTTCTAACTCTCCACTAATTCAATTAGTGAGAACTAGAGTCAATGGATCCCAATCATCAATTACTTGGACATTAGTAACTCAAGAGTTCCTAAGTTACCTTTCTCTCATCAAATCATCCTCTAACTAGTAAAGGAAGGTCAAATGAGCTATATCAATCCAAGTCCATAGGTCCTAACTATTCACTAATTGAATTAATGAAAGCTAGAGTCAATGGCTATCAATCATCAATCACTTGGGCACTAGTAGCTCAAGAGTTCCCAAGTTACCCTCTGAAGCCAAGAACATAAAATTCTACTCTAACATCCTTCCAAGCATTTTATCAAACACTTGGAAGGCACAAAAGAAAAGCATAGTAAATTGACAACAAGAATGAAATCTAACAACAATTATTGAAAGGAATTAACAACAACAATTAAAAGAAACACATTTATTATGAATTACCTTGATTGAATTGAAAGAGAGTAGAAGAAACAAAAGTAGATCTACAACAAAACACAAGAACAACATAAAGGAAATTACAACAAAAGAATAGAAGAAGAATGAATGTAACAACAAGGAATTGAGAAGATAAAAGTAGAAGAAGATGAATTAAAATCTAGATCTAAGAACTAAACCTAATCCTAATCCTAATCCTAGAGAGAAGTGAGAGCTTCTCTCTCTAGAAACTACTTCTAAAACTTATGACTAATGGTAACTAACTTCTAAATGTTGTGAAGTATGTTGATTCCCCCTTCAATCCTTGGCTTAAATAGCATCAGAAATGAGTTGGATTGGGCCCACAAGGCTCTAGAATTCGCTTGCCACGTATTGCTTTAAGTGGATCATATGGCAGCAACGACGCGTGCGCGTACAGTGCATGTACGCGTTGATGACAAGTCATCATATACCCATTTTTCAAGCTAATTTCACTTGTTTTGTTAGTCTTTATGCACTTTCTTGCTTCTTAAGTAAGTGATTTGGAGTGGAAATGCACAACTTCTTTAAATCAAGCAACCACCATGAAATTAATGTTAACTCATAAGGTTTAAGCTAATTTTAATTGATTTACAAGCCTTATGAATTTAGTGATACTTGGAGTGGTAGTTTTGGTTTATTTTAGGTGAAGAAAAGAATAAAAGAGAAAAGCGTGGCCTAAGAAAGCGTGACCCAAGGAGAAGGAAGCGT
>NC_029780.3:53927815-53934951 GCF_000817695.3 Arachis duranensis | reverse complement strand
TCGGCTTGAAGCAAGCTATGGTTATCTTGTAAATCTTAGTCAGGATATCAATAATTATCAGGGTTGATTGTAAAAAGCAAAAGAACATGAAATAAGTACTTGTTTTGTAGTAATGGAGAATAGGTTGAGGTTTTGGAGATGCTCTATCTTCTGAATCTCTGCTTTTCTACTGTCTTCTTCTTCATGCACGCAAGGCTCCTTCCATGGCAAGCTGTATGTAGGGTTTCACTGTTGTCAATGGCTACCTCCCATCCTCTCAGTGAAAATGTTCAACGCGCTCTGTCACAGCACGACTATTCATCTGTCGGTTCTCAATCAGGTCGGAATAGAATCCAGTGATTCTTTTGCGTCTGTCACTAACGCCCAGCCCTCAGGAGTTTGAAGCTCGTCACAGTCATTCAATCCTTAAATCCTACTCAGAATACCACAGACAAGGTTTAGACATTCCGGATTCTCTTGAATGTCGCCATCAATTCTAGCTTATACCACGAAGATTCTGATTAAAGAATCCAAGAGATATTCACTCAATCTAAAGTAGAACGGAGGTGGTTGTCAGGCACACGTTCATAAGCGAGAATGAGGATGAGTGTCACGGATCATCACATTCATCAAGTTGAAGAAAAAGTGATATCTTAGAATAGAAGCAAGCGTGATTGAATGAAAAACAGTAGTAATTGCATTAATCCATCAAGACACATCAGAGCTCCTCACCCCCAACCATGGGGTTTAGAGACTCATCCTGTAGAAGATACAATGAGAAACGTGTAAAGTGTCATAAGGTAGAGATACAATGTCAAAAGGTCCTATTAATAGTGAACTAGTAACCTAGGGTATACAAAAATGAGTAAATGACGTAAAAATCCACTTCCGGGGTCCACTTGGTGTGTGCTTGGGCTGAGAATTGAAGCTTTCATGTGTAGAGACTTTTTCTGGAGTTAAACGCCAGCTTTCATGCCAGTTTGGGCGTTTAACTCCAATTTTTGTGCCAGTTCCGGCGTTAAACGCCGGGAATTCTGAAGCTGATTTGCAACACCAGTTTGGGCCATCAAATCTCGGGCAAAGTATGGACTATTATACATTGCTGGATAGCCCAGGATGTCTACTTTCCAAAGCAATTGAGATCGCGCCAATTGGGCTTCTGTAGCTCTAGAAAATCCACTTCGAGTGCAGGGAGGTCAGAATCCAACAGCATCTGTAGTCCTTTTCAGCCTCTGAATCAGATTTTTGCTCAGGTCCCTCAATTTCAGCCAGAAAATACCTGAAACCATAGAAAAACACACAAACTCATAGTAAAGCCCAGAAAAGTGAATTTTAACTAAAAACTAATAAAAATGTAATAAAAACTAACTAAAATATACTAAAAACTTACTAAAAACAATGCCAAAAAGCGTATAAATTATCCGCTCATCAATCACTATGGCAAATCTTATATCGTTTCGAAGCCCCGTATGTTAGCTTTCCAACCCAACTAGAACTGCATCATTTGGACCTCTGTTGCTCATGTTATGACTGATTAAGTGAGAAGAGGTCGGCTTGACAGCTTTTGCGATTCCTACATTTTTTCATGAGTTCTCCATTTTTATATGCTTTTCCTTCATTCCCTTGGTCTAATCCTTGCCTCCTAAATCTGAAATCACTTAGCAAACATATCAAGGCATCTAATGGAATCAAGGAGAATTAGATTTAGCTATTTTAAGTCTTAAAATGCATGTTTTCACTCTTAAGCACAATTAAAGTAGAAGTTATAAAACCATGCTATTTCAATGGATAAATGTGGGCAAAAGGTTATAAAATCCCCTAAATCAAGCACAAGATAAACCCTACAAATGGGGTTTATCAGCCACCATATGATCCTTATCTGCCCCAACACCAATCCAATTACTCCCAAGAAGCACCACTCCCCTATGCATCATGTCCATATCCATCAAACCAAGAATCACAGGTTCGCTTCGAAGAATCAGTAAACCAATTCAATGCAACCCTTCATCAACTGGAGCAAGCAATAAATCAATTATCTTCCAGACGTTCGGACACTCAACAGACTCCCATGGATTCATGTGGAGAATCTAATGAAGAATGTATTGTGAAGAAGACACGAAAAGCTCCAGTGGATAGCATAGAGCATAACTTTGTACTGGAACAAGTAGAGGACGCTGTCATTGTAGAAGAAGAAGAGTTGGTTGAAGATTTAGGAGATGTTGAACCTCCGCAGGAATACAGAGTTGTAGAGAATTCCATCGAAGACGTTACAATTGATGCTAAAGAAGATGTTGCACAACCCCCAAGGCAGGTATCTTATGAGGAACTGGACGGAATGACCCAAGACTCAAGTTTTCTTGATGATGATAGTCACCACTCAAGTTCCCCTAGTAATGCTCTTACATCTGTAAGTGAATTCTTTGAGACAGAAGAATCTTCCCCAAGTGAATACGAAGATGATGCAGAGGTCGACTTTTCTCAACCTCCTAATTATGACTCGAGTGACGAGGAAGATATCGAAGACTTTGGTCAAGACATGGTTGAAACGGAAGAAATTTGCCAAGAAGTGGAGGAATTCACAGAAGATTACAAGGGAACAGAACTTACAGAACCACTGGAAACACCTATCCCAAGGCCATTACCACCCAACACAAACTTCAAGTGGGTAAAATCCTTGACCTTTTTCTTCAAATTTCCACTTGAATATGGTTTGCTTGAAACAGATGGCCAGCTTAGAGCTCTCTGCGACTTTAAGAGTAAGAAGGAAATGGCTCGTACTCAGAGCTGGTGCACAAGGTTCAATAAAGTTCTATACTTCAACTCAAAGTGCACGGATTGGCATCATGATCAATCGAATGGATATCAGAAAATGTTTGGTCACCATGGTGAGAATCTACTTTCTAAACCACCCGGCTGGAGAAATGCAGATCAAGATAAAAACGGGTGTACAGATAGAATTTGGGATCCTGGAATCTATTCTGATAGTCATCACCCCGGGAGCCTGAGAATATGTTTGAAGCTGCTCAAAAGCTTTACGTACCTTGTTTGGGACCCCGGAGGTTATTGGCATTCCAAACATTGGTGGAGATTTCTGGATGAATTTAAACATAAGCCGCCATAACAGGAAGGTCATCCAATGTCTAATTTAAGGACTTTAAATAAAAGTGCTAGGTGGGAGACAACCCACCATGGTATGGTTGTTTCTTTCTCAATTTCTTTATTTTGTACTGTTTGATTTTTTTTTTATGATTTCATATTTTTTATTGAACCTGGATACTATTCATAACATTGCATTTAGCCTTGCATATCTGCATAAAAAGAAGAAGGTGTGTGACGCGACCGCATCGCTCGGGCGTTCGCTTCATTTGTGAAAAATGCTCCCCACACGTCCGCATCATTCACGCGGCCGCGTGACCTAGAGATCGGCGTAAAGATCCAACGTCCAAAAAGTTTGGCTAGAATCATGCGACTGTTGCGCGTTTTGCACAACACGACCCACGCGGTCGCGTCTTTGACACGGCCGCGTCACTTGCACAACACCAATCCCACGCGACAGTGTGAGCGACGCGATCGCGTCGCATGGATTGCACACCACCCCAAAGGAGACAGTGAGTTGTGCGGAACTGACGCTAGAATTGTGCGTTTTGCACGATTTCCAACGACGCGATCGCATGCCTCACACGACCGCGTCTTTCATTATCTACCCATTCCATTCTATGCGACCACGTGCCCTACGCGATCGCACCAACCCCATTCCACACCAGCCACGCAATCGCGTGGATTGCAAATTATAAACCCCCTCTGACGCGAACCCTACCCATCGCGCGCCCCCAACCCCTTTCTTCTTCCTCTTCCCTGCAACCACCCCCCTCTCTCTGCCCTTTGCTGCCGCACCTCCGACGACCACCCAGACCCCACCGCAACGCCCCCCTTCTCTCTTTTCCCTCTCTTTCTTCTTCTCCCCTCCACCACTCTTAACCCCCATCCGCGAACACCACGCCCATCGCGCCGCCTTCAACCGCTGTGTCAGCCACCACCACCATCCCCCAGCCATCTCTCTACCCCACTTTCTCTCCCACGCCTACCAGGTTCCGCCGTACACTATTCTTCTTTCAATTCCTAGTTAATTGCATATTTTTCTATTTATGTTCATCATTAGGCTAGTTAGATATGCATGTTGCAGTGGATTCTAGGTGGTTAGGTAGCTAGGATCTAGATAGTGGATTTAGGCCTGATAATTGCACCGTTCCTGTTATCTGTTTATCTACTCTGCAATTTATTCTGGCTATGATGTTGATCCTGTTCATATGTTGCTCTTAACTGTTACATGCTGCTGTTACACTGCTCTTTCTTATTCTTGCTATTTATGCAGCCTTATTTCATTACATATGAACTATTCTTGTTATTTGTTTTCCGGGAACATCCAATTTTAGCCGGAATGCTGCCCAATTTTTTGCAAATTACTTTTCCTTCTACATTCAAGTATTGGTTTTGGCAATTCTCATTTTTGAACTGCTCCACGCATACCAAACCTATTCTTGAGTGCCCGGGCCAGCATTCTTATTACTTTTGATCTCTTGGTTAATAAATTGATTTATTGATGGTTTGATTTTACTTTTTGCTACTTCTATATCTATCTGAATCATCATCAATACCCTATTTTTTCTGCTTGAATCTGAGTTGACTGTTGCTTCAAACTGTGAAATTCTTGTTACTTAAGAACCAATCATCATGCCACTTACTCTGAATTTCTTTTTACTAACTCACTGATTTTTGCCTTCTCACCTCTTTTTCAACTTTACCACTCTTGACTTTCTAATTTTTGACTAACTCCTTCCACTTCTTAATTCATGGCATGATTATTATTGCTCCTCATCAACATATATTCTATTTATATTACATTTTGGTTTGAAATTTCCCATCTCCATTTTTTTAACTCCTAAGCAATCCAAAATGCACCATTATTCAACTCATTTTATACCCTACTGCTCCTTTGCCACTTTGTGCTTATCTTGTTATCTGCCTACTTGTTTTCCAGTTTTTATTATATCCTAGATTTCTGTTTTCTTTCAGGATGTTTGAGCCACAAGGAAAGGGAAAAGGAAAGGCAACCACTGGCAAACGGAAACGAGGTGAATCCTCTATGTCTCTCCTGGAGCTTTTGCATGATGACTCCTGGCGGGAAAAACACTTTACCGCGCAAAAGAAGGCTGACATGCTCCTCCCTGCCAATGATCCAATTAAGTTTGCAAACCGATACTGTGAGCTGAAGTTTCCCATATTTGCTACCTCCAGAAATCTGTATCTGGAGCGAACCTTGAAAATTCCCGAAGAACTACAGCAGTACACCTCTGATCAGATCAAACAACGAGGCTCGTTCTTTTTGGAGAGAAACTTGACTGAGGTAACTGCTTACTGGGTAAGAGAGTTTTACTGCAATTATTTCAAGACTTTCCTAGATGCAGTGCACCTCAGAGGGAAACAGATACTAGTCACTGAAGAAGCCATTGAGGATATTTTGCGTCTTCAGCCTATGTCAGTTCAGCCTGACGGTAACCAAAAGGCTGAAGAGGACATGCGCTTTTTGAGATTTGACTGGATGCTGTCAAGGAGAGGATAGCCCTTGACCCTACTGTCCCTTGGGTCATGGGTAAGAACACCACCATGCCTAAAGGAATCAAGTGAATATACTTGAATGATGAGGCTTGGCTCTGGCACCAGATCCTGAGTAACTTTATTATGCCGAGCACTCATGAGACAGAGTTGCCTGCTGCTATAATCACCCTCCTTTGGTGTGTGATGGAGGGTAAGGACCTGTACATGCCACGATTCATCCGGCACTATATGGCCAAGGTCCATTTCCGAGGCACCCTTCCCTTCCCTTATCTGGTCACCCAGCTAGGCCGTCGAGCTGACGTGCCTTGCGAGGATGCTAATGAGAGGCCACCTGCTGCGGAGTGTCGGAAGATCATCCCTCACAGCAGAAACCTTCTGGCTTTAGGCTACAGACCTCCATTCCTTCCCGCTTCCGATGAGACAGCCACACCTTCAGCTGCCCCCTCTTCTTCCACTGTTGCACTTGCCCCACCCACTGCACCCCCACATGCTCCTGAGCCCATCTACCATTTGGTGCATTGCCTCTTTGCTAGATTGGACCGTATGGAGCGTCGTAACAAGCGACGCTATGAGTGCCTCAAGTTGATGATCTGATCCGACAGTGACATCCCCTCTGAGCTTGACACTCCTTCTGTCATATCTGAGGCAGAGGCAAGCGCTCATGAGGAGGAGACACTGGCCCAGGCGGAGCAGACCAGACCACAGCAGGCTGCGCCACAGCAAGAGGAGCCGCAGCAGCTTCAAGCCGCCAATACAGAGATTCCTATCCAGTCAGAGCCTCCCCTACAGTAGACAGGTCCTCAGACCACTACCGAGACACTAGCAGCCCATCTTTCCAGAGATGACACTCCTTCACACCCTGCTTGAGTGAGCATCAAGGACGATGCTATTATTTAAGTGTGGGGATGTTTCCATCTCTGGCATCTATTTATTTTGGTGAACCACTACAAACTCTCTTCTTATTTTGTCCATTTTCTGTATTTTTGCACATTTTTCTCTTTTTACTTTTTATTGTACTTTTTGCATTATGCACTTTGAGCTATATGTATACATCTTGGATATTTTAGCTTGATTTGCACCTTAGTTTACTAGTTATTTATTAACTGGATTAATTAGTATAGTTTACCCTTTTTAGCATATGATAGTTTAGCTTAGATTGAAAAGAAAAAGGAAGTAAGCTAGAGACTTTAACAGAATAAAAACAATCCACACCTTATATATATAGCATTACATGTTAGTTAGTTAACAACATTTCATCAAGGAGGAACACTAAAAGTTTAAAAACATCCAGTATATTTTACATTGAGAATAATGGGAACTCTTAATTTCTACTTACATGACATACTTAAGTGATATATGATTTTTGAGTTAGAGAACACACAACCTGTGAGTTTTGAGCTTAATTGCATGGTTACATTTAAACCATAATATTTTATTCCTGTGCGTTCCGCCCTTCTTATTTATTCTGGTGTTCTTTACTTTGTTTTAATCTATATGTCCGATTATAGAATATAGATACATACCAAGAAAGTGATTGAGGC
>NC_029780.3:53910262-53927752 GCF_000817695.3 Arachis duranensis | reverse complement strand
AATAAACCTACCTTTTATGCCATTCTTGTTAGCCCCCTTGAGCTTTTTAATCCTCTTTTATTTTATAACCACATTACTAGCCTTAAGCAGAAAAACAAAATAAAAATCCCAAGTTGAATCTTTGGTTAGCTTAAGATAGCAATTGTGTATTGTGTAAGTGTGGGAACCTTATGGGAACATGGATGATAGAAACAAAAGGGTAGAAAGTTAAAAAGAAAAAAAAATTATTTTTAAAAGTTTTGGGAAGCATGCTCATGTGAAGTCAAAATAATTTAATTACCATGTGTAACAAAAAAAATTATTTTATTTTTTTCAGTATTTGAATAAAGGGGATACAAAAAGAATTCCCCAAACGCAAAAGGCGATGCACATGGGATAAACATAAATAAAAAATTAAGATATGAGCATGTAATATAAAAGGTGGGAAAAATATGGGAAAATAGGTAAAGAAGCTTTGCTTAACAAAATATGTATGTTAGGTGAGATCTTAGACTAATCAAGGATTCACTTAATTAGCTCACTTAGCCTTATACATATACCCTTACCTTTACCTTGGCCCCATTACAACCTTAATTAAAGACCTCATGATTTTTGTATGCCTATATTCTATAATTGTTGATTGTTTAGATGAAGAACAAAGTTATGGAAAACAAGGATAAAAAGAAGAATAGAGTGATTAACCCAATAAATACTGAGTGACTAGAGAGTAAACACAAAATCCAGTGAGGGTTCAATAGCTCATCACCATATATCTCTACTTCTATTGTTTGAAAAATATTTTATTTACCCATCTCAATTGTAAAAGTGCTTTAATATTATCTAAGGTTGGCTATGCGTATATGATTCCTTGAGAATGTGAATTAATTTAACTACATGTAAAGCTTTATATATAGGTGAATAATAACTAGATTTGCATGACTCATTTAGGTAGTTGCATCTAGGATAGATTGCATTGCATGAGATTCCACCATTTTTACTTTATTCTTTCTCTTGGATTTAGCATGAGGACATGCTATTGTTTAAGTGTGGGGAGGTTGATAAACCCATATTTTATGATATATTTTGTGCTGAATTTAAGTGAATTATTCAATCCTTCACCCACTTATGCATGTGAAATTGCATGGTTTTACTTTCCCTTCTTTATTATGTGATGTATGTGAAAAACATGTTTCCTAGGCTTTAAAAATATTAATTTTAAATACCTTTTGTTGCCATTCAATGCCGTGACTTATGTGTTAAGTATTTTCAGATCTTCTAAGGCAGGAATGATTTAAAGGATGGAAAGGAGACATACAAAAATGGAAGAAAAGCGCAAAATGGAGTTTTTGAAGAAATTGGCAGCGACGCGAATGCATGGACGACGCGGCCGCATCCCAGCACGAAATGGCAGTGACGCGACCGCGTGATTGATGCGATCGCACGCCATAAGTGAAACGTATATGATGCGGACGCATGATTGAAGCGACCGCGTGACAAGGAAAACTCCAAATGACGCGACCGCGTGACCCACGCGGACGCGTGACAGAGGCCACGCACCAGAAATTACAGATCTCGTTCCTAGTACTTTATGGGCTCTTTTTGGCCCAGATCCAAGCCCAGAGAACACAGACCAAGGGCTGTAAAGTGAAGGAATGAAGTGAACAATTGGGGAGCGAAATTCATAATGCACTTTTAATAGTTTAGATGTAGTTTTTAGTGAGGGAGGTTCTTTCCTCTCTCTTAGGTATTAGGATTAGGATTTTTAGAAATTAGGAATATTTTCATCTTCTTCAATTATAGGTTCAATGTTCCTTTTATTTATTTTCTCAATTTAATTTATGGATTTCTATGTTCAACTCAACTTCTTTATTTGGCTATATTTGCCCATGTTACATTTGATAACTTTATCAATTCATGATTTTGAGGTATTTTAGTTTATTATTACTCTCTTTTATTTATGTTACTATTGCTCCCAATCCGAAGACATTTTTAGTCCAGTGGATTTATTTTTCTCCTTTTGGTCTTGGTTAAGAAATCAGTAACTCAGGAGTTATTAGACTCAACGTGATCGATAATTGCTATCTTTGCTAATTAGCTTGAACTTCTATAATTCCAATCTTTTTCTAGGAATTAACTAGGATTTGAAGATCAAACTAATTAGTCACTTGACCTTCCCTTGCACTAGCAAAGGTTAACTAAGTGGAATTAAGATTCAATTTTCATCAACATTGATAAGGATAACTAGAATAGGACTTCCAATTTCTCATACCTTGCCAAAAGTTTATTTTACAGTCATTTATTTATTTTACCTGCCATTTAAATTACTTGTTCCTCATCTTTAAAACCCCGATTTACAATCTTCATAACCAATAATAAGAACATACCTCCTTGCAATTCCTTGAGAAGACGACCCGAGGTTTAAATACTTCGGTTATCAATTCCAAAGGGGTTTGTTACTTGTGACAACCAAAACGTTTGTACGAAGGGATTTTCTATTGGTTTAGAATCTATACTCACAACGCGACTATAGTTTTACAAAATTCTTTACTAGCAAAAAATCCTAACGTTAGTGGTTTTTAAAAAGATAACAAATAGTATATTTTGAAAAATGTTTGAAAATAATTTTAAAAAGATAAAAAGTTAGAAAAAAGATTTTGAAATCAAAATTTAAAAAGATATGAGTGAAAAAGATTTGATTTTAAAAAGATATGATTGAAAAAGATTTGACTAAAAAAGATTTGATTGAAAAAGATTTGATTTTAAAAAGATATGATTAAAAAGATATGATTGAAAAAGATTTTAAAAAGATTTAATTTTTAAAATTGAAGACTTGACTAACAAGAAACTAAAAGATATGATTCTAGAATTTAAAGACTGATCCTTTCTTAACAAGAAAGTAACAAACTTGAAATTTTTGAATCAAAACATTAATTGTTAGCAAGGATTTTTGAAAATATAACATAAAATTAAGAAAAATATTTTTGAAAAATTAAATTAAAAATTTTTTTTGAAAACATTAAAAGATGAAAAAGATGAAAGTTTAAAATATGTTTGATGCAAAAAGTTATGAATTAAAACATGAAAATTTTAAAGAATTTGAATTTGAAACGAAATTACCTCCCCTGTGTCATCCTGGCATTAAACGCCCAGGATGCTATCCATTCTGGCGTTTAACGCCCAGAATGCTACCTCTTTGGGCGTTTAACGCCCAGCCAGATACCCTGGCTGGCGTTAAATGCCTGAAATCCTTCTTTATTGGGCATTTTTCTAAACGCCTAGATTTTTCTCTGTGATTCCTCTGTTGTATGTTCTGAATCTTCATTTCTTTGTATTATTTACTTGAAAAGAGATATTTTTTATTTTTTAATTTTTAATAGGGAGAGGGAAAAACAAGAAAATGAAATAAAACATAAAAATGCAAGATCAAAACAAGTAATGCATGCAAAGACACTTTGAATGTCAAGATGAACACCAAGAACACTTTGAAGATCATGATGAATATCAAGGACATATTTTTGAAAATTTTTTAAGAAAAGAAAGATATGCAAGACACCAAACTTAGAATATTTTAATGTTTAGACACTATGGATTTGAAAATGCATATGAAAAACAAGAAAAGACACAAAAAAGGAGAATTTAAAGATCAGAACAAGGAAAATCATCAATAACAACTTGAAGATCAATGAAGAACACAATTAATGAATTTTTTTCGAAAACTTGAGAAAATTTGAAAACATGCAATTGACACCAAACTTAGGATTTGACACTAGACTCAAACAAGAAACACAAATTTTTTTTTGTTTTTATGATTTTATTAAATTTTTTGTATTTTTTGAAAATAAAACTAAAATTACCCAATCTAAGCAACAAGATGAACCGTCAGTTGTCCAAACTCAAACAATCCCCAGCAATGGTGCCAAAAACTTGGTGCACGAAATTGTGATCACACTTTTCAAAACTCCGCACAACTAACCAGCAAGTGCACCGGGTCATCCAAGTAATACCTTACTTGAGTAAGGGTCGATCCCACGGAGATTGACGGCTTGAAGCAAGCTATGGTCATCTTGTAAATCTCAGTCAGGCGAATTCAAATGGTTATGAGGTGTTGATAATTAAAAGATAAATAAAACATAAAATAAGATAGAGATACTTATGTAATTCATTGGTGGGAATTTCAGATAAGCGTTTGGAGATGCTTTGTTACTCTTGAACCTCTGCTTTCCTATTGCCTTCATCCAATCATGTGTGCTCCCTTCCATGGCAAGCTGTATGATCTTCTCAGTGAAAATGGTTCGGCTACGGTCTCTGTACAGCTAATCAACTGTCGGATTTCTTGTCTTGGATGAAAAATACCAGGCACAGCTACCGTAGGGCTAATCATCTATCGGTTCTCACTAGCGTCGGAATAAGATCCATTGATCCTTTTGCACACTGTCACTGCGCCCAACATTCATGAGTTTGAAGCTCCTCACAGTCATCGCTTCCCAGATCCTACTCGAAATACCACAGAGAAGGTTTAGACTTTCCAGATCTCATGAATGCTGTCTAGTGTTCTAGCCTATACCACGAAGATCCTAATCTCAGATTCAGATGCTCCGTTGTCAGGAGGGATGATGTGAATCGTTGATTAGAGACCCAAGAGAATATACTCTAGCTGTCATCTAATGACTACGTTGAACATCATGTAGACCGCTTTGTGGTTGTCAGGCACGCGGATCTTGGCTAAGCGAGTGCTGAAGATAGAGGGTGATTGTCACGGGTCACCCCTTCAGTCTGACTTAACTGAATTAAGTACAAGAGTATATCTTGGAGAAGAAGTGGGAGTGAATTGAATGAAAACCATAGTACTTGCATTAATTCGTGAGGAACAGCAGAGCTCCTCACCTTAATCTATGAGGTGTAGAAACTCTACCGTTGAAAATACATAAGAATAAAATGGTCTAGGCATGGCCGAATGGCCAGCCTCCAAAAAGGGTTCGAAGAACTCCCCCACAGGTCAAAGACTCCAATACAATAGTAAAAAGTGCTATTTATACTAAACTAGTAAACTAGGTTTACAGAAAATGAGTAGATAGTGCAGAAATCTACTTTCGGGGCCCACTTGGTGTGTGTTTGGGCTGAGCCTTGAAGCTTTCACGTGCATAGGTCATCCTTGGAGTTAAACGCCTGCTTGGGTGCCAACTTGGGCATTTAACTCCAGCTTTGGTACTAGTTCTGGCATTTTACGCCAGAAAAGGGTCTCTGATGGGCGTTTGAACGCCAGTTTGGGCCATCAAATCTCGGGCAAAGTATGGACTATTAAATATTGTTGGAAAGCCCAAGATGTCTACTTTCCAAGATAATTGTGATCATGCCAATTTGGCTTCTATAGCTCCAGAGAATTCACTTCGAGTGCAGGGAGGTCAGAATCCAACAGCATCTGCAGTCCTTTCTCAGCCTTTGAATCAGATTTTTGCTCAGGTCCCTCAATTTCAGCCAGAAAATACCTGAAATCACAGAAAAACACACAAACTCATAGTAAAATCCAGAAATGTGAATTTTTCATAAAACTAATAAAAATATACTAAAAAGTGACTAAAATATACTAGAAACTACCTAAAAACAATGCCGAAAAGTGTATAAATTATCCGCTCATCACCAGGGTTCCAAGAAACTTTAAAATCCCCGGCATGGATCTCTTTGATAAAACGACTGACCCGAGGCATTAGCTTAGCAACTTCAAAAGTCAGATGTACCTAGTTGACACCTCTGATGCTACTCATTATAAAGCCTTTCCAACTACTCTGACCAAAGCCACGATGAAGTGGTTCGATAACTTACCTCCTAGGTCGGTAACTTGTTTTAATGACCTGTCTAGGAAGTTTTTCACTAGATTCTTGGTGCACAAAATTGTGATCATCAATGGCGCCATCAACATGGCACGCTTAATTGCAATCTCAACTCTTTATCACAACTTCGCACAACTAACCAACAAGTGCACTGGGTCGTCCAAGTAATAAACCATACGCGAGTAAGGGTCGATCCCATAGAAATTGTTGGTATGAAGCAAGCTATGGTCATCTTGTAAATCTCAGTCAGGCAGATTCAAATGGTTATAGATGAATAAAGCATAAAATAAAGATAGAGATACTTATGCAATTCATTGGTGAGAATTTCAGATAAGCGTATGGAGATGCTTTGTCCCTTCCGTCTTTCTGCTTTCCTACTGTCTTCATCCAATCCATCTTACTCCTTTCCATGGCAAGCTGTATGTTGGGCATCACCGTTGTCAATGGCTACAGTCCCATCCTCTCAGTGAAAATGTTCAACGCGCTCTGTCACAGCACGGCTATTCAGCTGTCGGTTCTCGATCGTGTCGGAATAGAATCCAGTGATTCTTTTGCGTCTGTCACTAACACCCCACAATCGCGAGTTTGAAGCTCGTCACAGTCATTCAATCCTTGAATCCTACTCAGAATACCACAGACAAGGTTTAGACCTTCCGGATTCTCTTGAATGCCGCCCTTAATTCTAGCTTATACCACGAAGATTCTGATTAAGGAACACAAGAGATATCCCCTCAATCTAAGGTAGAACAGAGGTGGTTGTCAGGCACACGTTCATAGGTGAGAATGATGATGAGTGTCACAGATCATCACATTCATCAAGTTGAGGGACAAGTGATATCTTAGAACAAGAATAAGTTGAATTGAATAGAAGAACAATAGTAATTGCATTAATACTCGAGGTACAGCAGAGCTCCACACCTTAATCTATGGTGTGTAGAAACTCCACCGTTGAAAATACATAAGAACAAGGTCTAGGCATGGCCGAGAGGCCAGACCCCATGATCTAAGATAGCATAAGACTACTCAAAGATAGCTACCCAGATGTCTAATACAATAGTAAAAGGTCCTATTTGTAGAGAACTAGTAGCTTAGGGTTTACAAAGATGAGTAAATGACATAAAAATCCACTTTCGGGCCCACTTGGTGTGTGCTTGGGCTGAGCATTGAAGCATTTTCGTGTAGTGACTCTTCTTGGAGTTAAACGCCAGCTTTTGTGCCAGTTTGGTCGTTTAACTCCCATTCTTGCGCCAGTTCTGGCGTTTTACGCCAGAATTCTTGAGCTGACTTGAACGCCTGTTTGGGCCATCAAATCTCGGAAAAAGTATGGACTATTATACATTGCTGGAAAGCCCAGAATGTCTACTTTCCAACGCAGTTGAGAGCGTGCCAATTGGGCTTCTATAGCTCCAGAAAACCCACTTCAAGTGCAGGGAGGTCAGAATCCAACAGCATCTGCAGTCCTTTCCAGCCTCTGAATCAGATTTTTGCTCATGTCCCTCAATTTCAGCCAGAAAATACCTGAAATCACAGAAAAATACAAAAACTCATAGTAAAGTCCAGAAAAGTGAATTTTAACTAAAAACTAATAAAAATATAATAAAAACTAACTAAAACATGCTAAAAACATACTAAAAGCAATACCAAAAAGCGTATAAATTATCCGCTCATCACAACACCAAACTTAAATTGTTGCTTGTCCCCAAGCAACTGAAGATCAAATAAGATAAAAAGAAGACAATATGCAATGAATTCCAAAAACATCTATGAAGATCAGTATTAATTAGATGAGCGGGGCTTTTAGCTTTTTGCCTCTGAACAGTTTTGGCATCTCACTTTATCCTTTGAAATTCAGAATGATGGGCTTCTATAGGAACTCAGAATCCAGATAGTGTTATTAATTCTCCTAGTTAAGTATGATGATTCTTGAGCATAGCTACTTTATGAGTCTTGGCTGTGGCCCAAAGCACTCTGTCTTCCAGTATTACCACCGGATACATACATGCCACAGACACATAACTGGGTAAACCTTTTCAGATTGTGACTCAGCTTTGCTAGAGTCCCCAGTTAGATGTGTCCAAGGTTCTTAAGCACACTCTTTTTGCTTGGACAACTTTATTATTTCTTTTTCTTTTTTTTCGTTTTTTATTTGTATCCACTGCTTTTTCTTGCTTCAAGAATCATTTTTATGATTTTTCAGATCCTCAGTAACATGTCTCCTTTTTCATCATTCTTTCAAGAGCCCACATTCGTGAACAACAAATTCAAAAGACATATGCACTGTTCAAGCATACATTCAGAAGTCAAAGTAATGCCACCACATCAAAATAATTAATCTGCTATAAAATTCAAAATTCATGCAATTCTTCTCTTTTCCAATTAAGAACATTTTTCATTTAAGAAAGGTGATGGATTCATAGGACATTCATAACTTTAAGGCATAGACACTAAGACACTAATGATCATAAGACACAAACATAGATAAACATAGGCATAAAAATTCGAAAAACAGGAAAATAAAGAACAAGGAGATTAAAGAACGGGTCCACCTTAGTGATGGTGGCTTGTTCTTCCTCTTGAGGATCTTATGGAGTGCTTGAGCTCCTCAATGTCTCTTCCTTGCCTTTGTTGCTTCTCTCTCATGATTCTTTGATCTTCTCTAATTTCATGGAGGAGAATGGAATGTTCTTGGTGCTCCACCCTTAGTTGTCCCATGTTGGAACTTAACTCTCCTAGGGAGGTGTTAATTTGCTCCCAATAATTTTGTGGAAGAAAGTGCATCCCTTGAGGTATCTCAGGGATTTCACGATGAGGAGTTTTCTCATGCTCATGTCCATGAGTGGGATCTCTTGTTTGCTCCATCCTTTTCTTAGTGGTATCCATGAGGACTTGGTCCAACCTTTGATCAACGTTGACCCTTTTTGAGTTTGAAAGGGACCTCGGGGATCACCTTCTTCATGGCCATAACTTCATAGAAGTGGTCTTGATGCACGCTTGAGATGAATTTCTCCATCTCCCATGACTTGGAGGAAGAAGCTTTTGCCTTCCCTTTCCTCTTTCTAGAGGTTTCTCCGGCCTTAGATGCCATAAATGGTTATGGAAGAACAAAAAGCATGCTTTTACCACACCAAACTTAGAAGTTTTGCTCGTCCTCGAGCAAAAGAAGAAAGAAGAGAGTAGAAGAAGAAGAAATAGAGGAGATGGAGGTGGCTTTGTGGTTCGGCCAAGGGGGAGAAGTAGTGTTTAGGTTATCTGAAAATGAAGGAGTGAAGAAGGGTTTATATAGGGGTGGGGAGAGGGGTAGGGTTCGGTCATGGATGGGTGGGTTTGGGAGGGAAAGTTGTTTGAATTTGAATGGTGAGGTAGGTGGGGTTTTATGAAGGGTGGATGTGAGTGGTGAAGAGAATAGTGGTGGGGTAGGTGGGGATCCTGTGGGGTCCACAGATCCTGAGGTGTCAAGGAAAATTCATCCCTGCACCAAGTGGCGAGCAAAAATGCTCCCTTATGCCAATTCTGGCATTAAACACCGGGCTGGTGCCCATTTTTGGCATTTAATGCCAGCTTCTTGCCCTTTCCTGGCATTTAACGCCAGTCTGGTGCCCCTTTCTGGCGTTAAACACCCAGAATGGTGCCAGACTGGGTGTTAAACGCCCATTTGCTGCCCTTACTGGCGTTTAAACGCCAGCAAGTTTTTCCTCCAGGGTGTGCTATTTTTCTTTCTGTTTTTCATGTTGTTTTTGCTTTTTCAATTGATTTTGTGACTTCCCATGATCATCAACCTACAGAAAACATAAAATAACAAAGGAAATTAGATAAATATAACATTGGGTTACCTCCCAACAAGCACTTCTTTAATGTCAGTAGCTTGACAATGGGCTCTCATGGAGCCTCACAGATACTCAGAGCAATGTTGGAACCTCCCAACACCAAACTTAGAGTTTGAATGTGGGGGTTCAACACCAAACTTAAAATTTTGTTGTGGCCTCCCAACACCAAACTTAGAGTTTGACTGTGGGGGCACTGTTTGACTCTGTTTTGAGAGAAGCTCTTCATGGTTCCTCTCCATGGTTACAGAGGGATATCCTTGAGCCTTAAACACAAAGGATTCTTCATTCACTTAAATGATCAATTCTCCTCTGTCAACATAAATCACAGCCTTTGCTGTGGCTAGAAAGGGTCTGCCAAGAATGATGAATTCATCCATGCACTTCCCAGTCTCTAGGACTATGAAATCAGCAAGGATGTAATGGTCTTCAACTTTTACCAGAACATCCTCTACAAGTCCATAATCTTGTTTTCTTGAATTGTCTGCCATCTCTAGTGAGATTCTTGCAGCTTGTACCTTAAAGATCCCTAGCTTCTCCATTACACAGAGAGGCATGAGGTTTATGCTTGACCCTAGGTCACACGGAGCCTTCTTGAAGGTCATGGTGCCTATTGTACAAGGTATTGAGAACTTCCCAGGGTCCTGTCTCTTTTGAGGTAGTTTCTGCCTAGACAAGTCGGCCAGTTCTTTGGTGAGTAAAGAGGGTTCATCCTCCCAAGTCTCATTACCATATAACTTGTCATTTAGCTTCATGATTGCTCCAAGGTACTTAGCAACTTGCTCTTCAGTGACATCTTCATCCTCTTCAGAGGAAGAATACTCATCAGAGCTCATGAATGGCAGAAGTAAATCCAATGGAATCTCTAGGATCTCAGTATGAGCCTCAGATTCCCATGGTTCCTCATTGGAGAACTCATTGGAGGCCAGTGGACATCCATTGAGGCCTTCCTTAGTAGCGCTTACTGCCTCTTTCTCCTCTCTAAGTTTGGCCATGTTGATGGCCTTACACTCTCCTTTTAGATTCTCTTCTGTATTGCTTGGAAGAATATTAAGAGGGAGTTCAGTAACTTTCTTACTCAGCTGACCCACTTGTGCCTCCAAGATTCTAATGGAGGATCTTGTTTCAGTCATGAAACTTTGAGTGGTTTTAATTAGATCAGAGACCATGGTTGCTAAGTCAGAGTGGCTCTGCTTAAAATTCTCTATCTGTTGCTGAGAAGATGATGGAAAAGGCTTGCCATTGCTAAACCTGTTTCTTCCACCATTATTGTTGTTGAAACCTTGTTGAGGTTCTATTGATCCTTCCATGAGAGATTTGAGTGATTTCTCCATGAAGGATTATAGGTGTTTCCATAGGGTTCTCCCATGTAATTCACCTCTTCCATTAAAGGGTTCTCAGGATTATAAGCTTCTTCTTTAGATGAAGCATCCTTAGTACTGCCTGGTGCAGCTTGCATTCCAGACAGACTTTGAGAAATCATCTTGACTTGCTGAGTCAATATTTTGTTCTGAGTCAATATGGCATTCAGAGTATCAATCTCAAGAACTCCTTTCTTCTGATTCGTCCCATTGTTCACAGGATTCCTTTCAGAAGTGTACATGAATTGGTTATTTGCAACCATTTCAATGAGTTCTTAAGCTTCTGCAGGCATCTTCTTCAGATGAAGAGATCCTCCGGCAGAGCTATCCAATGACATCTTGGACAGTTCAGACAGACCATCATAGAAGATACCTATGATGCTCCACTCAGAAGCATGTCAGAAGGACACTTTCTGATCAATTGTTTATATCTTTCCTAAGCTTCATAGAGGGATTCACCTTCCTTCTGTCTGAAGGTTTGGACTTCCACTCTAAGCTTACTCAATTTTTGAGGTGGAAAGAACTTTGCCAATAAGGCATTGACTAGCTTTTCCCAAGAGTTCAGGCTTTTTTTAGGTTGTTAGTCCAACCATATCCTAGCTCTGTCTCTTACAGCAAAAGGGAATAGCATAAGTCTATAGACCTCAGGGTCAACCCCATTGGTCTTGACAGTGTCACAGATTTGCAAAAATTCAGCTATAAACTGATGAGGATCTTCCAATGTAAGTCCATGGAACTTGCAATTCTGTTGCATTAGAGAAACTAATTGAGGCTTAAGCTCAAAGTTGTTTGCTCCAATGGCAGGGATAGAGATGTTTCTCCCATAGAAGTCGGGAGTAGGTGCAGTAAAGTCACCCAGCACCTTCCTTGCATTGTTGGCATTGATGTTATTTTCGGCTGCCATGTCTTATTCTTTGAAGATTTCTGTTAGGTCCTCTACAGAGAGTTTTGCTTTAACTTCTCTTAGTTTTCGCTTCAAGGTCCTTTCAGGTTCAAGGTCAGCCTCAACAGGAATGCTTTTGTCTTTGCTCCTGCTCATATGAAAGAGAAGAGAACAAGAAAAATATGGAATCCTCTATGTCACAGTATAGAGATTCCTTGAGGTGTCAAAGAAAAAGAAAAATAGAAGGAATAGGTAGAAGAATTCGAACTTAGAAAGATAGAGTTCGAATTGTACATGTTAGTCCATAAATAGAAGGATGTGAGAAGAGGGGAAGAAATTTTCGAAAATAAATTAAAAAGATTTTAAAAACATTTTGAAAATTGATTGATGATTTTCGAAAACTAAGATTGAGAAAGAAGTAAAGTGATTTTTGAAAAAGATTTTGAAATTAGAAATCAAAAAGAAATGATTGAAAACTTATTTTGAAAAAGATGTGATTAAAAAGATATGATTGAAAATATATAGTTTTAAAAAGATATGATTGAGAAGATATGATTGAAAAACAATTTAAAAAGATTTGATTTTTAAAATCAATGACAAGCTGTATGTTAGGCATCACCGTATGTTAGGCATCACCGTTGTCAATGGCTACAGTCCCGTCCTCTCAGTGAAAATGTTCAACGCGCTCTGTCACAGCACGGCTATTCAGCTGTCGGTTCTCGATCATGTCAGAATAGAATCCAGTGATTCTTTTGCGTCTGTCACTAACGCCCCACAATCGCGAGTTTGAAGCTCGTCACAGTCATTGAATCCTTGAATCCTACTCAGAATACCACAGACAAGGTTTAGACCTTCCGGATTCTCTTGAATGCCGCCATCAATTCTAGCTTATACCACGAAGATTCTGATTAAGGAACCCAAGAGATATCCACTCAATCTAAGGTAGAACGGAGGTGATTGTCAGGCACACGTTCATAGGTGAGAATGATGATGAGTGTCACGGATCATCACATTCATCAAGTTGAGGAACAAGTGATATCTTAGAACAAGAAAAAGCTGAATTGAATAGAAGAACAATAGTAACTGCATTAATACTCGAGGTACAGCAGAGCTCCGCACCTTAATCTATGGTGTGTAGAAACTCCACCGTTGAAAATACACAAGAACAAGGTCTAGGCATAGCCGAGAGGCCAGCCCCCATGATCTAAGAACTAGACATCCAAAGATAGCATAAGACTACACAACGATAGCTACCAAGATGTCTAATACAATAGCAAAAGATCCTATTTGTAGAGAACTAGTAGCTTAGGGTTTACAAAGATGAGTAAATGACATAAAAATCCACTTTCGGGCCCACTTGGTGTGTGCTTAGGTTGAGCATTGAAGCATTTTCGTGTAGAGACTCTTCTTGGAGTTAAACGCCAGCTTTTGTGCCAATTTGGGCGTTTAACTCCCATTCTTGTGCCAGTTCTGGCGTTTTACGCTAGAATTCTTGAGCTGACTTGGAACGCCTGTTTGGGCCATCAAACCTCAGGAAAAGTATAGACTATTATACATTTTTGGAAAGCCCAGGATGTCTACTTTCCAACGCAGTTGAGAGCGCGCCAATTGGGCTTCTTTAGCTCCAGAAAATCCACTTTGAGTGTAGAGAGGTCAGAATCCAATAGCATCTGTAGTCCTTTTCAGCCTCTGAATCAAATTTTTGCTCAGGTTCCTCAATTTCAGCCAGAAAATACCTGAAATCACAGAAAAACACACAAACTCATAGTAAAGTCCAAAAAAGTGAATTTTAACTAAAAACTAATAAAAATATAATAAAAACTAACTAAAACATACTAAAAATAATGTCAAAAAGCGTATAAATTATCTGCTCATCAATTCTCAATTCAGAAGGATAAGGTGAATATGCCCTGAGCTTACTCGGAGACAAATAAAAAATTGATGAGACACTTCGGGATTATAAGAAAAGATTCAATAAAGCATGCTTGGAAATACAAAAGTTAACTACTGAAGCTGTGATAATGTGATTAGTTAATGGCCTTAAAGAAGGACCATTTTCTCGATCCATATCCAAGTGACACTCAACGTCCTTGTACAAAGTACAAGAATGGATAGAGAAATACATCAACATGGAGGAGAATTCACAACTAAGAAGAGAGCCTCTCTTGAGACCTAGCCTACCTTTTCCACCTCGAGAAAAAGAAAAAGAAAAGCCAAGAATAAAGAGGCGTACATCTCGAGAAACCTCGAAGGTATCACAATTATACCCCACTTCAAATCTCTCTTGTAGATGTTTACATGGAGATATGCCACACTGAGAAGCTTCCATCTCCTTGTCCCATCAAACACAAAAAAATAGAAAGTCAAATAGAATATTGTGAAAAGCACAAGCTTTATGGACATTCAACTAATGATTGTCATGATTTAAAGAATGTCATAGAGAAGTTGGCTAGAGAAGATCGGCTAGACAAGTACTTGGCTGAGAAGTCGAACGACTAGAGGAAAAAAAGAGGAAAGAAGATGGGGATGGCAAGAACGCCCCCGACAAACCCCTGAACAACACATACACATGATCAATGGTAGGTTTGTTGGAGGAAAAATCTTGAAATCATCACGAAAAAGGCATCTTAAAGAGGTGTACCAAGTCGGGGAAGATAACAACATTCCCGACTTGCCAACCATCTCGTTCACTAAGAACATGCTTTAAGGGCAACACCTGGCCACGACAAACCAGTGCTGATAGCAACGATCTTCGCTAATGAAAACCACCATAGAACCTAATGGATCAAGGAAGCTCGACAAATAAACTTTTTAAGCCCGCCTTTGACAAATTCGGGCTGGGGGACACGATGATCCGACCTCTTAAGTTTAAATCTCTATACACTACTTTTAGAAAGGGCATGAAGTCAAGGATGTTACGCATCGACTATATTATGGTCGACACCACGTCAACATTCAATGCCCTAATAGGTCAGACCACCTTAAACCTACTTGCTACAGTAGTTTCTATACATTATTTGTGTATAAAGTTTTCCACTACAAAAGGAATTGTCACCATAAAGGGAGATCAAAAGTTGGCACAAAAATGTTACAGTGAAAGTCTTAATCTAAAAGGTAGCCTAAGAGGAAAAGAAGTCAACGCAGTGGAGCTCAGTGGCATTCAAACTTGGGAAAGTATAAAAAGGAAAGGTAGAAGAAGTACAAATTGGAGATCACTCTGAAAAGACAAAAAATATTGGGGCCAACTTGGAAGGAGGAATAAAAGCACAGCTCGTTGAGCTCCTACGAAGAAACTCTGATCTCTTCGCTTGGAAAGCCTCCGACATGCTTGATATAGATCCCGATTTGATGTCTCATAAGCTCGCTATCTACTCAGGTTCTGGATATATTCAGCAAAAGCATCGAAAACTTGGACCTGAAAGGACACAGGTTGTGGAAGAACAAGTGCGGCCGTTATTAAAAGCCAAATTCATAAGAGAGGTTAAATATCCATTATGAATGGCTAATGTAGTTCTGGTAAAGAAACAAAATGAAAAGTGGAGGATGTGTGTTGATTACACCGACCTCAACAAGGTTTGTCCTAAGGACCCAAACACTGTACCTAGCATCGATGCTTTGGTCGACTTGACCTCAGGTTATCGGTACTTGTCCTTTATGGATGCATACTCAGGATATAATCAAATCCTGATGTATAAGTAAGACCAAGAAAAGACCTCTTTCATTACTCCGAATACTAACTATTGTTATGTAGTAGTGCCTTTTAGATTAAAGAATGCCAGAGCTATATATCAACAAGTGAAGAACAAAGTGCCCCCCTCACTTAGGAAAACTCATGGAAGTATATGTGGATGTCATGCCTGTAAAAGCTAAAGACCACTTAGCTCTCTTATCCGACCTCTTAGAGGTATTCTCCATAATAAGAAAGCATTGGATGAGGCTAAACCCATCAAAATGCACCTTCGCAGTAGAAGCCAGGAAATTTGTAGGTTTCATCCTAACTCAAAAAGGCATAGAGATAAACCCGAATAAGTGTAGAGGCATACTAAAGATGAAGAGCCCGACTTGCCTTAAAAAAGTCCAAACTAAATGGAAGGTTGGTAGCATTATCTAGATTTTTGGCAGGATCAACATTGAAATTTCTACCATTATATTCGATCCTCAAATTTGAATGGACCCAGGAATATGAACAAGCCTTTCAGGGCTTCAAGGTATTTCTGGGCCAACCCGCATACTCACCCGACCTATCGTAGGAGAAGAGCTCGTCCTCTACTTAGCGGTGGCAAATCGAGCTATAGCTTTAGCCTTGATCTGAGAAGATAAGAACGGGCAACAACCTTTTTACTTTGTCAGTAAAGCCTTACAAGGAGTAAAGTTGAACTATAAAAAGATAAAGTTTGTGTATGCTCTTATCCTCACCTTCTAAAGGCTCTAGCCTTATTTTCAAGCCTACACTATAAGGGTCTGTACTAATCAACCCACGGAGCACATTCTACAAAAGACGGACCTAGCAGGAAGGATGCTACAATGGGCTATAGAACTGTTCGAGTTTGATTTAAAATATAAAGCTCGAACAGCAATCAAATCCAGTACCTCACTGACTTTGTGGACGAAAACACGGAAAGTCAGGGAAGTTTGACAACTTAAAGCTTATATGTAGACGGATCATCCAATAAAGCTGGCAATGGAGCAAGTGTCTGATGCCAGGGCATTATGGCCAGTTTCACTGACCTTTTCTTTACTATTTTTAGGTAGTTTTATTGCATTTTCTTAGGAAATAAGCTAGTTTTGGGTAGAAAATCATTTACATCCTGATTCAAGCATGCATTGTGCATTTTACATGATTTCATGAGGATTTTGCATGATTTTAATGACAACTATCTATCCTGAATACTTTACTTTTGATATACCCATGAAACTAAGATAATAACAAGATCCTAATAAGAGAAAAGGGAAAGAACAATGGAAGTGAAAAACAAAAGACAAAGAATAAGCAATAAGGCTAGGCACCAATGGTTTACCTTAAGACATGTGTCTGTGGTGCTCCTGTGTAGGGGTGCTTTGTCACTTGGTAACTTGGGTTAACTAACCCGAGATTATCAGCTGAAAATCCACTATTAAGAGTAACCCTCACTACAGAACACTTAGTAACCCAAAGAGGTGCTAGACACCAAGGTCTCAAGGAAGAAAATAAATGAACCAGATGCCTGTGGTGTGTATGTATGGGGGAGAGACTTGAGCAAGTAAGTCCTTAGGGATGCTTCAACACCTAGCACCTTGAACCAACTGGTTCGGGAGTGTTGGCTGAAAGCTTATCTTAAAGAGTTGCCCCCTTACAGAGCACTTAGCCTGAAGAACACAAACAACCCTTGAAATAACAATAAAAGGATCAATAAACAAAAGGTCTCATGGGATATAACAAAGTGAGTATTTTAGGAGATGATAAAGGTCTGAAAGCCACCAGTGGAATGAACCTAAGTTGCTATGCATGAAACCACCATAAAATCAGTAATATGACTTCTACAAGAATGACTCATTTCTCTGGAGATTACATTCATCATTCTCTTGTTCCAGTACTTGCTTAGGGACAAGCAAGCTTTAAGTTTGGTGTTGTGATGCCA
>NC_029780.3:53904199-53909614 GCF_000817695.3 Arachis duranensis | reverse complement strand
GTGGACTCTAACGTGTGACCTATGGGCACATTGGAACGTTAGTGACAATGTTGAGTGTCACTAACGTTCTCGAAGGTTGGCAAAAGCCACGTTAGAAGCCACGTTAACCTAGTTAACGTGGGCTTTAACGTGAGGCTAAGGGGTGCATTGGAACGTTAGTGACAATGTTAATTGTCACTAACGTTCTCGAACTTATACTTTCGCTAAATGTTAAACACCCCTGACGTCTTGAGCTAAAGTCTCTACCCACTTCACACTTTCTCTCTGCAAGTAAAGCCAAGCCCAAATGAAGAAAGGAACTGCTTCAAACTCAAGATCCAAAGGCCCAAGACTTGAAGAGCCAATTAAAAGCTGAGAAGAGTAGAATATATAGGAGTAGCTTTGAATTGTTTAAGGGATGGACGGAGAGCTAGGAAATAGAACTACTCTTTGTATTTTACTTTCTCTGCACTTCTAGCTTTATCATGTATTCTCCATCTTTGATTTTGATTTCTAGAGCTATGAACAACTAAACCCCTTTCATTGGGTTAGGGAGCTCTGTTGTAATTTGTTGGATCAATACTAGTTTTCATTATTCTTCTTCTCTCTTTCCTCTTGATTTTACTTGAAAGCTTTCGATCTTCATCCAATTGGATAGTTATCTTGGAAAAGAAGCTATTCAAACTTGGATCTCTTCGGAACCTTGAAAGAGGAATGAAGAGATCAGCTAGAAATGCTTTCTCATGCTGGACCAAATTGGGTGTGGATGGGTTTGTGGCTATAACCCTCTCAACACTTGATTTGGGAAATGCATTTGGTATAATCAGTGACCATACTTCATCTCTTCTCATGAGCAATTGACCAAGGAATTGGCTATTGATCAAGATTTGAGAGATTGAACCACAAGAAATTGTTGTTCAATCACTTAAGATTGCCAAGGAGATCAATGAGTGCATTGATTGAGAAAGAGATGAGAATGAAATTGATCCGGAGAATGCAACATCTCCTGAGCCCAATGAACTCCCCATTTCTGATCTTACCCATTCTCTTTAATTTCTGCAATTTATTTTTATGAGCAATTCTCCCATTTCCAATTACAATTTTGCAATTTACTTTCAGTCATTTACTTTCCCACCGTTTTATTTTCTGCAAGTATCAACTCTATTCATGGATTCGCTCAACTAGAACATTCCTCTAATTAAAGTTGCTTGATCAATCAATCCCTGTGGGATTCGACCTCACTGTATTGTGAGTTTTTACTTGACGACAAATTCGGTACTCTTGCCGAATGGAGATTTGTTGAGAGACAAGTTTTCCCCTGATCAAGTTTATGGCGCCGTTACCGGGGATTGATTGTGCATCGACAATTATTACATTAGAGGATCACTAGATTGAGCATTTTTGTTTTGTTTGATTTAATTTTCTGTTTGAGTAATTTGCTTTCTGTCTTAGTTAATTTTTCCCATCCACTGTTTCTTAGTTTTTCTTTGTTATTTACAATTCAGTTCACTAACCCCCACTAACTGTTTGATATAATGCATCACTGACACTAATAGTAATCCTAACGAAATACTCTCTGTATTTCTTTTCTTTGCTTGTACTCTGTTGGTTGTATGACAGGGAGAAGAGGCGGGGCTTCAACTTCCTTTGATTCTGAACCTGAGAGAACCTTCTTGAGATTAAGAAGGGAGGCAAAAGAAAAACGTGTGGTTGGTGCTGAAGAAGAGGAAGAACACTTTGAAGAATACTTTGAAATAACCATGGAAGACCATCGTGAGGAAGAGGTTCACAACCATGGTGGAGGAGGTAGAGCAAATCCTGGTGGGGAGGATAGAAGAGTCTTGGGCTCTTACATCAACCCAAACCCAGGGAACTGTGGAAGTAGCATCCAAAAGCCAACCATCCATGCCAACAATTTCGAGCTAAAACCTCATCTCATCACTCTTGTGCAGAATAATTGCTCATTTAGAGGAGGTGCTCAAGAAGATCCGAATCAACACTTGACCATCTTCTTGAGGATTTGTGACACAGTGAAGTCCAATGGAGTCCACCAGGATGTCTATAGGCTGCTCTTGTTCCCTTTCTCACTCAGGGACAAGGCATTTAAATGGCTCGAATCCTTCCCAAAAGAAAGCCTGACAAATTGTGAGGAGGTAGTGAATAAGTTTTTGGCAAGGTTTTACCCCCCGCAAAGGATCAATAGGCTGAGAACTGAAGTACAGACCTTCAGACAGCAAGATAGGGAGACACTTTATGAAGCTTGGGAAAGGTTCAAAGACCTAACAAGAAGGTGTCCACCAAATATGTTTAGTGAATGGGTGCAGCTGCACATCTTCTATGAAGGACTGTCATATGAATCAAAGAAGGCCGTAGACTATTCATCTGGAGGTTCTTTGAACAAGAAGAAGACCATTGAGGAAGCCATAGATGTCATTGAAACTGTAGTTGAGAATGACTACTTGTATGCTTCCGAAAGAGGGAACACTAGAGGGGTAATGGAGCTAAACAATGTAGATGCTCTGCTGGCTCAGAATAAGCTCATTACCAAGCAGTTAGCTGACCTCACCAAGAAGATGGAGAGGAACCAAGTGGTAGCAATCACCACCTCATCAACAACCCAAGAAGAAGTTGAAGAAAAGGACCTTGAGCAAGCCAACTACATTGGGAATTCACCTAGACAGAACCATGATCCATACTCCAAGACATACAACTCTGGATGGAGGAACCACCCAAACTTTGGGTGGGGGAATCAGCAAGAGCAAAGCCAAGACCAGAGACGTTACAACTCCAACAACAATACAGGTCATCAATAATTCACACAGAGGACATATCAACACCCCCACATCAACACATCTCATCCATCTACCCCTAATCCCAACCTACCATCATTTGATGACAGAATCTCAAAGATAGAACCCCTCCTTGAAAGCATATGCAAAGACATTCAAGAATTGCAACATGGTCACTACAAATGATAAGGAGACTGAAGACAAGCCAAGCAATCTGTCAGAACAACCTAAAGATACCTTAGTAGAGAAGGAGAAGAAAGACCATCAAGGACCAGAAATCTCACAACAGGAGCTGCTGAGACTATATGCACCATTTCCCCAACTGCTTAAGGGTGCTGTGGGAAAGAGAATATACTCAAGGTTCTTGGACTTGTTTGCATCCTTGAATGTGAACATACCATTCATCAAGGCCATTCAGCAAATGTCAGCATTCATCAAATATATGAAGGAACTTCTTCCCAGGAAGAGTTCACTCAAGGGGGGCCAGACTATAGTGATGAACAAAGAATGTAGTGCTCTGATTCAACATGAGCTACCTACAAAAGGAAGAGACCCAGGGAATTTTCACATCCCTTGTGCCAAAGGGGAGACACTTTTTGATAGAGCACTTTGCGATTTAGGAGCAAGCATCAACTTAATGCCCCTATCCCTGGTGAAAAGGATGCAGATCAATGAGATACTACCCACAGATGTAGTCATAAGGTTGGCTAACAAGACTCAAAAGCAAGCAATAGGAGTGCTGGAAAATGTGTTGCTCAAAGTTGGAAAATACTTTCTCCCAACAGACTTTGTCATCCTAGACATGGAAGAGAGTCACTTGCACCCAATCATACTGGGGAGACCATTTCTCGCTACTGCTAGAGCACTCATAGATGTGGAGAAAGGGGAGCTAATACTGAGAATCCATGATGAGCAGCTTAGCTTTAATGTCTTCAAAGAAGAAGACCAAGAGTACAAGGAATCAAGCAAACATCATGATGAGTTGTTAAAGGAAGAAGCAAGCATTGAAGCACAGCCAGCTCATCCTGAGATTCACTGGGTTGATGGACAAGGCAAACAGCAAGTGCCACAGGTCAAGGAAAAATTGGAAGAACCTAAGCCACCAGAGGCTTGTGAGGACATCAACAAAAGCTCATCAAAAAAGGAGGCCACCAAGAATAAGAAAACAGCACCAGGGGCAAAGAAGAAAGTACCAAGGGGGTAGCGGAACAAGAAGATCCCTACGGAAGATTTCTCTCCAGGGGATAAAGTTATCTCAACCTACTTCACAGACATCCACCCTAATCTCCCTAATGTGCCATCTCAGTTACCTAAGGTTTTCCCCATCAACAGAGTTCTCTCCTTGGAGCATGTAGAGATAATTGATCCAACCAATGGATATAAGTCCACTGCCAGAGGAGAAGACTTCAAGCACTACCAACCTCCTTGATGAAAGCAAAACGTCAAGCTAGTGACACTAAAGAAGCGCTTCTTGGGAGGCAACCCAACCTCAGGTAGTTCATTTTTATCTTCATTTCAATAAAGATCACAAGTTGTTTCCCCTGTATTACAAGGAGCTAAGTTTGGTGTTCCACCAAAAGGACATTTAGTTAGAATTACACCTGCTCCCAAAACGCATTGCTAGCTCTAACCAATCGAGGGAAACCACTTAGATGTGGTTAGACTTTAGTTAATAATTGTTTTGTTAATAACAAGATATGAGTTTGTCAGCATATATGCAAGATTGTGTACTAAGCAAGGAACTAAGTTTGGTGTTCACACATCAAATCAAGTTCATAAGACACAAGCACATGCAAGCTAACTATTTCTCAAAGTGCTGTGGGAACAAGCAACTTCCAATAACTTTACAGGAATTTTATGGTGCACCTTCACTCAAGGAAGTGAGGAAGCAAAGAGCAGGAGGAGGACGAAAAGAAGGCGATTAGAAGTTGTCATCTGAAGGTTGTATTGTCACTTAATTCCATGTATTTACAGTTTGAACATTGGAAGCCCAAATGCAATCTTGATTAATGGTTACCAATGAGTCTAAACATGTTTTTAAACTCTACCTTGTTGTTGAGCATGGTCTGTGATTCTGGTTTTAAGTGTCACTGCATCTTTCATTTACTTAATTGTATGTTTGTTCACTTAGAATCAAATGCAAAAGAGAATGATTGTTTACAAAAGACCAGAGTGGAGCCGATAATGTGGAAGTGTATTCATGAATCTTTGGGGGGTAATCATAAGTTAGCTAAGTTGGTTCAACCACAAAGGTTAGGATGACAACTATCTATCCTGAATACTTTACTTTTGATATACCCATGAGACTAAGATAACAACAAGATCCTAATAAGAGAAAAAGGAAAGAACAATGGGAGTGAAAAACAAAAGACAAAGAATAAGCAATAAGGCTAGGCACCAATGGTTTACCTTAAGACATGTGTCTGTGGTGCTCCTGTGTGGGGGATCTACTTGGATGAATAAGCTCTTAGGGGTGCTTTATCACTTGGTAACTTGGGTTAACTAACCCGGGATTATCAGCTGAAAATCCACTATCAAGAGTAACCCTCACTACAGAACACTTAGTAACCCAAAGAGGTGCTGGACACCAAGGTCTCAAGGAAGAAAATAAATGAACCAGATGCCTGTGGTGTGTATGTATGGGGGA
>NC_029780.3:53893141-53903496 GCF_000817695.3 Arachis duranensis | reverse complement strand
ACTTGGTTAACGTAGGAGCTAACGTAAGAGATGAAGAGTTGTCGACAACGTTAGTGACACTCAACAATGTCACTAACATTGAAGCAACCACACAAACCCCAAGAGCCACGTTAACTTCCCCGTTAACTTGGTTAACGTGGAACCTAACGATGAGGAATGAAGGATGGGCCAACGTTAGTGACACTCAACATTGTCACTAACATTGGGATGGCTAAGAGTGGCCACGTTAGAAGCCACGTTAACCTAGTTAACGTGGACTCTAACGTGTGGCCTATGGGCACATTGGAACGTTAGTGACAATGTTGAGTGTCACTAACGTTCTCGAAGGTTGGCAAAAGCCACGTTAGAAGCCACGTTAACTTAGTTAACGTGGGCTTTAACGTGAAGCAAGGAGGGGCACACTGGAATGTTAGTGACAATGTTGAGTGTCACTAACGTTCTCGAAGGTTGGCAAAAGCCACGTTAGAAGCCACATTAACCTAGTTAACGTGGGCTTTAACGTGAGGCTAAGGGTTGCATTGGAACGTTAGTGACAATGTTAAGTGTCACTAACGTTCTCAAACTTATACTTTCACTAAATGTTAAACACCCCTAACGTCTTGAGCTGAAGTCGCTACCCACTTCACACTTTCTCTCTGCAAGTAAAGCCAAGCCTAAATGAAGAAAGGAACTGCTTCAAACTCAAGATCCAAAGGCCCAAGACTTGAAGAGCCAACTAGAAGCTGAGAAGAGTAGTATATATAGGAGTAGCTTTGAATTGTTTGGGGGACGGACGGAGAGCTAGGAAATAGAACTACTCTTTGTATTTTACTTTCTATGCACTTCTAGCTTTATCATGTATTCTCCATCTTTGATTTTGATTTCTAGAGCTAAGAACAACTAAACCCCTTTCATTGGGTTAGGGAGCTCTGTTGTAATTTGATGGATCAATACTAGTTTTCATTATTCTTCTTCTATCTTTCCTCTTGATTTTACTTCAAAGCTTTCGATCTTCATCCAATTGGATAGTTATCTTGGAAAAGAAGCTATTCAAACTTGGATCTCTTCGGAACCTTGAAAGAGGAATGAAGAGATCAGCTAGAAATGCTTTCTCATGCTGGACCAAATTGGGTGTGGATGGGTATGTGGCTATAACCCTCTCAACACTTGATTTGGGAAATGCATGTGGTATAATCAGTGACCATACTTCATCTCTTCTCATGAGCAATTGACCAAGGAATTGGCTATTGATCAAGATTTGAGAGATTGAACCACAAGAAATTGTTGTTCAATCACTTAAGATTGCCAAGGAGATCAATGAGTGCATTGATTGAGGAAGAGATGAGAATGAAATTGATCCAGAGAATGCAACATCTCCTGAGCCCAATGAACTCCCCATTTCTGATCTTACCCATTCTCTTTAATTTCTGCAATTTACTTTTATGAGCAATTCCCCCATTCCCAATTACAATTCTGCAATTTACTTTCAGTCATTTACTTTCCCGCCGTTTTATTTTCTGCAAGTATCAACTCTATTCATGGATTCGCTCAACTAGAACATTCCTCTAATTAAAGTTGCTTGATCAATCAATCCCTGTGGGATTCGACCTCACTCTATTGTGAGTTTTTACTTAACAACAAATTCGGTACACTTGCCGAATGGAGATTTGTTGAGAGACAAGTTTTTCCCTGATCAGTGTCATCCTGGAAAGTGAGCAAGGAACTCGGATAGAACTCCCGTTAAGGTTTGAGTTTCCTGCTTCTAATAACCAAGCAAAATATGAAGCCTTGTTTGCTGGCTTGAAGCTGGCTAAAGAGGTGGGGGCACAAAGGTTGATAGTGTTTAGTGATTTCCAAGTGGTAACTTCACAAATTAATGACACTTATCAAGGCAACGACCCCAATATAAAGAAATACTTAGACGAAGTACGGGAACAATGATAAACCACTATTTTGTGGTTTATCCTGTGCTAAATTACGTGGTATTTATCAATTCTCTGCATACTTATTCATATAATTTGCATGGTTTTACAAATCCTTCCTAACTTTATTCTATGTTTGAAAACTTGCTTCCTAAACCTTTAAATTGTATATTTTTAACTCTCCTTTATCCCATTCGATGCTGTGATCCGTGTGTTAAGTGTTTTCAGGCTTTATAGGACAGGAATGGCTTAGAGGATGGAAAGGAAGCTTGCAAAAATGGAAGGAACACAAGAAACTAAGGAGCTGACCAGCGAGGAGCGGCGCGCACACGTACCTAACGCGCATTCACAATTTGGTGCATCCCATAGCGACGCAGACGCGTACCTAACGCGGATGCGTGAACGTGCAAGAGACCATCGACGCGCACGCGTGATTAATGGGTACGTGTGACATGCGCCACGTGCAGAAAATGCAGAAAACACAGCGGGCGATTTTTGGGCCGAGTTTGGACCCAATTTTTGGCCCAGAAACAGACTAAAGCCAGGGGACAGCAGGGACTCAACACACATTCGCACATTCTCAATTTTTGTTTTTAGTTTTTTAGTTTTTGGGGATCTGAGAGAGAAATTACTACTTCCTCTAGGATTCTTCATATTCGTAGATTTTAGTTTTTTGCTTTTGAGTTGGATATTGAGAAGAGTTACTACCTCCATGAAGTTTTTATCACTCTAGTTTGTTCTTTATTCCTTCACTCTTTTAAATTCCCATTTATCTTATTTAGAGTTATATGGATACCTTCGATTTTGGAATTAATTAATGCAAGGATACTTTTTTATTTAACTCATGTATTTCTTGATTATTTTTAATTGAGTTCAATCATGGTGTCTTCTTTCTACTCCCTTCACATGTATGTGAAATTGGCATCCACGTCAATGGAGTAGTCCTCCATCTTGGCCTTGGAGTTGATTAATAGGAGACGCTTGAGTTGGAAAACTCAAGAGTTAAATAGTAATTGGAAGTTGTTGGCTAGCTCTCTAGTTAGTAACGCTAATCCTTCCCAAGGGAGAGGATTAGGACTTGTGAATTAGAGTTAGCTCAACTGCTTGACTTTCCTTCATTCGTTGAGGGTTAACTATGTAGAAACAACAACCTATTACCATTAATCTTGGGGAATCCAACAAGGATAGAACTTTCGATTAATCTTCTCCTGGCCAAGGCTTTTATTTCAATTATACAAAATCTTTTGTTAATTTATAATCATTTATTTGCCCATTTCCCAAACTCCAAATTTCTGAGAAACCCCTAATCAATAATTTGCACTCTCTTAGCAACTCGTTGGGAGATGACCTGGGATTTCTACTCCTAGTATTTTGTTCTTAATTTTGTGACAACTCTTTTTAAATTGATACGTGGAATTTTTATCGTTTAAGAACTGTACTTGCAACGAGAATTTTCATTATAAATTCTTAATCAGTGATTTTCCATACGTCAATTTTTGGTGCCGTTGCCGAGGAGTTGCAACAGTGTGCTAACCTATTGATTAGTGTAAATATTTTTATTTACATATTTGCATATTTTATTTTTATTTTCATTACCATGAGCTGTATGTTTCTTTCATTGAATGACGCGTTCACTACCTGATCCGAGCTTAGCCGCGTTTGATCCAGAAATTGAAAGAAGTATTTCACATATAAGGTGAGCTCGGAATCGGTTAGCCTCTGAGGGTGGTGAAGTGGTTACTACCAATTCAACAGTCTTATTTGAGGACGAATCTGAAGCGTCATTAAGGGAGAAACAAGCTCCTCTTCTACTGATTCTATTGATTTACGCGCAGATAATATGGTAGCGCCCAGAAGGGTTACTCTCCAGGAAGCAGGAGCTCTGGACTTTACATTAGCACCGTTCCAAGCGCGTCATCCAAATCTGGGTGCAGATGTTGAACTGAAGACTGCACTAATAAATCTACAGCCTAAGTTTCATGGCTTACCTGCTCAAGAGCCTCTCAAGCACTTCAGGAATTTTCAGACAGCCTGCTCTATTGTTAGGCGTCATGGTGCAAATGAGACTACTATTTTGCTAACCGCCTTCCCATTTTCTCTTGAGGGAAAGGCGAGGGAGTGGTACTACACTCAACCTGAAGCAGTTGTTACTAGTTGGGATACGCTCAGGAGAGAATTCTTGGAAAATACTTTCCAGCTGAAGTTACTGATAGACTGAGGAAAGAAATTTCCTGCGTTATTCAAGGCGAATCAGAAACCCTTTACGAGAATTGGCAATGCTTCACGAATCTCCTAGACTCTTGTTCCCACCACATGATTAACAAGTTGGTGTTGATCAGCTACTTCACACAAGGTATGAAGCCTCAGGACAAGACTACATTAGATGGTACGAGTAATGGTTCTCTAAAAAAGTACAAGACTGTGAATGAAGCATGACAACTAATCACCGACCTAGCTGAGTCTACTCGGAACGCCAGGCACAGGAACAACCACCCCAAGGTTGTTGCAGAGGTCTCCTCTAGCAGTGAAAATACTGCTCTCACACAGACTCTGTATGAGATGACCAACTTACTGAAGCAGATACAGTTGAATCAACAACAACCTCAGCCTCCTCCACAACAACAGTATCAACAGTTGGCCCCCCAAAGTGTCTGCGGAATATGTGCATGCAATACTCATTACACTGATGAATATCCACAGCTCCAATAAGAAGACAACACATTGGCATCCACCCATAACTTCCATGACCACCAAAATCAAAGATACTATTAGCAAGGCGGTAATTACAACCAAGGTGGGAACTACAATCAAGGTTAGCAAGATAACTCCAACCAGGGATGGAGAGGTAACTCCAACCAAGGATGGAGGGACAACAACAACCAAGGAGCCAGAGATAATGGTGGAAATCAGAGGTAGAACAACAACAACAATCAGCAGAACCGATCTCAGCAAAACCAAAACCAGCCATACCGAACACCTCACAAAAGGCAAGCCCATGGATCTCAAAACAACCAACAGCAAGCCCCTTAAGTCACTTACCCACCTTCCTCTTCCAATGACGAGTTGCTTTAATCTCTTGCACAAGGATAAAAGACCATAGAAAGCATACTTACCGGTCTGACCTCTGCTATACAAGCTCTCGTCTCCCAGATTGTATCATCGAATACCTCCAACAATCAACCTGCAAGATCCAGTACACTCCTGTCTCAGCCTTTACCCAACCCCAAAAGAGGAATCAATGTCATTACTTTGAGGTCTGGGACTACACTACAAGAGAGGAGTCATGAGGAGCCAAGCTCAAAAGAAGACATCCCAATTGAAAGCACTGTGTAAGTAGAGGATGCTAAAGCAGAAGATGCAGTACAAGACATGGTTGCAGAAGAAGTAGCTCAACCAACGAGTGGAGCACCAAGGGACGTAGAAGCCATAGGTGGCACCATTCGTATTCCATTTTCACACCCTGCTAGGAAGCCCAGAAAGCATATGGAACTAGACCCCAAGATGGTGGAGATCTTCAAAATGGTTGAGGTAACCATTCTCCTTTTTTATGTTATTCACCAGGTACCTAAATATGCTAAGTTTCTAAAAGATTTATGCATGAATAAAGCTAAAATACATTATTTAGAAACTAATTAGGTAGCTCTATTTCTAATTTGATGGGTGCCATACTAGAAAAATGTGGAGATTCGAGTCCATGCATGGTTACTTGTATTATTGATAGTGCCCAATTTTCTGACTGCATGTGTGATTTAGGTGCGTGTGTGAGTATTATGCCATTATCTGTATATGATGCTTTGAGGCTCCCTCTCTTAAAAAGGTTGGCAACACATTTTGTTTTGGCAGATAAGAGCATTATCTCAGTGGCTGGAATTACTGAGGACGTGCTAGTGAGCATTAAGGGGTTAACATTCCCTATTGACTTCTACATCTTGGAGATGCCCCCTAATGACTCAGGAAGACCATCATCCATCCTGCTCAGAAGGCCATTTCTGAAAACATCAAGGTTCAAATTGGATGCCTTCTCAGGAACTTACTCTTTTGAGATAGACGGCAGAACAGTGAGCTTCAATCTGGATGAAGCTATGAAGCACCCACCGGAAGATCACTCTATCTTCCAATATGATATTATTGATGAGACTGTGGCTGAAGTCCACCAAGAGGACGCAGAAGAGATGCACATGGAGCAAAGTGCAAGTGTGGGGACGCCCCTTGAGCTTACTGAAGATGCCTTGCCACCACAAATAGCTCCAGATGATCAAGAGCCTAGCTATGAGCAGAAAATGGAGTTGAAGCCCCTTCCGCCCCACCCACCTGAAGTATGCTTACCTTGAGGATAATCAGAAGCTCCCAGTTATCATTGCAAGGGAACTCACTTCCCAACAAGAGGAGCAGTTGCTTAGTATGCTGAGAAGACACAAGAAAGCCATTGGGTGGAGCTTGGCAGATATAGTAGGCATCAGCCCTCAGATCTGTGAGCACCGTATTTTTTTTGAAAAGGGAACAAGGTGTGTCCATCAACCTCAGATGCGGCTGAATCCAACCATTCTAGAGGTTGTCAAGAAGGAAATGACCAGACTGCTTGAAGCTGACATCATCTATCCAATCTCAGATAGTGAATGGGTCAGCCCAATACAGGTGGTACCAAAGAAATCTGGAGTCACAACAGTGAAGAATGAGCATGGGGAGCTGGTGCACGAAATTGTGATCTCTAATAATGACATTCAACTTGGTATGCGCATTTATAACTCAGCACTTTCTTCACAACCTCGCACAACTAACCAGCAAGTACACTGGGTCGTCCAAGTAATAAACCTTACGTGAGTAAGGGTCGATCCCACAGAGATTGTTGGTATGAAGCAAGCTATAGTCATCTTGAAATTCTCAGTTAGGCGGATAATATATGGTTATGGAGCTTTCGAATAATAATAATAAATAAACAGAAAATAAAGATAGAAGTACTTATGTAAATCATTGGTGGGAATTTCAGATAGGCGTATGAAGATGCTGTGCTCCTTTAGAATCTCTGCTTTCCTACTGCCTTCATCCAATCCTTCCTATTCCTTTCCATGGCAAGCTGTATGTTGGGCATCACCGTTGTCAATGGTTACATCCCATCCTCTCAGTGAAAATGGTCCAAATGCTCTGTCACAGCACGGCTAATCATCTGTCGGTTGTCGATCATGCCGGAATAGAATCCACTGATTCTTTTGCGTTTGTCATCACGCCCAACAATCGCGAGTTTGAAGCTCGTCACAATCATTCAATCCCTGAATCCTACTCGGAATACCACAGACAAGGTTTAGACTTTCTGGATTCTCATGAATGCCGCCATCAATTCTAGCTTATAACACGAAGATTCTGATTAAGGAATCCAAGAGATATGCGCTCGGTCTAAGGTAGAACGGAAGTGGTTGTCAGTCACGCGTTTATAGGTGAGAATGATGATGAGTGTCACGGATCATCACATTCGTCATGGTTAAGTGCAACAAATATCTTAGAATGGGAATAGACCGAATTGAATAGAAAATAGAAGTAATTGCATTAAAACTTGAGGTACAGCAGAGCTCCACACCCTTAATCTTTGGTGTGTAGAAACTCCACCATTGAAAATACATAAGTGATGGTGGTCCAGGCATGGCCAAATGGCCAGCCCCCAAAACATGATCACAGGATCAAAAATACAATCCAGGATCCAGCCTTTTTACTAGACTAGCTACTAGGGTTTACAGAAGTAAGTAATTGATGCAGAAATCCACTTCCGGGGCCCACTTGGTGTGTGCTTGGGCTGAGCTTGAGCTTTACACGTGCAGAGGCTTCTTTTGGAGTTGAACACCAAGTTGTAACGTGTTTTTGGCGTTCAACTCTGGTTCGTGACGTGTTTCTGGCGTTTGACTCCAGAATGCAGCATGGAACTGGTATTGAGTGCCAGTTTGCGTCATCTAATCTCGAATAAAGTATGGACTATTATATATTTATGGAAAGCTATGGATGTCTACTTTCCAAAGCCGTTGAGATCGCGCCATTTGGAGTTCTGTAGCTCCAGAAAATCCATTTCGAGTGCAGGGAGGTCAGAATCCAACAGCATCAGCAGTCCTTTGTCAGCCTTCTTATCAGAGTTTTGCTCAGGTCCCTCAATTTCAGCCAGAAAATATCTGAAATCACAGAAAAACACACAAACTCATAGTAAAGTCCAGAAATGTGAATTTAGCATAAAAACTAATGAAAACATCCCTAAAAGTAACTAGATCCTACTAAAAACTACATAAAAACAATGCCAAAAAGCGTATAAATTATCCGCTCATCACAACACTGGTGGACAAAATTGTGATCATCAACAATGGCTCCAATAATTTGGTAGCTCTCACACGTGAATTACACTTAGTCACAACTCCGCACAACTAACCAGCAAGTGCACTGGGTCGTCCAAGTAATACCTTACGTGAGTAAGGGTCGATCCCACGGAGATTGTTGGTATGAAGCAATCTATGGTCATCTTGTAGATCTCAATCAGGCTGATTCAAATGTGATTGGATTAGATAATTAAAAGATAAAATAATAGGATAGAAATACTTATGTAAATTAATGGTGGAAATTTTAGATAAGCGTATGGAGATGCTTGTCCTTGTTGAATCTCTATTTTCCTTTCATCCAATCCTTCTTACTCCTTTCCATTGCAAGCTGTATGTAGGGCATCACCGTTGTCAATGGCTACATCCCATCCTCTCAGACAAAATGGTCCAAATGCTCTGTCACAGCATGGCAAATCATCTGTCGGTTCTCAATCAGGTTGGAATAGAATCCCGTGATTCTTTTGCGTCTGTCACTAACGCCCAGCCTTCAGGAGTTTGAAGCTCGTCACAGTCATTCAATCTCAGAATCCTACTCAGAATACCACAGACAATGTTAGACTTTCCGGATTCCCATGAATGCCGCCATCAATTCTAGCTTATACCACGAAGATTCTGATTAAGGAATCCAAGAGATATGCGCCCGGTCTAAGGTAGAACGGAAGTGGTCGTCAATCACGCGCATTCATAGGTGAGAATGATGACGAGTATCACGAATCATCACATTCATCAAGTTGAAGTGCAACGAATATCTTATAATAAGAATAAGTTGAATTGAATAAAAAAAAACAGAAGTGCTTGCATTAAAACTTGAGGTACAGCAGAGCTCCACACCCTTAATCTATGGTGTGTAGAAAATCCACCATTGAAAATACATAAGTAATGAAGGTTCAGGCATGGCCGAATGGCCAGCCTCCAAACGTGATCACAGGATCAAAAAATACAATTCAGGATCCAAGATGATTAATACAAAGGTAAAAAGTTCTATTTATACTTAAACTAGCTACTAGGGTATACAGAGGTAAGTAATTGATGCATAAATCTACTTCCGGGGCCCACTTAGTGTGTGCTTGGGCTGAGCTTGATCTATCCACGAGCTGAGGCTTCTCTTGGAGTTGAACGCCAAGTTGTAACATGTTTTGGGCGTTCAACTCTAGTTCGTGACCTGTTTCTGGCGTTTGACTCCATAATGCAGCATGGAACTGGCGTTGAGTGCCAATTTGCATCGTCTAATAACGAATAAAGTATGGACTATTATATATTGCTGGAAAGCTCTGGATGTCTACTTTCCAACGCCGTTGAGAGAGCGGCATTTGGAGTTTTGTAGCTCCATAAATCCCTTTTCCAGTGCAGGGAGGTCAGATTCCAACAGCATCAGCAGTCCCTTGTCAGCCTCCTATCAGAGTTTTGCTCAGGTCCCTCAATTTCAGCCAGAAAATATCTGAAATCACAGAAAAACACACAAACTCATAGTAAAGTCTAGAAATGTGAATTTAGCATAAAAACTAATGTAAATATCCCTAAAAGTAACTAGATAATGCTAAAAACTACCTAAAAACAATGCGAAAAAGCGTATAAATTATCCGCTCATCACAACACCAAACTTAAATTGTTGCTTGTCCCCAAGAAACTGAAAATCAAATAGGATAAAAAGAAGAGAATATACTATAAATCCCAAAATATCAATGAATATTAATTCTAATTAGATGAGCGGGACTTGTAGCTTTTTGCTTCTGAACAGTTTTGGCATCTCACTTTTTCCTTTGAAGTTTAGAATGATTGGCTTCTCTAGGAACTTAGAATTTTGGATAGTGTTATTAATTCTCCTAGTTAAGTATGTTGATTCCTGAACACAGCTATTTTTATGAGTCTTGGCCGTGGCCCTAAGCACTTTGTTTTCCAGTATTACCACCGGATACATAAATGTCACAGACGCATAATTGGGTGAACCTTTTCAGATTGTGACTCAGCTTTGCTAGAGTCCCCAGTTAGAGGTGTCCAGAGCTCTTAAGCACACTCTTTTTGCCTTGGATCATGACTTTAACCACTCAGTCTCAAGCTTTTCACTTGGACCTTTATGACACAAGCACATGGTTAGGGACAACTT
>NC_029780.3:53892669-53892947 GCF_000817695.3 Arachis duranensis | reverse complement strand
GCCATTTTTTTCGCAAGCTTTTGCTTTTTCACTACTTTTTCTTGCTTCAAGAATCAATTTCATGATTTTTCAGATTGTTAATAACATTTTTCTTTGTTCATCAATCTTTCAGGAGCCAACAATTTTAACATTCATAAACAACAAGATCAAAAATATGCACTGTTCAATCATTCATTCAGAAAACAAAAAGTATTGTTACCACATCAATATAATTAAACTAAATTTAAGGATAAATTCGAAAATTATGTACTTCTTGTTCTTTTGAATTAGAAACATTT
>NC_029780.3:53891366-53892480 GCF_000817695.3 Arachis duranensis | reverse complement strand
GAATGAATCCACCTTAGTGGCATCTTCTTCTTGAAGGACCAATGATGTCCTTAAGCTCTTCTATGTCCCTTCCTTGCCTTTGTTGCTCCTCCCTCATTGCCCTTTCATCTTCTCTAATTTCATGATGAATGATGGAGTGCTCTTAATGTTTCACCCTTAATTGATCCACATTGTAACTCAAATCTTCTAAGGAAGTGTTTAGTTGTTCCCAATAGTTGTTGGGAGGAAAGTGCATCCCTTGCGGCATCTCCGGGATTTCTTGGTGATGAGCTTCCTCATGCATCTCTTAGGTTCCATTAGTGGGCTCTCTTGTTTACTCCATCCTTTTCTTAGTGATGGGCTTGTCCTCCTCAATGAGGATGTCTCCTTCTATGATAACTCCAGCTGAGTAACAAAGATGGCAAATAAGATGAGGAAAAGCTAGCCTTGCCAAAGTAAAGGACTTATCGGCTATTTTGTAGAATTCATGGGAGATGACTTCGTGAACTTCTACTTCCTCTCCAATCATGATGCTATGAATCATGATGGCCCGATCCACAGTAACTTCAGATCGGTTGCTAGTGGGGATGATAGATCGTTGAATGAAATCCAACCATCCTCTAGCCACAGGCTTGAGGTCCAGTGGAGATGTCAGATCCTTTGGAGTCTCTTTTCCATTGAGCTCCTTCCACACATATGTCCATAAGGACTTGGTCCAACCTTTGATTAAAGTTGACCCTTCTAGTATAGGGGCGTCCATCTCCTTACATCATGGGTAAGTTGAACGCCAACCTCACATTTTCCGGACTAAAATCTAAGTATTTCCCCCGAACCATTGTAAGATAATTCTTTGGACTCGTGTTCACACTTTGATCATGGTTCCTAGTGATCCATGCATTGGCATAGAACTCTTGAACCATTAAGATTCCGACTTGTTGAATGGGATTGGTTAGAATTTCCCAACCTCTTCTTTGGATCTCATGTCGGATCTCCGGATACTCATTTTTCTTGAGCTTGAAAGGGACCTCAGGGATCACCTTCTTCTTTGCCACAACATCATAGAAGTGGTCTTGATGGGATTTGGAGATGAATCTTTCCATCTCCCATGACTCGGAGGTGGAAGCTTTTGTCTTCC
>NC_029780.3:53887081-53891324 GCF_000817695.3 Arachis duranensis | reverse complement strand
CACACCAAACTTAAAATATTGCTCACCCTCGAGCAAGAGAAGAAAGAAAAGAAGAAGAAAAAGAAGAAAATATGGAGGAGAGGGGGAGAGGTGTATTCGGCCAAGAAGGAGAAGAGAGGTGTGTGTTGTGTGAAAATTAAGGAGAATGGAGGGGTTTATATAGGGAAGTGAGAGAGGGTAGGTTTGGCCATTTTAGGGTGGATTTGGGTGGGAAAGATTTTTGAATTTTGAAGGTAGGTGGGTTTATGGGGAAGAGTGGATGGATGTGAGTGGTGAAGGGGGTAATTGGGAAGAGAGATTGAGGTGATTGGTAAAGGGTTTTTGGGAAAGTGTGTTATAGGATTAATTAGGAGGTAAGGTGGGAATATGTTAGGTGGGGATCCTGTGGGGTCCACAGATCCTGAGAAGATCCTGTGGGGTCCATAGATCCTAAGGTGTCAAGGATTTACATCCCTGCACCAATTAGGCATGTAAAATGCCTTAGCACACCATTCTGGCGTTTAAACGCCGAAGTGGTGCATGTTCTGGGCGTTCAACGCCAGGATTGGAAGAAATTGTGATCATCAACAATGGCTCCAATAATTTGGTAGCTCTCACACGTGAATTACACTTAGTCACAACTCCGCACAACTAACCAGTAAGTGCACTGGGTCGTCCAAGTAATACCTTACATGAGTAAGGGTCGATCCCACGGAGATTGTTGGTATGAAGCAATCTATGGTCATCTTGTAGATCTCAGTCAGGCTGATTCAAATGTGAATGGATTAGATAATTAAAAGACAAATAAAATAGGATAAAAATACTTATGTAAATTAATGGTGGGAATTTCAGATAAGCATATGGAGATGCTTGTCCCTGTTGAATCTCTGTTTTCCTACTGCTTTAATCCAATCCTTCTTACTCCTTTCCATGCCAAGCTGCATGTAGGGCATCACCGTTGTCAATGGCTACATCCCATCCTCTCAGTGAAAATGGTCCAAATGCTCTGTCACAGCACGGCTAATCATCTGTCGGTTCTCAATCAGGTTGGAATAGAATCTCGTGATTCTTTTGCGTCTGTCACTAACGCCCAGCCTTCAGGAGTTTGAAGCTCGTCACAGTCATTCAATCCTGGAATCCTACTCAAAATACCACAGACAAGGTTAGACTTTTGGTGCACGAAATTGTGATCATCATTGGCGCCATCAACATGGTACGCTCAATTATAATCTCAACTCTTTATCACAACTTCGCACAACTAACCAGCAAGTGTACTGGGTCGTCCAAGTAATAAACCTTACGCAAATAAGGGTCGATCCCACGGAGATTGTTGGTATGAAGCAAGCTATGGTCATCTTGTAAATCTCAGTCAGGCAGATTCAAATGGTTATAGATGATTTATGAATAAAGCATAAAATAAAGATAGAGATACATATGTAATTCATTGGTGAGAATTTCAGATAAGCGTATGGAGATGCTTTGTCCCTTCCGTCTCTCTGCTTTCCTACTGTCTTCATCCAATCCTTCTTACTCCTTTCCATGGCAAGCTGTATGTAGGGTTTCACTGTTGTCAATGGCTACCTCCCATCCTCTCAGTGAAAATGTTCAACGCGCTCTGTCACAGCATGGCTATTCAGCTATCGGTTCTCGATCATGTCGGAATAGAATCCAGTGATTCTTTTGCGTCTGTCACTAACGCCCCACAATCGTGAGTTTGAAGCTCGTCACAGTCATTCAATCTTTGAATCCTACTCAGAATACCACAGACAAGGTTTAGACCTTCCGGATTCTCTTGAATGCCGCCATCAATTCTAGCTTATACCACGAAGATTTCGATTAAGGGATCCAAGAGATATCCACTCAATCTAAGGTAGAACGGAGGTGGTTGTCAGGCACACGTTCATAAGTGAGAATGATGATGAGTGTCACGGATCATCACATTCATCAAGTTGAGGAACAAGTGATATCTTAGAACAAGAATAAGCCGAATTGAATAGAAGAACAATAGTAACTGCATTAATACTCGAGGTACAGCAGAGCTCCACACCTTAATCTATGGTGTGTAGAAACTCCACCGTTGAAAATACATAAGAACAAGGTCTAGGCATGGCCGAATGGCCAGCCTCCCATAATCTAAGAACTAGACGTCCAAAGATGATCCTAAGATCTAAATTGATCAAAAGATTCAAGTGATCAAAAGATGAAAATACAATAGCAAAAGGTCCTATTTTTAGAGAACTAGTAGCTTAGGGTTTACAAAGATGAGTAAATGACATAAAAATCCACTTCCGGGCCCACTTGGCGTGTGCTTGGGCTGAGCATTGAAGCATTTTCGTGTAGAGACTCTTCTTGGAGTTAAACTCCAGCTTTTGTGCCAGTTTGGGCGTTTAACTCCCATTCTTGAGCCAGTTCCGGCATTTTACGCCAGAATTCTTGAGCTGACTTGGAACGCCTGTTTGGGCCATCAAATCTCAGGCAAAGTATGGACTATTATACATTGCTGGAAAGCCCAGGATAAATACTTTCCAACGCAGTTAAGAGCGCGCCAATTGGGCCTATGTAGCTCCAGAAAACCACTTCGAGTGCAAGGAGGTCAGAATCCAACATCATCTGCAGTCCTTTTCAGCCTCTTAATCAGATTTTTGCTCAGGTCCCTCAATTTCAGCCAGAAAATACCTGAAATCACAGAAAAACACACAACCTCATAGTAAAGTCCAGAAAAGTGAATTTTAACTAAAAACTAATAAAAATATAATAAAAACTAACTAAAACATACTAAAAACATACTAAAAATAATGCCAAAAAGCGTATAAATTATCCGCTCATCACAACACCAAACTTAAGTTGTTGCTTATCCCCAAGCAACTGAAGATCAAATAAGATAAAAAGAAGAGAATATGCAATGAATTCCAAAAACATCTATGAAGATCAGTATTAATTAGATGAGCGAGGCTTTTAGCTTTTTGCCTCTGAACAGTTTTGGCATCTCACTTTATCCTTTGAAATTCAGAATGATTGGCTTCTCTAGGAACTTAGAATCCAGCTAATGTTATTGATTCTCCTAGTTAAGTATGATGATTCTTGAACACAGCTACTTTATGAGTCTTGCCGTGGCCCAAAGCACTCTGTCTTCCAGTATTACCACCGGATACATACATGCCACAGACACATAACTAGGTGAACCTTTTCAGATTGTGACTCAGTACATAGATGGGTGAACCTTTTCAGATTGTGACTCATCTTTACTAGAGTCCCCAATTAGAGGTGTCCAGGGTTCTTAAGCACACTCTTTTTGCCTTGGATCACAACTTTATTATTTCTTTTTCTCTTCTTTCTTTTTTTTTCGCATGTACTATCTTTTTTTTTTGAATTCACTGCTTTTTCTTGCTTCAAGAATCATTTTTATGATTTTTCAGATCCTCGGTAACATGCCTCCTTTTTCATCATTCTTTCAAAAGCCAACATTCATGAATAACAAATTCAAAAGACATATGCACTGTTCAAGCATACATTCAGAAATCAAAAGTATTGCCACCACATCAAAATAATTAATCTGTTATAAAATTTAAAATTCATGCAATTCTTCTCTTTTTCAATTAAGAACATTTTTTTTATTTAAGAAAGGTGATGGATTCATAGGACATTCATAACTTTAAGGCATAGACACTAAGACACTAATGATCATAAGACACAAACATAGATAAACATAGGCATAAAAATTCGAAAAACAGGAAATTAAGGAACAAGGAGATTAAAGAACGGGTCCACCTTAGTGATGGCGGCTTGTTCTTCCTCTTGAAGATCTTATGGAGTGCTTGAGCTCCTCAATGTCTCTTCCTTGCCTTTGTTTCTCCTCTCTCATGACTCTTTAATCTTCTCTAATTTCATGGAAGAGAATGGAATGTTCTTGGTGCTCCACCCTTAGTTGTCCCATGTTGGAACTCAATTCTCCTAGGGAGGTGTTGATTTGCTCCCAACAGTTTTGTGGAGGAAAGTGCATCCCTTGAGGCATCTCAGGGATTTCATGATGAGTGGGATATCTTGTTTGCTCCATCCTTTTCTTAGTGATGGGCTTGTCCTCATCAATGAGGATGTCTCCCTCTATGTCAATTCCGACTGAATAACAGAGGTGACAAATGAGATGAGGGAAGGCTAACCTTGCCAAGGTAGAGGACTTGTCCGACACCTTATAAAGTTCTTGGGATATAACCTCATGAACTTCTATTTCCTCTCCAATCATGATGCTATGAATCATGATAGCCCG
>NC_029780.3:53885977-53886759 GCF_000817695.3 Arachis duranensis | reverse complement strand
AAAGCTTTTGCCTTCCCTTTCCTCTTTCTAGGGGTTTCTCCGGCCTTAGATGCCATAAATGGTTATCGAAAAACAAAAAGCAATGCTTTTACCACACCAAACTTAGAAGGTTTGCTCGTCCTCGAGCAAAATAAGAAAGAAGAGAGTAGAAGAAGAAGAAATAGAGGAGATGGAGGAGGCTTTGTGTTTCAGCCATGTGAGGGTGGGTTGGGAGGGAAAGTGGTTTGAATTTGAATGGTGAGGTAGGTGGGGTTTTATGAAGGATGAATGTGAGTGGTGAAGAGAATAGTGGGATTTGATAGGTGAGGGGTTTTTGGGGAAGAGGTGTTGAGGTGATTGGTGAATGGGTGAAGAAGAGAGAGAGTGGTGGGGTAGGTGGGGATCCTGTGGGGTCCACAGATCCTGAGGTATCAAGGAAAATTCATCCCTGCACCAAGTGGCGAGCAAAAATGCTCCTTCTGCCAATTCTGGCGTTAAACGCCGGGCTAGTGCCCATTTCTGGCGTGTAACGCCAGCTTCTTGCCCCTTCCTGGCGTTTAACGCCAGTCTGGTGCCCCTTTCTGGCGTTAAACGCCCATTTGCTGCCCTTACTGGCATTTAAATGCCAGCAAGTTTTCCTCCAGGGTGTGCTATTTTTCTTTCTATTTTTTACTCTGTTTTTACTTTTTCAATTGATTTTGTGACTTCCCATGATCATCAACCTATAGAAAACATAAAATAACAATGGAAAATAGATAAATATAACATTGGGTTGCCTCCCAACAAGCGCTTCTTTAATGTCA
>NC_029780.3:53884106-53885843 GCF_000817695.3 Arachis duranensis | reverse complement strand
TTGGTTGTGGCCTCCCAACATCAAACTTAGAGTTTGACTGTGGGGGCTCTGTTTGACTCTGTTTTGAGAGAAGCTCTTCATGCTTCCTCTCCATGGTTACAGAGGGATATCCTTGAGCCTTAAACACAAGGGATTCTTCATTCACTTGAATGATTAATTCTCCTTTGTCAACATCAATCACAGCCTTTGTTGTGGCTAGGAAAGGTCTGCCAAGGATGATGGATTCATCCATGCACTTCCCAGTCTCTAGGACTATGAAATCAGCAGGGATGTAATGGTCTTCAACTTTTACCAGAACATCCTCTACAAATTCATAAGCTTGTTTTCTTGAATTGTCTGCCATCTCTAGTGAGATTCTTGCAGCTTGTACCTCAAAGATCCCTAGCTTCTCTATTACAGAGAGAGGCATGAGGTTTATGCTTGACCCTAGGTCACACAGAGCCTTCTTGAAGGTCATGGTTCCTATTGTACAAGGTATTGAGAACTTTCCAGGGTCTTGTCTCTTTTGAGGTAATTTCTGCCTAGACAAGTCATCTAGCTCTTTAGTGAGCAAAGGGGGTTCATCCTCCGAAGTCTCATTACCAAATAACTTGTCATTTAGCTTCATGATTGCGCCAAGGTATTTAGCAACTTGCTCTTTAGTGACATCTTCATCGTCTTCAGATGAATAATACTCATCAGAGCTCATGAATGGCAGAAGTAAATCCGATGGAATCTCTATGGTCTCAGTGTGATCCTCAGATTCCCAACGTTCCTCATTAGGGAACTCATTGGAGGCCAGTGGACGTCCATTGAGGTCTTCCTCAGTGGCGTTCACTGCCTCTTTCTCCTCTCCAAGTTCGGCCATGTTTATGGCCTTACACTCTCCTTTTGGATCCTCTTCTGTATTGCTTGGAAGAGTACTAGGAGGGAGTTCAGTAACTTTCTTACTCAGCTGACCCACTTGTGCCTCCAAGTTTCTAATGGAGGACCTTGTTTTAGTCATGAAACTCTGGGTGATTTTGATTAGATCAGATACCATGGTTGCTAAGTCAGAGTGGCTCTGCTTAGAATTCTCTGTCTGTTGCTGAGAAGATGATGGAAAAGGCTTACCATTGCTAAACCTATTTCTTCCACCATTATTGTTGTTGAAACCTTGTTGAGGTCTCTGTTGATCCTTCCATGAGAGATTTGGATGATTTCTCCATGAAGGATTATAGGTGTTTCCATAGGGTTCTCCCATGTAATTCACCTCTTCCATTGAAGGGTTCTCAGGATCATAAGCTTAGAAGTTTGTATACTAAAATCAAATAAACAATGCATGCAAGACACCAAACTTAGAAGTTTGTATACTATTGACACTAACAAATTGAGAATGCATATGAGAAACAACAAAACACACAAAACAAGAGAATTTAAAGATCAGAGCAAGTAAATCATCAAGAACAACTTGAAGATCAATGAAGACACATGATAAATGCAAGAAGAATAGAAACATGCGATTGACACCAAACTTAAAATGAGACACTAGATTCAAACAAGAAATATTTTTGGTTTTTATGAATTTGTAATTTTTTTTGGTTTTTTCGAAAATTATGTGGAAAAAGAAAATAAAGAGATTCAAAATTTTTAATAAGAATTCCAGGAATCATGCAATGTTAGTCTAAAGCTTCAGTCTAAAGGAATTAGACATGGCTAGCCAAGCTTCAGCAGAACATTGCATTCAAGAGCTAAATTGATGAAGATCAATCAGCTTTG
>NC_029780.3:53883129-53883813 GCF_000817695.3 Arachis duranensis | reverse complement strand
TCCTCTCAGTGAAAATGTTCAATGCGCTCTGTCACAGGACGGCTATTCAGCTGTCGGTTCTCAATCATGTCGGAATAGAATCCAGTGATTCTTTTGCGTCTGTCACTAACGCCCCACAAACGCGAGTTTGAAGCCCGTTACAGTCATTCAATCCTTGAATCATACTCAGAATATCACAGACAAGGTTTAGACCTTTCGGATTCTCTTGAATGCCGCCATCAATTCTAGCTTATACCACGAAGATTCCGATTAAGGGATCCAAGAGATATCCACTCAATCTAAGGTAGAACGGAGGTGGTTCTCAGGCACACGTTCATAGGTGAGAATGATGATGAGTGTCACGGATCATCACATTCATCAAGATGAGGAACAAGTGATATCTTAGAACAAGAATAAGCCGAATTGAATAGAAGAACAATAGTAATTGCATTAATACTCGAGGTACAGCAGAGCTCCACACCTTAATCTATGGTGTGTAGAAACTCCACCGTTGAAAATACATAAGAACAAGGTCTAGAAATGGCCGAATGGCCAGCCTCCCATAATCTAAGAACTAGACGTCCAAAGATGATCCTAAGATCTAAATTGATCAAAAGATTCAAGTGATCCAAAGATGAAAATACAATAGCAAAAGGTCCTATTTGTAGAGAACTAGTAGCTTAGGGTTTACAAAGATGAGTAAAT
>NC_029780.3:53880291-53882956 GCF_000817695.3 Arachis duranensis | reverse complement strand
AGTTTTGAGCTGATTTGGAACGCCGGTTTGGGCCATCAAATCTTGGGCAAAGTATGGATTATTATACATTTCTGGAAAGCCCAGGATGTCTACTTTCTAACGCAGTTAAGAGCGCGCCAATTGGGCCTATGTAGCTCCAGAAAATCCACTTCGAGTGCAGGGAGGTCAGAATCCAACAGCATCTGCAGTCCTTTTCAGCCTCTTAATCAGATTTTTGCTCAGGTCCCTCAATTTCAGCCAGAAAGTACCTGAAATCACAGAAAAATGCACAAACTCATAGTAAAATCTAGAAAAGTGAATTTTAACTAAAAACTAATAAAAATATAATAAAAACTAACTAAAACATACTAAAAACATACTAAAAATAATGCCAAAAAGCGTATAAATTATCCGCTCATCAACTTTCCGGATTCCCATGAATGCCGCCATCAATTCTATCTTATACCACGAAGATTCTGATTAAGGAATCCAAGAGATATGCGCCCGGTCTAAGGTAGAACGGAAGTGGTTGTCAATCACGCGCATTCATAGGTGAGAATGATGATGAGTGTCACGGATCATCACATTCATCAAGTTGAAGTGCAACAAATATCTTAGAACAAGATTAAGTCGAATTGAATAAAAAGAAAACAGAAGTACTTGCATTAAAACTCGAGGTACAGCAGAGCTCCACACCCTTAATCTATGGTGTGTAGAAACACCACCGTTGAAAATACATAAGTAATGAAGGTTCAGGCATGGCCGAATGGCCAGCCCCCAAACATGATCAAAGGATCAAAAAATACAATTCAGGATCCAGGATGATTAATACAAAGGTAAAAAGTTCTATTTATACTTAAACTAGCTATTAGGGTTTACAGAGGTAAGTAATTGATGCATAAATCCACTTCCGGGGCCCACTTGGTGTGTGCTTGGGATGAGCTTGATCTATCCACGAGCTGACACTTCTCTTGGAGTTGAACACCAAGTTGTAACGTGTTTTGGGCGTTCAACTCTGTGACGTGTTTCTGGCGTTTGACTCTAGAATGCAACATGGAACTGGCGTTGAGCGCCAATTTACATCGTTTAATAACGAATAAAGTATGGACTATTATATATTGCTGGAACGCTCTAGATGTCTACTTTCCAACGCCATTAAGAGCGCGCCATTTGGAGTTATGTAGCTCCAGAAAATCTATTTCGAGTGCAAGGAGGTCAGATTCCAACAGCATCAGTAGTCCTTTGTCAGCCTCCTATCAGAGTTTTGGTCAAGTCCCTCAATTTCAGCCAGAAAATACCTGAAATCACAGAAAAATGCAAAAACTCATAGTAAAATCCAGAAATGTGAATTTAGCATAAAAACTAAAGAAAACATCCCTAAAAGTAACTAGATCATGCTAAAAACTACCTAAAAATAATGCCGAAAAGCGTATAAATTATCCGCTCATCAAACACTAAACTTAAATTGTTGCTTGTCCCCAAGCAACTAAAAATCAATTAGGATAAAAAGAAGAGAATATACTATAAAGCTCAGAATATCAATGAATATTAATTCTAATTAGATGAGCGGGACTTGTAGCTTTTTGCTTCTGAACAGTTTTGGCATCTCACTTTATCCTTTGAAGTTTAGAATGATTGGCATCTCTTCACACTCTTTTGCTTTGGATCACGACTTTAACCACTCAGTCTCAAGCTTTTCACTTGGACCTTCATGACACAAGCACATGGTTAGGGACAGCTTGATTTAGCCGCTTAGGCCTGGATTTTATTTCCTTGGGCCCTCCTATCCATTGATGCTCAAAGCCTTGGATCCTTTTTACCCTTGCCTTTTGGTTTTAAGGGCTATTAGCTTTTTCTGCTTGCTTTTTCTTTTTCTTTCTATTATTCTTTTTTTTTCCACTTTTTTTCTTTTTTTTCGCAAGCTTTTGCTATTCGTTGCTTTTTCTTGCTTCAAGAATCAAATTTATGATTTTTCAGATTATCAATAGCATTTCTCTTTGTTCATCATTCTTTTAAGAGCCAACACTTTTAACATTCATAAACAACAAGATCAAAAATATGCACTGTTCAAGCATTCATTCAGAAAACAAAAAGCATTGTCACCACATCAATATAATTAAACTAAATTCAAGGAGAAATTCGAAACTTATGTACTTCTTGTTCTTTTGTATTAAAAACATGTTTCATTCAAGAAAGGTGAAGGATTCATGGAATTATTCATAGCTTTAAGACATAGTTACTACATACTAATGGTCATGTAATAAAGACACAAACATAGATAACATAAAGCTTAAAAATCGAAAAATAGAGAAATAAGAACAAGGAATGAGTCCACCTTAGTGATGGTGGCGCTTTCTTCTTGAAGAACCAATGATGTCCTTGAGCTCTTCTATGTCACTTCCTTGCCTTTGTCGCTCCTCCCTCATTGCTCTTTGATCTTCTCTAATTTCATGGAGAATGATGGAGTGTTCTTAATGTTCCACCCTTAATTGATCCATATTGTAACTCAAGTCTTCTAGAGAAGTGTTGAGTTGTTCCCAATAATTGTTGGGAGGAAAGTACATCCCTTGAGGCATCTCCGGGATTCCTTAGTGATGAGCTTCCTCATGCGTCTCTTTGGATCCATGTGTGGGCTCTCTTGTTTGCTCCATCCTCTTCTTAGTGATGGGCTTATCCTCCTCAATAG
>NC_029780.3:53862198-53880112 GCF_000817695.3 Arachis duranensis | reverse complement strand
GTTGGATGAACTCCAACCATCCTCTAGCCACAGGCTTAAGGTCCAGTCTTCTCAATTGAACCGGCTTGCCTTTAGAGTCTCTTTTTCATTGAGCTCCTTCAACACATATGTCCATAAGGTCTTGGTCCAACCTTTAATCAAAGTTGACCCTTCTTGTGTAGGGGCGTGCATCTCCTTACATCATGGGCAAGTTAAATGCCAACCATTGTAAGATAATTCTTTGGATTCGGGTTCACACTTTGATCATGGTTCCTAGTGATCCATGAATTGGCATAGAACTCTTGAACCATTAAGATTCCGACTTGTTAAATGAGGTTGGTCAGAACTTCCCAACCTCTTCTTTGGATCTCATGTCGGATCTCCGGATACTCATTTTTCTTAAGCTTGAAAGGGGCCTCGGGGATCACCTTCTTCTTGGCCACAACTTCATAGAAGTGGTCTTGATGGGCTTTGGAGATGAATCTCTCCATCTCCCATGACTCGGAGGTGGAAGCTTTTGTCTTCCCTTTCCCTTTTCTAGAGGTTTTTCTGGTCTTAGGTGCCATCAATGGTTATGAAAAAACAAAAAAGGTATGCTTTTACCACACCAAACTTAGAATATTGCTCGCCCTCGAGCAAGAGAAGAAAGAAGAAGAAGAAGAAGAAGAAGAAGAAGAAAATATGGAAGAAAGGGAGAAGTGTGTGGTTTCGCCAAGGGGAAGAAGAGAGGGTTGTGGTTTGTGAAAATGAAGAAGGATAGAGGGGTTTATATAGTGAAGGGAGAGGGAGTTGGTTCGGCTATTTAGGGTGGGTTTGGGTGGGAAAGAGATTTTGAATTTTGTAGGTAGGTGGGGTTTTTGGGGAAGAGTGGATGGATGTGAGTGGTGAAGAGGTGATGGGAAAGAGAGATTGAGGTGATTGGTGAAGGGTTTTGGTGAAGAGTGTTTATTGGGTTGTGTGAAGAGGAGACAAGGTGAGTTGAGGTAAGTGGGGATCCTGTAGGGTCCACAAATCCTGAGATGATCCTGTGGGGTCTACAGATCCTGAGATGTCAAAGATTTACATCCTTGCACCAATGAGGCGTGTAAAACGCCATTTTCATGCAATCCTGGCGTTCAACGGTAAATTGGTGCTTGTTTCTAGCGTTGAACGCCTACTTCATGCTTGTTTTGGGCGTTCAACGCCCATTTGCAGCATGTTTCTGGCGTTGAACGCCAGTTCCATGCTTGTTTTTAGCGTTCAGCGCCAGCTTTCCTCAGGGTGTATTCCTGGCATTTAAACGCTAGGATGTTGCTTGTTTCTGGCGTTCAACGCCAAATCCATGCTCTATTCTGGCGTTCAGTGCCAGCTTTCCTCAGGGTGTATTCCTGGGGTTTAAACGCCAGGATGTTGCTTGTTTCTGGCGTTCAACACCAGATCCATGCTCTGTTCTGGCATTGAACGCCAGCCAGATGCTCCCTACTGGCGTTTAAACGCCAGTAAGACCTTCCTCCAGGGTGTGCTTTTTCTTCTGCCATTTTTTTGATTCTGTTTTTAATTTTAGTATTTATTTTGTGACTCCTCATGATCATGAACCTAATAAAACATAAAATAAAAATAAAAATAAAAATAGAATTAGATAAATAAAAATTGGGTTGCCTCCCAATAAGCGCTTCTTCAATGTCAATAGCTTGACAGTGGGCTCTCGTGGAGCCTCACAGGTGATCAGGTCAATGTTGTAGACTCCCAACACCAAACTTAGAGTTTGGATGTGGGGATTCAACACCAAACTTAGAGTTTGGCTGTGGCCTCCCAACACCAAACTTAAATTTTGATTGTGGGGGCTCTGTTTGACTCTGTACTGAGAGAAGCTTTTCATGCTTCCTCTCCATTGTTAAATAAGAACACCCTTGGGTTTTAAACACAAGGTAGTCCCCATTCAATTGAAGGACTAATTCTCCTCTTTTAACATCTATCACAGCTCCTGCTGTGGCTAGGAAAGGTCTTCAAAGGATGATGCATTCATCCACCTCTTTCCTAATGTCTAAGATTATGAAATCAGTAGGGATGTAAAGGCCTTCAACCTTTACCAACACGTCCTCTATGTAACGACCCAACTCCCAGTATGCCATGGTCATACAAGAAGCTAAGTGTTACTAACTTATCCTTCCTAATTGTTATCTATTATTTAATATTTGAGCCTGTTCCTTGTTAGAGCGATGCCAATTTTACGAGTAATTTTTTTTTATTTGTTACGGATGTTCAGGTAAAATAAACAAGTATACAATGAGAGTAATAGAAAAGTGGCATAAAGAAACATAGAAATACAGCTGATAATATACATCATGTACACTATAACAAAACATGTAGCGTTTACACAAGATCAAGTCAGTTTACATCCTCGTCATCCTACGTAGCTAATATTTACGCGACACTCCCAGGGCCTGGCCCATACAAAAAGCCGCTAAACTGGCACCCAGGCTAGCCTAACCACTATATAGCTCCTAGCTCTCGGGTGTACTAACACAAGTGAGAGACTAACTATCAGATAATGTTAGACTAGAGTGTCATCAAAAGAATGCCCCTTCCACAGTCAAACTATATCTACTCGTGGCCGTTCGGAGAATTGCCGTGAGGCTCGTCCATCTCCTGATCCTGGTCCTCAAATTCCGCAAGTAGCTTCTCTTCCTTTATCATCATCCAAGAGATACTCAAATTCTTCCTGCTCAAGGTGTCTGCCACCACGTTTGCTTTTCCTGGGTGATAACTTAACTTAAAATCATAGTCCTTCAGGAACTCCATCCACCTTCGCTGTCGCATGTTAAGATCCTTCTGGTCAAAGATATACTTTAAACTTTTGTGGTCAGAGAAAACTTCTAGTTGAGCGCCATACAAATAGTGCCTCCAGTTCTTCAGAGCAAACACCACTGCAGCCAACTCTAAGTCATGCGTCGGATAATTTCGTTCATGAGGTCTCAGCTGCCGGGAAGCATAAGCCACCACATTTTTGTCTTGCATCAGCACACATCCAAGTCCTTTATGAGAGGCATCACAGTATACTTCAAAAGGTTTTTATGGGTCGGGTAGTACTAATACAGGTGCAGTTGTTAACTTCTCCTTAAGCATCTTGAAACTTCTATCACACTCAGCTGTCCAAACAAACGGAACTTCCTTTCGTGTAAGGTAAGTCAAAGGTAAGGCTATCTGTGAAAATCCTTTGATAAACCTCTGGTAATATCCAGCAAGTCCGAGAAAACTCCGAACTTCTGTAACGGTCGTAGGTGGTTCCCATTGCACTACTGCTTCAATTTTTAAAGGATCCACTGCAATTCCTCCCTGTGATATGACATGTCCCAAAAATGCCACCTTCTCTGTCCAAAATTCACACTTTGATAGTTTAGCATATAACTTCCGAGTCCTCAGTATCTGCAATACAGTCATTAGATGCTCTTCATTCTCTCTTTCTGTCTTCGAATAGATGAGAATATGTCTTCATGCTCTCTTTCTGTCTTCGAATAGATGAGAATATCGTCTATGAAAACTACTACGAACTGATCAAGGTACGGACGGAAAATACGATTCATGTAATCCATGAAAATCGCAGGAGCATTAGTTAGTCCAAACGACATAATTGTATACTCATAGTGACCATATCGAGTTCTAAATGCAGTCTTCGGTATATCTGACTCTTTCACTCGAATCTGGTGATAGCCCAATTGCAAATCAATCTTCGAGAACACAGTTGCTCCTTTCAACTGATCCATCAAATCATCTATCTGTGGAAGTGGATTCTTGTTCTTGACAGTGACTTTATTTAACTGTCGGTAATCTACGCAAGGTCTCATTCCACCATCCTTCTTCTTTACTAGCAATACCGGAGCTCCCCTCTTCTTTACTAGCAATACTGGAGCTCCCCAAGGTGATGCACTGGGACGAATAAATTTCTTCCCAAGTAGCTCATCCAACTGCTTCTTCAACTCTGCAAGTTCCAGTGGTGACAACCAGTACGGTGCTATGGAAATCGGTCCGGTTCCAGGTACAAGTTCAATGCTGAATTCTATCTCCCGCTGAGGAGGAAACTCAGGTATGTCGTCCGGAAAAACATCAGGAAATTCCTTCACCACTCGGATTTGTTCTAAGCTTACTTCACTGTCATTTGAGCTAGCCGCTAATAGAACGTACCCCTCACAATCACTCCCGTCTAAGGTAACTCTTACAGAATTCAGATATAAGGTATATAACAAAAATGGTTTAATATCCAAACTATCAAACGGAATAACAGCAGTTCTTTCAAAGCAATCAAGGAAAACATGATACTTGGACAACCAATCTAATCCTAGAATAACTTCTAAACCACATAGAGGTAAACAGATTAGATCATGTATAAAAGTTCTGTTCCTAATAGTGAATGGTACTTGCAGGCACACTAAACTAGTCAAAGCATTTTGGGACGCAGGTGTATGGACAATTAGATCAATGTTCAACTCAGAGAAATCTAGTCCCAACTCACAAGCAACAGTTAAAGAAATAAAAGAATGCGATGCACCCGAATCATACAGTACAGTTAGAAATCGATTCTTGACGTAACACTGACCTTGGATCAGGGCGTCTGATTGCATAGCATCATCAGCAGTCATGGCAAACACTCGACCTTGTTGCTGGGTTCATACTGGATTCCGAGCGAATATCTTTGGGCATTCCTTAGCAATATGTCCAGTTCCTCCACATCTATAACAATTGAATGTTCCAAACAAACACGGCTTAATACCATGATCCTTCCCACATCGCTTGCATGTAGTGTTCACCTGCACCTGTTGAGGTCGTTTGCCATTATCCTGCCTCGGTCTACCTCCGTTTCCACCCACAGAGCGAGCAGGAACGTTACCAGCTTGTGGATTCCTTCGCTGTGGCACACTAGGTGTCTTGAAGTTTGTCCTTCATGGTTGCCAATTATAGCTATTGTAGTTCCTTGGTGGAAATCCTTGACGACTTGCTTTAGAGGCAATTACCTTCTTAGCACATTCTTCCACTAACTTACACTTATTAACCAGCTCAGCAAAATTTCGTATCTCCAATGGAACTACTGAACTCATCAGATCCTCACGAAGGCCCTCTTCGAACTTCAAACACTTCCATTCTTCAAAGTCAACAGGATTCCCTTGGCAGATCTTGGAGAAACGGCACAAGTCATCCAACTTACAGGCACATTCTGCAACAGTTGTGTTACCCTGCTTCAGCTGCATAAGTTCCATCTCCTTAGCGTCACGAGCTGCCCTCGGAAAATACTTCTTATAAAATTCATCCTTAAAAGTATTCAAGGAATATCGCCTTCGTCTTGTTGCAACAGTCGTTGTATCCCCTGCCACTAATGCTCAGCTTCTCCTTCCAGCATATAAGTAGCAAACTCCATGTGCTGGCCTTCCGGAACATGCTGCGCTCGCAGTGATCGTTCGATAGCTCGAAACCAATTGTCAGCATCAGTCGCAACAAGTGTACCTTTAAACTTAGGCGGTTTAACTTTCAGAAAAGTCACAAGGGTCATACGTCTTTCGAGATGCCCTAAGTTATTCTCATCATTTCCACTATCTTCCACATGCTCATTCTCATTCTCGTTTCTCACTCCAAGATGATCAACAACCCTAGCCGCTGCTACTGCAGCCTCACGCACTACCTCAGCCACAGCGTTCATGGTAGTCATAAACGTCTCCTGTTCCCTCTCATAGTTAACATTAGGAATTCCTTCCCGTACGCCTCGTCTCCGTGAACCCATCGTGGTCCTGTTCACACCAAACAATCGTTATTAAGGTGATCAGTCTTAACGCTTCAAGTCAAGTGTGAACATTCCCAGAATGAAAACACAGAGACAATCATGTAACACATATCACATAGATATCCTATAAGCATGAGACAGACAACAGAGCATGCAATGAAGCATAGTCAGTTCACTCCCCAGGCTCTATTGGGAACGAACTGCTCTGATACCAACTTGTAATGACCCAACTCCCAGTATGCCATGGTCATACAAGAAGCTAAGTGTTACTAACTTATCCTTCCTAATTGTTATCTATTATTTAATATTTGAGCCTGTTCCTTGTTAGAGCGATGCCAATTTTACGAGTAATTTTTTTTTATTTGTTACAGACGTTCAGGTAAATAAACAAGCATACAATGAGAGTAATAGAAAAGTGGCATAAAGAAACATAGAAATACAGCTGATAATATACATCATGTACACTATAACAAAACATGTAGCGTTTACACAAGATCAAGTCAGTTTACATCCTCGTCATCCTACGTAGCTAATATTTACACGACACTCCCAGGGCCTGGCCCATACAAAAAGCCGCTAAACTAGCACCCAAGCTAGCCTAACCACTATATAGCTCCTAGCTCTCGGGTGTACTAACACAAGTGAGAGACTAACTATCAGATAATGTTAGACTAGAGTGTCATCAAAAGAATGCCCCTTCCGCAGTCAAACTATATCTACTCGTGGCCGTTCGAAGAATTACCGTGAGGCTCGTCCATCTCCTCATCCTGCTCTATCTCTATCTCAGGATCCTCCTCCTCCTCATCATCCGCAGCTACAACTATACCCTCAGATCCACCAGAAACACTGCTGTCACTATGTACAAAACCATTCGCGAGCACAGGTCCGTTCGCGTATCTAGGAGCTACCCCATCGCCCGGTAGTGCCGGCTCATCAGGCTGTGGAAAGTCGGGGATCGGCTCAGGCGGAAAGTCCCACTCTGGTGGTATCACAGGTACGTAGTCACCAGCTAACTCGGGCTCATCAGGAATGATAGGCTTAGGTTCCACCTCATTCAAAGGTTGAGCTGGTATAGGGTGCTCGGGGTCATCAGGAAAAGGATGTACAGGTGCGTCAGGATGTAACCAGGATAAGGGAAAGTCGTAAGGAGCATCAGGGTCAAAATGCGGGCTAGACAGGGGATGTTGAAAAGTTCGATTAGGTAATGCATATCGTCTAATACGAGGCTCCAATCCCATGATGAAGTAACTGTGATGTACCGGATCCTCGTAGACGTAAGGGTCCTCAAACTCATAGAAGATCACGCCCGTCTCCATCTGAGGGGGAGGAAGAGGGAGAAGGGGTAAGAACTGGGGAGTCCTTAGTAGGGTCGAGGTTATTAGTTACGTTCATTTGTTTGGGGTCGATTAACAGACGAATAACATAATATAGCGAAACAGTAAACAAAAGATAAAGATAGAAATAGAAAGTAGAGACAACAGAACACAAACAGAAGAACACAAGGAAATAAAGCACACACATAGCACTCAAGCAGACAAACATAAAGAAATAGTTCACACACAGGAAGAAAAGCAACAGAGAATGATGCGCAGACAAGAATGATGCATGTCAAGACCTAGTATAGGCCATGAGCTCATGTGTCGGTTGGCTGCCCGTAATCCCGACATTTATCCGGTCACGAGTAATCCCGATTTTCCGGATACGATTTTCCGTTCCTAAATAAATACGCATATAATAATAGCCGCTCATTTGAGACAGCCTCTGCTTACTGCAGGAAAATATATATATACTCTGCTCTGCTCTGGGGAAGCGGAAAATAGCTGTAGGTAACTTAGTTTCTCTACAGAAGCTCTGGGTTGCATTAAGCAACTAATATATATTAAATATAGCTCTGGGTTGCATCAAGCAACTAATATATATAAATATCTCTTTACTCTGTTCTGGTTTCCCTTTTCTCTGTATCTCTTTACTCTATTTTAATTACTATGTTCTCTGTATCTCTTTTCTCTTCTCTGATTACTCTTTTCATCTGTATCTATATTGCTCTTTTTCTCTTTATCTCTTTATTTTATTCTAGCTACTCTGTTTTCTGTGTTTCTCTACTCTACTCTGATTTCTCTGCTTAACGTATGTATTTAAAGCCTATGTAAATTTCGGTATGAATAGTTAACCTGTCCCAAATATAGGTTCATTAAGTCTATACTGAAACAGTTTAACTTTTCATATTATACCTAACCCTAGTCGCAACTCAAGTACTAACTAAGTTGCCCTAGTTCGTTCACTAGTCTCTGTCTATTTTTCTGTCGTTAAAACATTACAGACTTTTTCTTTGGTTTTTATCTTTTCTTTGACTTTTATCTTTCTTTTATCTTTACCTCACTAATATGTTCTTACCACTCCCTAAGTGTTTTATGAAAGTAATTAGGAGAATTCTGCACTTAAAGTTGTCTTTCTAAAGCTTTTACGGAAAACTGCCTTTTTGGCATTATTTTATTATTTTTATTAAAATATTATTTTTATTTAAATATTATTATTTAATATTTTATTATTTTTTATTATTTTATCATTAAATTTTCGAAAATTAACTTACCTTTTACTTTTAACCTTTAAAATTCACTTTTTACCACCCGTAACTTTTAATATTTCTACTTTTACCACCCTAACTTTCAGAAATTACCAAACAACCCCTTAAACACCAAAAATTTTACTTCCTTGACCTTTTTAAGATCTAAGGCCTGTTCTTCATTGATGCCAAAACCTTTAAGATTAGTACCCGGTTTTCATTTCTAAAATATTTTTACCCTTTTCAAAACAATAAATCAATCTTCAAAATATTATTTTCTAAAATATGTGATATTGGACAGACTATAGCCGGTACTGCCAGCTTAAGCGCCAGTACGCATTTTTACAAAAACTTTTCGAAAGAAATATATTTTCCAACTCAGAAAAATTCACTGAATTCAAATTTCACATTTATATTTTCAAATTAAAATTTCTAAATTTTGAATCTATTCCGGGCACTAAAATTATTACTTTTAAAACGGTTTTACGTGAAAATGCGGGTTCTTACATTATGCGACAATTTCTCTTGGGGTTCACACACATTTTATTGAGGGCTGTAACGGTTGCTCTGCCCTTGTTTCCCTATATAAGATGCTTTTCCTTATCCATTTTCTCTTTTCTTCATTTTGAAAGAATTCCCCTAACCATTGCGAAAGACTTCTTCTATTTTTCTTTCAGTTTCTTGCTTCCTCACTGCCCTTGATTCCAAGATTTCTCCATCTTGTTTCCTTTAAAGGCTTGTCTTGCAGAGTCTGGGAGGAACATTCATGCTTTTGCTGATAGACGTGCCCATTCATGTTTAGAATTTTCATCAAGGTTGGTTCTTTCTCTATTTTGGTTGCTTCTGTATTTCTGAGTATGCGTTCAAAAACTACTACCTAGGAAGATTCATTTCTTTCTTCATTGGTTGGTTTCTTTACTTTTTCCAAGAAGCCTTGAATGTTCCTTCTGGGACATGCTGGAGCCAAAACTATTTGCTTTAAGATTTTGTCAAAAAATGTTGCTTGATTCGAATTGTGGAATTCGTAACTGTCTTAGTTTTTGTTGCTGTTATGTGCATGTTTGATGAGCGGATAATTTATACGCTTTTTGGCATTGTTTTTAGGTAGTTTTTAGTAAGTTTGAGCTACTTTTAGGGATGTTTTCATTAGTTTTGATGTTAAATTCACATTTCTGGACTTTACTATGAGTTTGTGTGTTTTTCTGTGATTTCAGGTAAATTCTGGCTGAAATTGAGGGACTTGAGCAAAACTCTGTTTTTCCCTTTACTGATCTTCCGGAGAAATTCGTGCTTTCAGAAAAGGTCTCGTGTACTCGAAAATCGGGGTTGTTACACTCTACCAATCTATAAGCTTGTCTTACTGACTTGTCTGCCATTTACAATAAGAATATGGCAGGCTGTACCTCAATGATCCCCAGCTTTTCCATTACAGAGAGTGGCATATGATTTATGCCTGACCCTAAGTCACACACAGCCTTTTCAAAGGTCATGGTGCCTATGGTACAGGGTATTAAGAATTTACCAGGATCTTGTTTCTTTTGAGGTAAAGTTTGCTGAACCCATGTATCTAGTTCACCAATGAGCAAGGGAGGTTCACCTTCCCTAGTCTCATTACCAAACAACTTAGCATTGAGCTTCATGATAGCTCCTAGATATTGAGCAACTTGCTCTCTAGTTACATCTTCATTCTCTTCAGAGGAAGAATAGTTTTCAGAGCTCATGAATGGCAGAATGAGGTTTAATGGGAACTCTATGGTCTCTATATGACCTTTAGATTCCTTTAAGTCCTCAATAAGGAACTCCTTCTTGCTTGAGAGACATCCCCTGAGGTCTTCCTCATTGGGATTCACGTCCTCTCCTTCTTCTCTAGGTTCGGCCATGTTGATTATGTCAATGGCCTTACATTCTCTTTTTGGATTCTCTTCAGTATTGCTTGGGAGAGTACTAGGAGGAGTTTCAGTGACTTTCTTACTCAGCTGGCCCACTTGTGCCTCCAAATTTCTGATGGAGGACCTTGTTTCACTCATGAAGCTTAAAGTAGCTTTAGACAGATCAGAGACTATATTTGCTAAGTTAGAGGTGCTCTGCTCAGAATTCTCTGTCTGTTGCTGAGAAGATGATGGAAAAGGCTTGCTATTGCTAAACCTGTTTCTTCCACCATTATTAAAGCCTTGTTGAGGCTTTTGTTGATCTTTCCATGAGAAATTTGGATAATTTCTCCATGAGGGGTTATAGGTGTTGCCAAAGGCTTCCCCCATGTAATTTACCTCTGCCATTGTAAGGTTTTCAGGATCATAAGCGTCTTCTTCAGAAGATGCCTCTTTAGTGCTGTTGGATGCATTTGCCATCCATTTAGACTTTGAGAAATCATGTTGACTTGCTGAGTCAACATTTTGTTCTGAGCCAATATGGCATTCAGAGCATCAATTTCAAGAACTTCTTCCTCTGAGGCGTCCCATTATTCACGGAATTCCTCTGAGAAGTGTACATGAATTGGTTATTTGCAACCATTTTAATAAGTTCCTGAGCTTCTGTAGGTGTTTTCTTTAGGTGAATGGATCCATCTGCAGAATGATCCAGTGATATCTTAGAGAACTCAGACAGACCATAATAGAAAATATCTATCATGGTCCACTCTGAAAACATGTCAAAAGGACACTTTTTGGTCATCTGCTTGTATCTTTCCCAAGCTTCATAGAGGGATTCACCATCTTTTTTCTTGAAGGTCTGAACATCCACTCTAAGCTTGCTCAGCTTTTGAGGAGGAAAGAATTTAACCAAGAAGGTCGTGACCAGCTTATCCCAAGAGTCCAGGCTATCCTTAGGTTGCGAGTCCAACCATGTTCTAGCTCTATCTCTTACAACAAAAGGGAAAAGCATGAGCCTGTAGACTTCATGATCTACTCCATTAGTCTTAACAGTCTCACAGATCTGCAAGAACTCAGTTAAAAACTAGTAGGGATCTTCTGATGAAAGTCCATGAAACTTGCAGTTTTGTTGCATTAGAGCAACTAGTTGAGGTTTCAGCTCAAAATTGTTTGCTTCAATGGCAGGAATTGAGATACTTCTTCCATCAAACTTGGAAGTAGGTGTAGTATAATCACCAAGCATCCTCCTTGCATTATTGTTGTTGGGTTCGGCTGCCATATCATTTTCTTGTTCAAAAATTTCAGTAAGGTTGTCTCTGGATTGTTATAATTTAGCTTCTCTTAGTTTCCTCTTCAGAGTCCTTTCAACTTCAGGATCAGCTTCAATAAGAATGCCTTTTTCCTTGTTCCTGCTCATATGAGAAAGAAGAGAACAGAAACGGAAGAGAAATCCTCTATGTCACAGTATAGAGATTCCTTTATCTTAGTAGAAGAAGAAAGGGAATAAGAGTGAAGAAGAATGAAGAATCCAAACACAAGGGTGAAGATAGGTTCAGATTCTTGAGATGAGGAGAAGTGTTAGTAAATAAATAAATAAATAGAAGAAGATGAGAGGGAGAGAATTTGAAAATTAATTTTGAAAAAAAAAAGAGGGAGGTAATTTTCGAAAATTAGAGAGATAAAATTAGTTAGGTGGTTTTGAAAAAGATAAAAAATAAACAAAAAGTCAATTAGTTAGTTGAAAAATATTTGAAAATCAAATTTGAAAAGATAAGAAGATAAGAAGTTAGAAAAGATATTTTAAAATCAAATTTTTGAAAAAGATAAAATTTTACGTTAGAAGGGATATTTTGAAATCAAATTTTTGAAAGAGATATGATTTAAAAAGATATGATAAAAAGATATGATTAAAAAGATATGGTTGAAAAAGATTTAATTTTTAAAATTAAAATTAATAAATTGACTAACAAGAAACTAAAAGATATGATTCTAGAATTTAAAGATTGAACCTTTCTTAACAATAAAGTAACAAACTTAAAATTTTTGAATCAATCACATTACTTGTTAGTTAAGTTTTGAAAATTTGAAATAAAATAAGAAAAAGATTTTGAAAAATAATTTTAAATTTTCAAAAATCATAAGATAAAAGTAAAAGAGATTTGATTTTTGAAAAAGATTTTGAAAAGATAAGATTTTTAAAATTGAAAATTTGACTTGACTTGTAAGAAATAGCTAAGTTTTAAAAATTTTTGACTAAGTCAACTCAAATTTTCAAAATTTTGAGAGAAATAGGGAAAAGATATTTTTTTGATTTTTGAATTTTTAATGATGAGAGGGAAAAACATAAAAATGACCCAAAACCTGAAAATTTTTGGATCAAAATCAATGATGCATGCAAGAACACTATGAATGTCAAGATGAACACCAAGAACACTTTGAAAATCATGATGAACATCAAGAACATATCTTTGAAAAACTTTTGATGCACAGAAAACATGCAAGACACCAAACTTAGAAATCTTTCATGTTTAGACACTATGAATGCAAAAATGCACAGGAAAAATATCATACAACTCAAAACAAGAAAATTTAAAGATCAAACAAGAAGACTTACCAAGAATAACTTGAAGATCATGAAGAACACCATGAATGCATGAATTTTTGAAAAATGCAAGAACAAGATGAATATGCAATTGACACCAAACTTAAAACATGACACAAGACTCAAACAAGAAACACAAAATATTTTTGATTTTTATTATTTTATAATTTTTTTGGATTTTTGTATATTTTTTTCGAAAACATATAGGAAAAATAAAATAAGAAATTCAAAATTTTTAATAAGAATTCCAGGAATCTTTCAGTGTTAGTCTAAAGCTCCAGTCCAGAAATTGGACATGGTTTAATAGCCAGCGAAACTTCAGCAGGGCATTACATGCATCGTGGTGATTAGTTGAAGCCTCAGTCCAAAAGAATTTGAATATGGCTTTACAGCCAACCAGGCTACAACATGCTTCATGAAACACTAGAATTCATTCTTAAAAATTTAGAATAATTTTTTTCGAAAACAAAAGTAAAATTTTTTGAAAGATTTTTGATAACTTTTTGAAAATAAAACAAAAAGAAAATTACCTAATCTGAGCAACAAGATGAACCGTCAGTTGTCCAAACTCGAACAATCCCCAGCAACGGTGCCAAAAACTTGGTGCACGAAATTGTGATCTCTAATAATGGCATTCAACTTGGTATGCACGTTTATAACTCAGCACTTTCTTCACAACCTCGCACAACTAACCAGCAAGTGCACTGGGTCGTCCAAGTAATAAACCTTACGTGAGTAAGGGTCGATCCCACAGAGATTGTTGGTATGAAGCAAGCTATGGTCATCTTAAAATTCTCAGTTAGGCGGATAATATATGGTTATGGAGCTTTTGAATAATAATAATAATAAATAAATAGAAAATAAAGATAGAAATACTTATGTAAATCATTGGTGGGAATTTCAGATAGGCGTATGAAGATGTTATGCTCCTTTTGAATTTCTGCTTTCCTACTGCCTTCATCCAATCCTTCCTATTCCTTTCCATGGCAAGCTGTATGTAGGGCATCACCGTTGTCAATGGTTACATCCCATCTCTCAGTGAAAATGGTCCAAATGCTCTGTCACATCACGGCTAATCATCTGTCGGTTCTCGATCATGCCGGAATAGAATTCATTGATTCTTTTGCGTTTGTCATCACGCCCAACAATCGCAAGTTTAAAGCTCATCACAGTCATTCAATATCCCTGAATCCTATCAGAATACCACAGACAAGGTTTAGACTTTTCGGATTCTCATGAATGCCGCCATCAATTCTAGCTTATACCACGAAGATTCTGATTAAGGAATCCAAGAGATATGCATTCGGTCTAAGGTAGAACGGAAGTGGTTGTCAGTCACGTATTCATAGGTGAGAATGATGATGAGTGTCACGGATCATCACATTCGTCATGGTTAAGTGCAACGAATATCTTAGAATGGGAATAGACTGAATTGAATAGAAAACAGTAGTAATTGCATTAAAACTCGAGGTACAGCAGAGCTCCAGACCCTTAATCTATGGTGTGTAGAAACTCCACCGTTGAAAATACATAAGTGATGGTGGTCCAGGAATGGCCGAATGGCCAGCCCCCAAAACGTGATCACAGGATCAAAAATACAATCCAGGATCCAGCCTTTTTAATACCATAATAAAATGTCCTATTTATACTAGACTAGCTACTAGGGTTTACAAAGTAAGTAATTGACACAGAAATCCACTTTTGGGGCCCACTTGGTGTGTGCTTGGGCTGAGCTTGAGCGTTACACGTGCAGAGGCTTCTTTTGGAGTTGAACGCCAAGTTGTAACGTGTTTTTGGCGTTCAACTCTAGTTCGTGACGTGTTTCTGGCGTTTGACTCCAGAATACAGCATGGAACTGGCGTTGAGCGCTAGTTTGCGTCGTCTAATCTCAAATAAAGTATGGACTATTATATATTTCTGGAAAGCTCTGAATGTCTACTTTTCAACGCCATTGAGAGAGCGCCATTTGGAGTTCTGTAGCTCTAGAAAATCTTTTTCGAGTACAGGGAGGTCAGAATCCAACAACATCAGTTGTCCTTTGTCAGCCTTCTTATCAGAGTTTTGCTCAGGTCCCTCAATTTCAGCCAGAAAATACCTGAAATCATAGAAAAACACACAAACTCATAGTAAAGTCCAGAAATGTGAATTTTTCATAAAAAATAATGAAAACATTCCTAAAAGTAGGTAGATCCTACTAAAAACTACCTAAAAACAATGCCAAAAAGCGTATAAATTATCCGCTCATCAGGAGCTCATTGCAACTCGAGTGCAGAATGCCTAGAGGGTCTGCATCGATTACAGGCGCCTCAATCAAGCTACCCATAAGGATCACTTCTCGTTGCCCTTTATCGATCAGAAGCTTGATCGCCTGTCAGGTAAATCACACTACTATTTTTTAGATTGTTACACTGGCTATTTTCAAATTCATATAGCTCCTAAAGATCAAGAGAAAATGACTTTTACATGTCCCTTTGGAACGTATGCATATAAGAGGATGCCTTTTGCCTTATGTAATGCACCAGCTACGTTCCAAAGATGCATGATGAGCATTTTCTCAGATCTTCTTGAGAATTGTATGGAAGTTTTCATGGACAACTTTAGTGTGTATGGTGATTCTTTTAGCCTTGGCTTGGATAGTTTAGCTAGAGTATTAGACAGGTGTGTTAGTTCAAACCTTGTATTAAATTTTGAAAAATGTCATTTTATGGTACAACAAGGTATTGTTCTAGGACATGTTGTTTCTAATACTGGTATTTTAGTTCATCCAGCAAAGGTGGATGTTATTTCTGGTTTACCTTACCCCCTTCTATGTGAGGGAAGTCCGCTCGTTTCTGAGTCATGCAGGTTTTTACCGGTGCTTTATTAAGGACTTCAGTAAGGTAGCATTGCCTTTACCCCAACTGCTGCAGAAGGATGTTGAGTTCGAGCTAAGTGCGGACTACAAGGAGGCATTTGATAAGCTGAGACTGCCTTGACCCAAGCCCCCATTGTGAGAGGGCTTGACTAGAGTCAATCATTTGAGATAATGTGACACCTCCAACTACGCAATAGGAGCGGCGTTGGCTCAACGCGAAAGTAAGGACCCTTTTATTATTGCCTATGCTTCTAAGACCTTAGACGCTACTCAGTCTAATTACACTACCACTGAAAAAGAGCTTCTGGCTATTGTTTTTTCTCTGGATAAATTCCAAGCCTACTTACTTGGTACTAAGGTGGTAGTGTACTCAGACCATGCAGCTCTAAAATATTTGTTAGCTAAGAAAGAGTCCAAACCAAGGCTCATACGTTGGATATTATTGCTGCAAGAATTTGATTTAGAGATTAAAGATAGGAGTGGTACTCAGAATTTAGTGGCGGACCTCCTGAGTCACCTAAAGCACATTAAGGATGACTCTACTCCTATCAATGATGCTTTTCCATTTGATAGCTTGCACGCAATATCTGAAGTAGTTCCTTAGTATGCACCTATAGCTAATTATCTTGTCAGTTGTACCTTCCCTCCTGATTTTACTAAACATCAAAAGGACAAGCTTAAAAGCAAGTCCAAGTATTATATTTGGGATGACCCATATTTACGGAGATGTGGTGCTGACCAGATAATTAGGAGGTGTGTGCCACAGTCAGAATTCCAGTCAATTTTAGAGGCCTGCCACTCTTCAGAGAGTGGTGGACACTTTGATCCTCAAAGGACGACTAGAAAAATTCTGGACTATGGATTCTGGTGGCCCACACTATTTAAGGATGTCACTGCTTTCTGTGAATCTTGCTCACCATGCCAGAGGTTTAGAAATATATCTAAAAGGGATGAGATGCCCCAACAACCTATGTTGTTCTGTGAAATTTTTTATGTTTGGGACATTGACTTCATGGGTCCATTTCCAAACTCTCATGGTTTCTTATATGTATTGTTAGCTGTAGATTATGTTTCTAAATGGGTGGAAGCAATTCCTACCCACACTAATGATGCTAACATTATTGTCTCCATTGTTCGAAATAATATTATCTGTCGCTTTGGATCACCACGTACAATCGTGAGTGATCAAGGCACTCACTTCTGTAACAGGAGATTAACAGGTCTATGATGAGTGGATAATTTATACGTTTTTTGGCATTGTTTTTAGGTAGTATTTAGTTGGATCAAGCTACTTTTAGGGATGTTTTCATTAGTTTTTATGTTAAATTCACATTTCTGGACTTTACTATGAGTTTGTGCATTTTTCTGTGATTTCAGGTATTTTCTGGCTAAAATTGAGGGACCTGAGCAAAACTCTGATAAGGAGGCTGACAAAGGACTGTTGATGCTGTTGGAATCTGACCTTCCTGCACTCGAAATGGATTTTTTGGAGCTACAGAACTCCAAATGGCGCGCTCTTAACGGTGTTGGAAAGTAGACATCCAGAGCTTTCCAGCAATATATAATAGTCCATACTTTATTCGTGATTAGACTACGTAAACGGGCGCTCAACGCCAGTTCTATGTTGCTGTCTGGAGTCAAACGCCAGAAACACGTCACGAACCGAAGTTGAACGCCCAAAACACGTTACAACTTGGCGTTCAACTCCAAGAGAAGCCTCAGCTCGTGGATAGATCACGCTCAGCCCAAACATACACCAAGTGGGCCCCGGAAGTGAATTTATGCATCAATTACTTATCTTTGTAAACCCTAGTAGCTAGTATAGTATAAATAGAACTTTTTACTAGTTTATTAGAAATCTTTGGTCTTAGTTTTATTTTATTATTCATCTTAGGAGACTATTGATCACGTCTTGGGGGCTGGCCATTCGGCCATGCCTGGACCTTTCACTTATGTATTTTCAACGGTGGAGTTTCTACACACCATAGATTAAGGGTGTGGAGCTCTGCTGTACCTCAAGTTTCAATGCAATTACTATTATTTTCTATCCAATTCGATCTATTCCTGTTCTAAGATATTCATTGCACTTCAACTTGATAAATGTGATGATCCGTGACACTCATCATCATTCTCACCTATGAACGCGTGTGACTGACAACCACTTCCGTTCTACCTTAGGCCGGGCGCATATCTCTTGGATTCCTTAATCAGAATCTTCGTGGTATAAGCTAGAATTGATGGCGGCATTCATGGGAATCCGGAAAGTCTAACCTTGTCTGTGGTATTCCGAGTAGGATTC
>NC_029780.3:53861628-53862142 GCF_000817695.3 Arachis duranensis | reverse complement strand
ACGAGCTTCAAACTCGCGATTGTGGGGCGTTAGTGACAGATGCAAAAGAATCACTGGATTTTACTCCAACCTGATTGAGAACCGATAGATGATTAGCCGTACTGTGACAGAGCATTTGGACCATTTTTACTGAGAGGATGGGATGTAGCTGGTGCACGAAATTGTGATCATCAATGGCACCATCAACATGGTACGCTCAATTGCAATCTCAACTCTTTATCACAACTTCGCACAACTAACCAGCAAGTGCACTGGGTCGTCCAAGTAATAAACCTTACGCGAGTAAGGGTCGATCCCACGGAGATTGTTGGTATGAAGCAAGCTATGGTCATCTTGTAAATCACAGTCAAGCAGATTCAAATGGTTATGAATGATTTATGAATAAAGCATAAAATAAAGATAGAGATACTTATGCAATTCATTGGTGAGAATTTCAGATAAGCGTATGGAGATGCTTTGTCCCTTCTGTCTCTCTGCTTTCCTACTGTCTTCATCCAATCCTTCTTACTCCTTT
>NC_029780.3:53855170-53861038 GCF_000817695.3 Arachis duranensis | reverse complement strand
TGTGTAGAGACTCTTCTTGGAGTTAAACGCCAGCTTTTGTGCCAGTTTGGACGTTTAACTCCCATTCTTGTGCCAGTTCTGGCGTTTTACACCAGAATTCTTGAGCTGACTTGGAACGCCTGTTTGGGCCATCAAATATTGGGCAAAGTATGGACTATTATACATTGCTGGAAAGCCCAGGATGTCTACTTTCCAGCGCAGTTGAGATCGCGCCAATTGGGCTTCTGTAGCTTCAGAAAATCTACTTCGAGTGCAGGGAGGTCAGAATCCAACAGCATCTGTAGTCCTTTTCAGCCTCTGAATCAGATTTTTGCTCAGGTCCCTCAATTTCAGCCAGAAAATACCTGAAATCATAGAAAAACACACAAACTCATAGTAAAGTCCAGAAAAGTGAATTTCAACTAAAAACTAATAAAAATATAATAAAAACTAACTAAAACATACTAAAAACAATGCCAAAAAGCGTATAAATTATCTGCTCATCGGTAGCCATTGACAACGGTGATGCCCTACATACAGCTTGCCATAGAAGGGAGTGATAAAATTGGATAAATGCCCAGGGACAAACATCTCCATACACTTATCTGAAATTCCCACCATTAATTTACATAAGTATTTCTATCCTTTATTATTTAAGCAAGTATCTCTTTATATTTCCCAAAATCAATTATTATCCACCTAACTGAGATTTACAAGATGACTATATCTTGCTTCATACCAATAATATCTGTGGGATCGACCCTTACTCACGTAAGTTATTACTTGGACGACCCAGTACACTTGCTGGTTAGTTGTGCGGAGTTGTGATAAAGTGTGATTCATGTTTGAGAGCACCAAGCCTTTGGAGCCATTGTTGATGATCACAATTTCGTCCACCAAGTTTTTGGCGCCGTTGCCAGGGATTGTTCGAGTATGGACAACTGACGGTTCGTCTTGTTGCTCAGATTAGGTAATTTTCTTTTTGTTTTGTTTCAAAAAATTTTCAAAAAAAATTTTTTTTTTTCCTTTTTTTTCGAAAATAAATAAAGAAAATACCAAAAAAAACATAAAATCATAAAAACCAAAAATATTTTGTGTTTCTTGTTTGAGTCTTGAGTCAATTTTTAAGTTTGGTGTCAATTGCATACTTTAAAAATTTTTCTTGCATTTTTCGAAAATTCATGCATTCATGGTGTTCTTCATTATCTTCAAGTTGTTCTTGACAAGTCTTCTTGTTTGATCTTGATGTTTTCTTGTTTTGTGTTATTTGTTGTTTTTCATATGCATTTTTCGTTTGTTAGAGTCCATGCATTAAAGATTTCTAAGTTTGGTATCTTGCATGTTTTCTTTGCATCAAAAAATTTTCAAAATTATGTTCTTGATGTTCATCATGATCTTCAAGGTGTTCTTAGTGTTCATCTTGACATTCATAGTGTTCTTGCATGCATCATGAGTTTTGATTCATAATTTTCATGTTGTGAATCATTTTTGTATTTTTCTCTCTCCTCATCAAAAATTCAAAAATTAAAAAAATATATTTTCCTTATTTCTCTCCAAAATTTCGAAAATTTGAGTTGACTTAGTCAAAAACTTTTAAAATTAGTTATTTCTTGTAAGTCAAGTCAAATTTTCAATTTTAAAAATCTTATCTTTTTAAAATCTTTTTCAAAAATCATATATTTTTCATTTTTTCCATTTTATCGAAAATTTTGAAATTTATTTTTCAAAAATATTTTTCTTAATTTTATTTCAAATTTTCAAAAATTATGCTAACAATTAATATGATTGATTCAAAAATTTGAAGTTTGTTACTTTCTTGTTAAGAAAGGTTCAATCTTTAAATTCTAGAATCTTATCTTTTAATTTCTTGTTAGTTAAGTAATTAATTTTAAAAATTAAATCTATCTTATCTTATCTTTTATATCATATCTTTTTCAAAATTTTATCTTTTTCAAAAATTTAATTTCAAAATATCTTATCTAACTTCTTATCTTCTTATCTTTTCAAATTTGATTTTAATATCTTTTTCAACTAACTATTTGACTTTTTGTTTGTTTCTTATCTTTTTCAAAACCACCTAACAACTTTTCCCTCTCTAATTTTTGAAAATATCTCATCACTTTTTCAAAAATTCTTTTTAATTAATTAATTATTTTAATTTTAATTCTATCTTATCTTTTATTTTCGAAAATCATTTAACTTCTTTTCAAATTTATTTTCGAAATTTCTTCACTCTCCCCTTCTTCTATTTATTTATTTATTTACTAACACTTCTCTTCATCTCTCTTCATCTCAAATCACTGCCCCTATCTATTCATTCTTCTTCACTCCTATTCCCTTTCTTCTTCTGCTAACATAAAGAAATCTCTATACTGTGACATAGAGGATTCCTCTTTCTTTTCTTGTTATCTTCTTCCCTATATAAGCAGGAACAAGGAAAAAGGCATTCTTGTTAAAGCTGATCCTGAACCTGAAAGGACTCTGAAGAGGAAATTCAGAGAAGCTAAATTACAACAATCCAGAGATAACCTTTCTGAAATTTTCGAACAAGAAAAGGAGATGGCAGCAAAACCCAACAACAATAATGTAAGGAGGATGCTTGGTGATTTCACTAAACTAACTTTCAAATTTGATGGAAGAAGCATCTCCATTCCGGCCATTGGAGCAAACAATTTTGAGCTGAAACCTCAATTAGTTGCTCTAATACAACAGAACTGCAAGTTTTATGGACTTCCATCTGAAGATCCTTACTAGTTTTTAACTGAGTTCTTGCAGATTTGTGAGACTGTAAAGACGAATGGAGTAGATCCTGAAGTCTACAGGCTCATGCTTTTCCCTTTTTGCTGTAAGAGACAGAGCTAGAACATGGTTGGATTCACAACCTAAGGATAGACTGGACTCCTGGAATAAGCTGGTCACGGCCTTCTTGGCTAAATTCTTTCCTCCTCAAAAGCTGGGCAAGCTTAGAGTGGATGTTCAGACCTTCAAACAAAAAGATGGTGAATCCCTCTATGAAGCTTGGGAAAGATACAAACAGATGACCAAAAGATGTCCTTCTGACATGTTTTCAGAATGGACCATGATAGATATATTCTATTATGGTCTATCTGAGTTCTCTAATATGTCATTGGACCATTCTGCAGGTGGATCCATTCACCTAAAGAAAATGCCTGTAGAAGCTCAAGAACTTATTGACATGGTTACAAATAACCAATTCATGTACACTTCTGAGAGGAATTCCGTGAATAATGGGACGCCTCAGAGGAAGGGAGTTCTTGAAATTGATGCTCTGAATGCCATATTGGTTCAAAACAAAGTGTTGACTCAGCAAGTCAACATGATCTCTCAAAGTCTGAATGGATGGCAAAATGCATCCAACAGTACTAAAGAGGCAGCTTCTAAAGAAGCTTATGATCTTGAGAACCCTGCAATGGCAGAGGTTAATTACATAGGTGAACCTTATGGAAACACCTATAATTCATCATGGAGAAATCATCTAAATTTCTCATGGAAGGATCAACAAAAGCCTCAATAAGGCTTTAATAATGGTAGAAGAAACAGGCTAAGCAATAATAAGCCTTTTCCATCATCTTCTCAGCAACAGACAGAGAATTCTGAACAGAGCACTTCTAACTTATCAAACATAGTCTCTGATCTGTCTAAGGCCACTTTAAGTTTCATGAGTGAAACAAGATCCTCCATTAGAAATTTGGAGGCACAAGTGGGCCAGCTGAGTAAGAAAATCATTGAAACTCCTCCCAATATTCTCCCAAGCAATACAGAAGAGAATCCAAGAGGAGAGTGCAAGGCCATTGATGTAATCAATATGGCCGAATGCATAAGGGAGGAGAAGGACGAAAATCCTAGTGAGGAAGACCTCCTGGGACGTCTCTCAAACAAGAAGGAGTTCCCTATTGAGGACCTAAAGGAATCTGAGGCTCATATAGAGACCATAGAGATTCCACTAAATCTCCTTCTGCCATTCATAAGCTCTGAAGACTATTCTTCCTCAGAAGAGGATGAAGATATGACTGGAGAGCAAGTTGCTCAATATCTATGAGCTATCATGAAGCTGAATGCAAAGTTGTTTGGTAATGAGACTTGGGAAGGTGAACCTCCCTTGCTCATTAGTGAACTAGATACACGGGTTCAGCAAACTCTACCTTAAAAGAAACAAGATCCTAGGAAATTCTTAATACCCTGTACCATAGGCACCATGACCTTTGAAAAAGCTCTGTGTGACCTGGGGTCAGGCATAAATCTTATGCCACTCTCTGTAATGGAGAAACTAGGGATCATTGAGGTACAACCTGCCTTATTCTCATTACAATTGGCAGACAAGTCAGTAAGACAGGCTTATGGATTAGTAGAGGATGTGTTGGTAAAGGTTGAAGGCCTTTACATCCCTACTGATTTCATAATCCTAGACACTAGGAAGGAAGAGGATGAATGCATCATCCTTGGAAGACCTTTCCTAGCCACAACAGGCGCTATAATAGATGTTAATAGAGGAGAATTAGTCCTTCAATTGAATGGTGACTACCTTGTGTTTAAGGCACATGGCCATCCCTCTGTAACAAAAGAGAGTAAGCATGCAGAGCTTCTCTCAATACAGAGTCCAAAAGAGCCCCCACAATCAAACTCTAAGTTTGGTGTTGGGAAACCTTCATCATGCTCTGAACTTCTCTAAGGCTCCATGAGAGCCCACTGTCAAGCTAGTGACATTAAAAGAGCGCTTGTTGGGAGGCAACCCAATTTTTATTTATCTAATTTTCTTTTTATTTTAATGTTATTTTGTGTTTTAGTAGGTTCATGATCATGAGGAGTCACGAAAAACTATTAAAATTAAAAACAGAATCAAAAACAGCAGAGGAAAAATCACACCCTAGAGGAAGGCCTTACTGGTGTTTAAACGCCAGTAAGGTGCATCTGGCTGGCGTTCAATGCCAGAACAGAGCATGGATCTGGCGCTGAACGCCAGAAACAAGCAACATCTTGGCGTTTGAACGCCAGGAATGTGCCCTGAGGAAAGCTGGCGCTGAACACCAGTAACAAGCATGGAACTGGCGTTCAACGCCAGAAACATGCTGCACATGGGCGTTGAACGCCCAGAACGTGCATCATTTCGGCATTTAAACGCTAGAATGGTATGCTAAGGCATTTTACATGCCTAATTGGTGCAGGGACGTAAATCCTTGACGCCTCAGGATCTGTGGACCCCACAGGATCCCCACCTAACATATTCTCCCCTCTTCTCAACATTCATTCTCTCTTTCCAATAAACACTCTTCCCCAAAACCCTTCACCAATCACCTCAATCTCTCTTCCCAATTACCCCTTCACCACTCACATCCATCCACTCTTCCCCATAAACCCCACCTACCTTCAAAATTCAAAAATCTTTCACACCCAAACCCACACTAAATGGCCGAACCTACCCTCTCCCCCCTCCCTATATATACCCCTCCATTCTACTTCATTTTCACACAACACAACCCCCTCTTTTATACCTTGGCCGAAACCTACACTTCCCCTTCTCCTCCATATTTTCTTCTTCTTCTTCTTCTTTTCTTTCTTCTCTTGCTCGAGGGCGAGCAATATTTTAAGTTTGGTGTGGTAAAAGCATAAGCTTTTTGTTTTTCCATAACCATTGATGGCACTCAAGGCCGGAGAATCCTCTAGAAAAGGGAAAGGGAAGACAAAAGCTTCCACCTCCGAGTCATGGGAGATGGAAAGATTCATCTCCAAAGCCCATCAAGACCACTTCTATGATGTTGTGGCCAAGAAGAAGGTGATCCCTGCGGTCCCTTTCAAGCTCAAGAAAAATGAGTATCCGGAGATCCGACATGAGATCCAAAGAAGAGGTTGGGAAGTTCTAACCAACCCCAT
>NC_029780.3:53853901-53854985 GCF_000817695.3 Arachis duranensis | reverse complement strand
ATTCCATCATCCCCACTAGCAACCGATCTAAAGTTACTGTGGATCGGGCCATCATGATTCATAGCATCATGATTGGAGAGGAAGTAGAAGTTCATGAGGTCATCTCCAATGAACTCTACAAAATAGCCGACAAGTCCTCACCCATGGCACGGCTAGCTTTCCCTCACTTTATTTGCCATCTATGTTACTCAGCTAGAGTTATCATAAAAGGAGACATCCTCATTAAGGAGGACAAGCCCATCACTAAGAAAAGGATGGAGCAAACAAGAGAGCCCACTCATGGAGCCCAAGGGACGCATGGGGAAGCTCATCACCAAGAAATCCCAGAGATGCCTCAAGGGATGCACTTTCCTCCCAACAACTATTGGGAATAACTCAACACTTCCTTAGAAGATTTGAGTTACAATGTGGAACAATTAAGGGTGGAACATCAAGAGCACTCCATCATTCTCCATAAAATAAGAGAAGATCAAAGAGCAATGAGGGAGGAGCAACAAAGGCAAGGAAGGGACATAGAAGAGCTTAAGGACATTGTTGATCCTTCAAGAAGAAGACGCCACTAAGGTAGACTCATTCCTTGTTCTTATTTCTCTATTTTTTTCAATTTTTTATGCTTCATGTCTATTTATGTTTTGTGTCTCTACTTCATGATCATTAGTATGTAGTAACTATGTCTTAAAGCTATGAATAAAATTCCATAAATCCTTCACCTCTCGTAAATAAAAAAATGTTTTTAATTAAAAAAGAACAAGAAGTACACAAATTTCAAAAATTGTCCTTGAATTTAATTTAATTATATTGATGTGGTGACAATACTTTTTGTTTTCTGAATGAATGCTTGAACAGTGCATATTTTTTATCTTGTTGTTTATGAATGTTAAAATTATTGGTCTTGAAAGAATGATGAACAAAGAGAAATGTTATTGATGATCTAAAAAATCATGAAATTGATTCTTGAAGCAAGAAAAAGCAGTGAAAAAGCAAAAGCTTGTGAAAAAAATATATATATATATATAAAGAAAAAGAAAAAGCAAGCAGAAAAAGCCAATAGCCCTTAAAACCAAAAGGCAAGGGTAAAAAGGAT
>NC_029780.3:53824417-53853714 GCF_000817695.3 Arachis duranensis | reverse complement strand
AATCCAAAGCAAAAAGAGTGTGCTTAAGAGCTCTGGACACCTCTAACTGGGGACTCTAGCAAAGCTGAGTCATAATCTGAAAAGGTTCACCCAGTCATGTGTCTGTGGCATTTATGTATTCGGTGGTAATACTGGAAAACAAAGTGCTTAGGACCGCGGCCAAGACTCATAAAAGTAGCTGTGTTCAAGAATCAACATACTTAACTAGGAGAATCAATAACACTATCCGAAGTTCTAAGTTCCTAGAGAAGCCAATCATTCTAAACTTCAAAGGAAAAAGTGAGATGCCAAAACTGTTCAGAAGCAAAAAGCTACAAGTCCCGCTCATCTAATTAGAATTAATATTCATTGATAATTTGGAATTTATAGGATATTTTCTTCTTTTTATCCTAATTGATTTTCAGTTGCTTGGGGACAAGCAACAATTTAAGTTTGGTGTTCACATTTTTGGACTTTACTATGAGTTTTTGTGCTTTTCTGTGATTTCAGGAATTTTTTGGCTAAAATTGAGGGACCTGAGCAAAACTCTGATAAGGAGGCTGACAAAGGACTGCTGATGCTGTTGGAATCTGACCTCCCTGCACTCGAAATGGATTTTCTGGAGCTACAGAACTCCAAATGGCGCGCTCTAAACGGCATTGGAAAGAGAACATCCAGAGCTTTCCAGAAATATATAATAGTTCATACTTTATTCGTGATTAGACTATGTAAACTGGCGCTCAACGCCAGTTCCATGTTGCTGTCTGGAGTCAAACGCCAGAAACACGTCACGAACCGGAGTTGAACGCCCAAAACACGTTACAACTTGGCGTTCAACTCCAAGAGAAGCCTCAGCTCGTGGATAGATCAAGCTCAGCCCAAACATACACCAAGTGGGCCCCAGAAGTGAATTTATGCATCAATTACTTATCTTTGTAAACCCTAGTAGCTAGTTTAGTATAAATAGAACTTTTTACTAGTTTAATAGAAATCTTTGGTATCAGTTTTATTTTATTATTCATCTTAGGAGACTATTGATCACGTCTTGGGGGCTGGCCATTCGGCCATTACTGGACCTTTCACTTATGTATTTTCAATGGTGGAGTTTCTACACACCATAGATTAAGGGTGTGGAGCTCTGCTGTTCCTCAAGTTTCAATGCAATTACTATTATTTTCTATCCAATTCGATCTATTCCTGTTCTAAGATATTCGTTGCACTTCAACTTGATGTATGTGATGATCCGTGACACTCACCATCATTCTCACCTATGAACACGCGTGACTGACAACCACTTTTGTTCTACCTTAGGCCTGGCGCATATCTCTTGGATTCTTTAATCAGAATCTTCGTGGTATAAGCTAGAATTGATGGCGGCATTCATGGGAATCCGGAAAGTCTAACCTTGTCTGTGGTATTCCGAGTAGGATTCCGGGATTGAATGACTGTGACGAGCTTCAAACTCCTGAAGGCTGGGCGTTAGTGACAGACGCAAAAGAATCACTGGATTCTACTCCAACCTGATTAAGAACCGACAGATGATTAGCCGTGCTGTGACAAAGCATTTGGACCATTTTCACTGAGAGGATGGGATGTAGCCATTGACAACGATGATGCCCTACATACAGCTTGCCATAGAAGGGAGTGATAAAATTGGATAAAAGCAGTAGGAAAGCAGAGATTCAACAGGGACAAACATCTCCATACGCTTATCTGAAATTCCCACCATTAATTTACATAAGTATTTCTATCCTTTATTATTTAAGCAAGTATCTCTTTATATTTCCCATAATAATTATTATCCGCCTAACTGAGATTTACAAGATGACCATAGCTTGCTTCATACCAACAATCTATGTGGGATCGACCCTTACTCACGTAAGGTATTACTTGGACGACCCAGTACACTTGCTGGTTAGTTGTGCGGAGTTGTGATAAAGTGTGATTCATGTTTGAGAGCACCAAGCCTTTGGAGCCATTGTTGATGATCACAATTTCGTCCTCCAGTCTACTAAAGAAACATGGGATTGTTCACAAGGTAGCAATAGCTTACCACCCCCAGAACAATAGACAAGCCGAGGTGTCTAACAGAGAAATAAAGTATATCCTGGAGAAGGTCGTCAAGCCTCATAGAAAAGACTGGAGCACCAGGTTTGCAGAAGCGCTTTGGGCATATCGGACTTCGTACAAGACATCAATCGGAATGAGCCCCTTCCGCCTAGTCTACGGAAAGGCTTGTCACCTCCCAGTGGAGGTGGAACACAAGGCTTTCTGGGCAGTGCGAGAATGCAACATGAGACTCGAGAAAGTGGGGGCTGAGCGGAAGTTGCAACTACAGAAATTGGAGTGCCTTCGCCTAGAAGCATATAAAAACTCCAGGCTATACAAAGAGAAGGTGAGGGCTGTGCATGACAAGAACATCAAGTGGAGGGAGTTCTGCCCTAGGGAGTTGGTTCTCCTTTACAACTCCAGGTTGAGACTCATGCCTGGAAAGCTGAGATCCAAATAGGAAGGTCCCTACAGAGTGGAAAAGGCTAAGCCATACGGCGATGTCCACTTGAGTCACCCTTCAAGCCCCAATGTCCTCAAGGTCAATGGGCACCACTTGAAGCTCTACCATGGTGAGAAGCTGAAAGACAACAAGGAGCTGGAGATACTCCTCTTGGCGGATCCACACGCAGAAGAAGACTGAACTTGTAGACCGTCCAACTTAAGGACGTTAAAGTAAAGTGCTAGGTGGGAGACAACCCATCATGGTATGATTGTTCCTTTTCCTTCTTAGTTTTATTTTGTTTTCTCTTTATCAGCATTCATGCATACATTCTGCATAAAAAATGCATTCGATGCGCAAGCACCTAGTACGTGTCCGTATCCTTTATGAATGCGAATTGGGTGAGATTGACCAGTAAGTTGAGTGGGAGCTGGGCACGAAATGTGCTTTAGGCATAATCCAGCCCACACGCACGCACCCTGTATGCGTGTGCGTCCCTTACCAATCTGGCACCCACGCGTCCGTGCCTGTGGCACACCCGCGTGCATAAGGCAATCAGCGTAAAACCATGTTTTACCCGTGAGTTGTGCTGGTCTGCGGCTGGAACTATGCTAGAGGCATCAACTCACCCGCGCGTATGTGTCACTGACGCGTGCGCGTCCTTTCCCACACATGGCCATACACGCATGCGCACACACGACGCGCCCGCGTCGTTTGTATTTTGGCCCCTATTGCACCACGACCCGAGAGTTGTGCATGCGCGAGGTTGGTCTCGCGCAGCTGGCACAAACTAGGGCACGCGTCCGCGCAAAGGATGCTTACGCGCGCCTCAGCGTGCATGTCCGCTTACGCGTCGTTAGCGCCATGTAACCTGAACACAGCGCGGCGCCTAATGAGTTTTCTTTTTTCTTTTCTTTTCAAATCCTATTTCTCTTTTCTTCTTCCTTCTTTCTTTCTTCTTCCTTCTCTCACTTTTCTTACTTCTTCCTCCTCACTTCTTTCCTCTCAATCTCTCCATCCTCATCGAAGATTTCTTCTCTTCCTCTCCTCTACTCCTTCTTTCTTCTTTCAATTATTGCTTTAATTATTTTTATTTTATTTTCAATTTTTTATTAGCTTCATTATTTATGATTTCTTTTTCATTCTTCTCTCATGCATTTTTATATTAGTGTTAGAGCTTTATGTGGGTATTTATTTTATTATCTTTGAGTTTGTAGATATTGATAGCGCGAAATTGTGATCAATACTTTTCACAAATCAAATAAACCCCGATAATGAATCCAAAAACTTGGTGTTCAATACCATGGCATAAACACAACTTCGCACAACTAACCAGCAAGTGTACTGGGTCGTCCAAGTAATAAACCTTACGCGAGTAAGGGTTGATCCCACAGAGATTGTTGGTATGAAGCAAGCTATGGTCACCTTGTAAATCTTAGTCAGGCAAACTCAAATGGGTATGGTGATATGCGAATAAAATATAAAGATAAGCGTATGAAGATGCTTGTCCCTTCCGTCTCTTTGCTTTCCTACTGTCTTCATCCAATTCTTCCTACTCCTTTCCATGGCAAGCTTAAGCAAGGGTTTCACCGTTGTCAGTGGCTACCTCCCATCCTCTCAGTGGAAATGTTCAACGCACCCTGTCACGGCACGGCTATCCATCTGTCGGTTCTCGATCAGGCCGGAATAGAATCCAGTGATTCTTTTGCGTCTGTCACTAACGCCCCGCCCTCAGGAGTTTGAAGCACGTCACAGTCATTCAATCATTGAATCCTACTCAGAATACCACAGACAAGGTTAGACCTTCCGGATTCTCTTGAATGCCGCCATCAGTTCTAATGGTGTGTAGAAACTCCACCGTTGAAAATACATAAGAACAAGGTCTAGGCATGGCCATGAGGCCAGCCTCCCAATGATCTAAGATAGCATAACAATGAAGATAGCTACCCCTCAATATCTCAATACAATAGTAAAAGGTCCTACTTATAGAGAACTAGTAGCCTAAGGTTTACAGAGATGAGTAAATGACATAAAAATCCACTTCCGGGCCCACTTGGTGTGTGCTTGGGCCGAGCAATGAAGCATTTTCGTGTAGAGACTCCTTCTGGAGTTAAACGCCAGCTTTAGTGCCAGTTTGGGCGTTTAACTCCCATTTTAGTGCCAGTTCCGGCGTTTAACGCTGGGAATTCTGAGGGTGACTTTGAACGCCGGTTTGGGCCATTAAATCTTGGGCAAAGTATGGACTATCATATATTGCTGGAAAGCCCAGGATGTCTACTTTCCAACGCCGTTGAGAGCTCTACTTTCCAACGCAATTGAGAGCGTGCCATTTGTATTCTGTAGCTCCAGAAAATCCATTTCGAGTGCAGGGAGGTCAAAATCTAACAACATCAGCAATCCTTTTTCACCTGTAATCAGATTTTTGCTCAGATCCCTCAATTTCAGCCAGAAAATACCTGAAATCACAGAAAAACACACAAACTCATAGTAAAGTCCAGAAAAGTGAATTTTAACTAAAAACTAATAAAAATATACTAAAAACTAACTAGATCATACTAAAAACATACTAAAAACAATGCCAAAAAGCGTACAAATTATCCGCTCATCAGATATTATAAGGAGTAATTTGACAATTGATATTTTTTCATGGAACTCATCTACACTTGGATTACTTATTTTTATTCCTATTTTAACTTGAACACCAAGTGTTTGTGAAAAATCCCACATGGCATTTTGAACACTTTTCTATTATATTCTTCCTACCTTAATGCCTCTTTTTCACAACTCTTGCCATCCACTTGTATTGAGTTTATCATTCACAACTGTCATCATACCAATGCTCATTTATTTTTTCTTCCATGTGACGCTTATTATGGACTTTGATGCTTGAGTTATGTTTCTCATGCCTCTTATTTGCATGCCATTATGCCTCTTGCATCTAGTTGTATGCTATACCTTTATGCTCTTCATTGATGTCCTCCCTGCATGCTGTAGCTACCATGCACTCAAGACATTGTTTATTTTCTTTGGCATTTATTTTCACCTGGAATCTATTCCTTCCAGTTTAGCTATCTCTATTTAATTTTCTTCCTCTTTCTTTTTTTCCTTAGGATGGGTACCCAAGAAGGAAATGGGAAGGCCACTGATAAGACACCGACAAGGTAAGGTTCTAAAAGAACCTTGGCTAAGGCACAACCTTCTACAAGCGTCAAGCCGCCTGCAAAGCGGACAAAGAGGGTCATCAAAGTTGATAAAGCAGAGAAAGCTTTTCCTGCTAGGGACTCTGCACGGTTCCCTAGCTGTTACTGTGAGCAGATGTTCTCCATCCTGTCTCACAGGAACTACAATAATGAGCATCTACTCATTCTTCCAACACACCTTGCTGATTTTGTGGAGTCTTGTATCGAGAGGAGACAGTGGGGATTCTTGAGAAGGCAGCCGCGATAGGTCAATCTATCCTGGGTAGTTGAATTCTACTCCAACTTTCACTTGCCGACCCTGCAATCTGTCTATATTCGTCAAAAGCAAGTCCCTGTCTCCGAGGGGGCCATTCAGTGAGTATTAGATCTTCCACCTGGACTAGAGGGGTTGGACGCCTATCAAGAGGCCTCTCTCAAGTGCCAGACATACCAGTTTGACTGGGATAGTATCCTTGGAGTTATAGCACAACCGGGCAGCACTTGGATTTATAGACAACTTCGGACTCGACCTAAGAGCATTGCAGCTCCAGCACTTAACTTGGAGGCTCATGTGTGGGCGCAGATTATGTCCTACTATGTCTTTCTGAGCACTCATGAGTCCACCTTCACTGCAGACATGGCTGTTCTCATCTGGTGCATTCTCTCCAAACAACCTCTCAACCTACCGAGGCACATCCGGCAGGCCATGGGGCACGTACAGATTGCGGGTAACCTACCCTTTCTCGCACTAGTTTCGGATCTTGTCTCTGCATCTAGAGTTCCCTATAGGGCTGGGGACACCAAAGCCATATGTCCCGAATGGGAAGTATATCTGACCCCCAGTTCCCTCTGCTAGCATACATCCAGGCCCATCTGACGACACTCCTCCTACTTCTGCCCCACCATCGCCCACACCTCCTACACCATCTACTACTCAGATGTTCCTTTAGATCCTTCAGAGGTTTGACTGGAAAGACTGGCAGATGGAGTGACTGGAGCACCGCAACAAGCGTCGATACACCTATCTGAAGGCGCTCATTACTCGTACTCACCTACCTCCAGAGGAAAAGGATACACCAGACTCCAATTCACCTAATGGTGCACGAAATTGTGATACTCAATGGTGCCAACAACTTGGTACGCACAATTGTAATCTCAACTCTTTTACACAACTTCGCACAACTATCCAGCAAGTGCACTGGGTCGTCCAAGTAATAAACCTTACGTGAGTAAGGGTCGATCCCACGGAGATTGTCGGCTTGAAGCAAGCTATGGTCACCTTGTAAATCTCAGTCAGGCGGATTTAAATGGTTATGGAGTTTTAATAATTGAAAGGTAAATAAAACATAAAGTAAAGATAGAGATACTTATGTAATTCATTGGTGAGAATTTCAGATAAGCGTATGGAGATGCTTCATCCCTCTTGAATCTCTGTTTTCCTACTGCCTTCATCCAATCCTTCTTACTCCTTTCCATGGCAAGCTATATGTTCAGGTTTCACCGGCGTCAATGGCTACCTCCCGTCCTCTCAGTGCGCTGTCACCGCACGGCTAATCATCTGTTGGTTTTCGATCATGTTGGAATAGAATCCAGTGATCCTTTTGTGTCTGTCACTATGCCCAACACTCACGAAATTGAAGCTCGTCACATTCATCCCTTCCCAGATCCTACTCAGAATACCACAGACAAGGTTTAGACTTTTCGAATCTCAGGAATGGCCACCAATAATTCTAGCTTATACCACAAAGACTCTGATCTTTCAGAATGGAGGCTAAGAGATACACACTCAATCTTAAGTAGAACGGAAGTGGTTGTCAGTCACACGTTCATAGGTGAGAATGATGATGAGTGTCACGGATCATCACATTCATCAGGTTGAAGTGCGAGTGAATATCTTAGAACAAGAATAAGCATGAATTGAATAGAAGAACAATAGTATTTTGCATTAATACTCGAGGAACAGCAGAGCTCCACACCTTAATCTATGGTGTGTAGAAACTCCACCGTTGAAAATACATAAGTGATGAAGGTAGGCATGGCCATGTGGCCAGCCCCCAATGTCTAAGGAAAACGTTCCGAAGATATCAAATTCCAAAGATAAAAATACAGTAGTAAAAGGTCCTATTTATAATGAAACTAGCTACTAGGGTTTACAGAAATAGGTAAAGGATGTAGAAATCCACTTCCGGGCCCACTTGGTGTGTGCTTGGGCTGAGCGTTGAGCTTTACACATGGAGAGACCTCTCTTAGAGTCAAACGCCAGCTTTGGTGCCAATTTGGGCATTTAACTCCAACTTTTATGCCAGTTCTGGCGTTTTGACTTCAGAATAGGGCAGAGAAAGGGCGTTTGAACGCCAGTTTGCATCATCAAAACTCGAGCAAAGTATGAACTATTATATATTTCTGGAAATCCCTAGATATCTATTTTCCAACGTAATTGAGAGTGCACCATTTGGAGTTCTGTAGCTCCAGAAAATCCACTTCGAGTGCAGGGAGGTCAGAATTCAACAACATCTGCTGTCCTTTGTTAGCCTATGAATCAGATTTTTGTTCAAGTCCCTCAATTTTAGCCAGAAAATACCTGAAATCACAGAAAAATACACAAACTCATAGTAAAGTCTAGAAATATAAATTTTGCATAAAACTAATAAAAACATCCCAAAAAGTAGCTAGATCCTACTAAAAACTACTTAAAAACAATGCCAAAAAGCGTATAAATTATTCGCTCATCACCTACCAGCACCGGGAGCCATGGCAAACCTGACTGTGGTGGTGATGCTACCAGTCCCACCTTGCTCCTTACTGATGGCACGGAGGACCGTGCCAGCCCTTAAGTGTGAGGAGGTCAATACTTGACTTCTAGAGGTAATCTCTCTCTCTTGACACCAATATGTTATTTTTCTTTTGTCAGATAGGATAGGTTGCATGATAATAACTGCTTGCATGTATGTTCTGCTTGATTGAATGAATGAGTTTCTTCGTAAGACCCCATTTAGAGCATTTCACTAATTCAAATTGAAAATTTGTGTTAAACTTGTTTGAAGATTGTAATTTGGAACATGGTTGATAGCTAAGAACACATAACCTGTGAGACTTTGAGCTTAATTATATGGTTACATTATTTAACCATGATTTTTATTCTTGTGTGTTTTCCCCTCTATGATTGCAATCTATGTTTTGTTCCATTTTATATGTCCATTGTTTAGTGTATATTCATACATACATATGACTGAGGCCATCGTTTGTTATTAGCTCACTTATCCCAAATAGCCTACCATTTCATCTGCCCTTGTTTACCACTTTGAGCCTTTTTAACCCCCATTTGTTCTTTATGTTACCACATCACTAGCCTTAAGCGGAAAAACAAGTACTTACCCCATTTGAATCTTCGGTTAGCTTAAGATAGAGATTGTGTGTCAATTAAGTGTGCGAAATGTGGGAACTTGGGTTAGTAAGAAAGTGTTTTGGAGTTATTGACAAATTTTGAGAATTTGGGTGCTACTCATATGAAATTATAAAACTATAGGCATTGATCCATTATGCTTTTATTGAAAAAAAAATAATAATAATAATAATAATAATAAATAAATAAATAAATAAATAAATAAATAAATAAATAGGGGACAAAAACTCCCCAATGTTAAGTGCAAGACAAAGATCAATGCATATCTGATGAAAATTAAAGAAAATTGATACATGAGTATGTGAAATGTACAAAAGTGAGATTTTGGGTAGCTAAGCATGAATTTAGAATTATGTAGAGTGTATATGTGTGTTAGGTGGGAACTTATGCTAGTCAAAGATTCAATTTATAGCTCACTTGGCCATACATATATCATCACCCTTACCTTAGCCCCATTAAAACCTTGGAAAGACCTCAAGATGTTTGCATTGGTACACTAGATATTTGTTGATTGGTTAGATGAAGAGCAAAATTTTAGAAAGCATGACTAGAGGAGACTAGAGTGGATTACCCCCAAACACCTGAGTGATTAGAATGCATATACTTTTCCAGTGAGGGTTCAATGCTTGATTCTATGTTCCCGGCTTTCATGAACTATCTTCTTACAAGTTTATTTGCTTCTTATTGTGTGATTTGAATTAGTGGAGTCTGATTTATGTCTATCTTGAAAGACTTGTTTATTTTTAACTAAGTAGGTAAAAACATCTTAGCATGTAGTTGCATTCATTTACATAGGTTGCATTGCATGAGTCTTGCTTTCCCCCATTCATTCTTTTCATCTCCTTGAGCTTAGCAAGAGGATATGCTAATGTTTAAGTGTGGCGAGATTCGATAAACCACTATTTTGTGGTTTATCTTGCACTAAATTGAGTGGTATTTATCAATTCTCTCCATACTTATTCATATAATTTGCATGGTTTTACAAATCCTTCCTAACTTTATTCTATGTTTGAAAACTTGCTTCCTAAACCTTTAAATTGTATATTTTTAATTCTCCTTTATCCCATTCGATGTCGTGATCCGTGTGTTAAGTGTTTTCAGGCTTTATAGGGCAGGGATGGCTTAGAGGATGGAAAGAAAGCTTGCAAAAATGGAAGGAACACAAGAAACTAAGGAGCTAGCCAGCAAGGAGCGGCACGCACGCGTACCTGACGCGCAAGCGCAATTTGATGCATCCCATAGCGATGCAGATGCGTACCTGACACGGACGCGTGAACGCGCAAGAGACCATCGACGTGCACGCATGCTTGATGCATACGCGTGAGATGCACCACGTGCAGAAACATAGAAAACGCTGGAGGCAATTTTTGGGCCGAGTTTGGACCCAGTTTTCGGCCCAGAAACACAGACTAGAGCCAGGCAATTTTTGTTTTTAGTTTTTTAGTTTTTGGGGATCTGAGAGAGAAATTACTACTTCCTCTAGGATTCTTCATATTCGTAGATTTTAGTTTTATGCTTCTGAGTTGGATATTGAGAAGAGTTACTACCTCCGTGAGCTTTTCATCACTCTAGTTTATTCCCTATTCCTTCACTCTTTTAATTTCCCATTTATCTTATTTAGAGTTATATAGATACCTTTGATTTTGGAATTAATTAATGCAATGATACTTTTCTATTTAACTCATGTATTTCTTGATTATTTTCAATTGAGTACAATCATCATGTCTTCTTTCTACTCCCTTCACATGTATGTGAAATTGGCATCCACGTCAATGGAGTAGTCCTCTAACTTGGCATTGGAGTTGTTTAATAGGAGACCCTTGAGTTGGAAAACTCAAGAGTTAAATAGTAATTGAAAGTTGTTGGCTAGCCCTCTAGTCACTAATGTTAGTCCTTCCCAAAGGAGAGGATTAGGACTTGTGAATTAGAGTTAGCTCAACTGCTTGACTTTTCTTCATTCGTTGAGGGTTAACTAAGTAGAAACAACAACCTATTACCATTAATCTTGGGGAATCCAACAAGGATAAAACTTTCGATTAATCTTCTCGTGGCCAAGGCCTTTATTTCAATTATACAAAATCTCCTGTTAATTTATAATCATTTGCCCGTTCCCCAAACTCCACATTTCTGAGAAACCCCTAATCAATAATTTGCACTCTCTAAGCAACTCGTTGGGAGACGACCTGGGATTTCTACTCCCAGTATTTTGTTCTTAATTTTGTGAAAAATCTTTTTAAATTGATACGCGGAATTTTTATCGTTTAAGAATTGTACTTGCAACGCAAATTTTCATTATAAATTCTTAATCGATGATTTTCCGTACGTCAATTAACCAACACAGTTTTCTGAAGGAGAGGTCTGACACATAACTCAGGAGTCAAATACCCGAGCAGATGCCCTCTCCAAGTTAGCCAGCACCAAGCCAGGGGGCAACAATAGAAGCATCATCCAGGAAACTCTCCACGCACCATCAATATCAAAGGGAGATGACAACTTGAACATAATGGCCATATCCAACCAAAATTTAGGATGGATAACCCTTATAGTTAATTATCTTAATTTGATATTATCTCTTAAGATGAAAAAGAGGCTCAAAGGCTCATAAGGGAAGCACAAAATTATACCTTAGTCCACAATATTTTATACAAAAGTGGGCTATCAACACCTCTCGTAAAAGTGCATCCCAACCTCTAATACGAAGGAAACCATAGAGGAAGTACATAATGGCATATGTGGAAACCACTTGAGAGATTGATCACTAGCTAAAAAGGTGATACGAGCTGGCTTTTTTGGCCAACCTTGCAAAGAGAATCGGCCGAGTTTGTCATAAAGTGACCCTTGCCAGAAGCATGCCAACTTCCATGTTGCACCTCCCGAAGAGCTTATCAGCGTCACTTTACCTTGGTCATTCGCAAAGTGGGGGCTCGATCTTCTTGGACCATTTTCTCAAGCTCTAGGGCAAGTAGAATACCTTATAGCGGGGATTGACTATTTTACTAAATGGATTAAGGCGAAGCCATTAGCAACCATCACTGTCCAACAAAGTCGAAAGTTTCTTTACAAAAATATTGTCACAAGGTTTAGAGTTTCCCAGTCTATCACCATGAACAATGGGACTCAATTTACCGACTCGACCTTCAGGAATTTGGTAGCTGATCTCAAGATAAAGCACAAATTCACATCGGTGGAGCACCCTCAAGCCAATGGACAAGTCGAAGCCGCAAATAAAGGCATACTGGCCGGGTTAAAATGCCGACTATAAGACACAAAGGGAGCATGGGCAGATGAGCTTCCCCAAGTCTTATGGGTATATCAGACAACTCCTCAATCCACAATAGGGGAGTCACATTTCTGATTCTTATAGAAATTACTGAAAAATCACCAAGGGTTATATTCTACGATGAAGGGGTCAATAATCAGCCCAAAAGGAAGAGCTCAACCTCCTCCCAGATGTTTGATAACAAGCTCAGATCAAAGAGAAAGCAGTAAAGCAGAGGATGGCCCTAAGGTATAATCAGAAGGTGATTAAAAGAAACTTCACCACAAACAACCTTATACTGATATGAAATAACATCAGAATTCAGAAGTTAAGCGAAGGAAAGCTAGCTGCAAATTGGAAATGACCCTACAAGATTGTTGAAGTCTTAGGAAAAGGATACTGACGATCGAATTTCCTATCAGTAAAGAAATTCACAAATGTAATCGCGTTGTAAGTATAGCTTCTAAACCAATAGAAAATTCTTTCGTACAAATGTTTGGTTGTCACAAGTAACAAACCTAATAAAATTTATAACCGAAGTATTCAAACCTCGGGTTGTCTTCTCAAGAAATTGCAGGGAGGTGTGTTTTATTATTGGTTATGAAAAATAGTAATTTTGGGTTTTGAAAAGGTTTTAACAAGAGAAAAATAGATTACAAGGAATTAAATCAATAGCTAATGAAACTCTTGGCAAGATGTAAAAACTGGAAGTCCTATCCTAGTTATCCTTATCAATGGTGATGAGAATTATATTTTTGCTCCCACTAAGTCAACCTCTAACTATGAAGGTCAGTTGAGTGGACAAATTAATTTAACACCTAAAGTCTTAGTCAACTCCTAAGGAAAGACTAGAGTTATAGGAATCTAAATCAATCAGCAAGAATAACAATTATCAATCACGATGAGTTTGAAACTCAAGAGTCGCCAATTAATCAACTAGAACCAAGAATAGAAGAAACTAAATAAAAGTCATATGTTTGAAATACCTCAAATATTAATAAAAGAAATTAAATCCAACATGGAAGGTTCATAAGTCAAATTGGGAAAATAAAAGGAACATTGAACCTATAATGAAGAGAAGTAGTCTGAACATAATAAGAATCCTAAATCCTAATCCTAATTCCTAAGAGAGAGGAGAGAACCTTTCCCTCTAGAAACTACATCTAAATCCTTAAACTATGTATGAATGTATGTTGTATCCTGTGTCTAGTATATATTGATGAATGGATGGATTCCTCCATTTATAGCCCTTTAATCTGTGTTCTCTGGGCTTGGATCTGGACCAAAGAGTGCCCAGAAGTCGCTGGGGCCGACTTTTGCAAATTCTGCAGATCACGCACGTCACATGTCTACGTGGGTCACGCGGTCGCGTCATCTGGAGTTTTGCTCTTCCACGTGGTCGCGTCAATCATGCGTCCGCGTTAGTTGTGTTTCGCGAGTCACACGTTCGCATCATCCATGCGCTCGCGTCGATGCTCTTTGCGCTAAGCACGCGTCTGCGTGGGTCACGCGTTCACGTCGCTTCCAGTTTCTTCAAAAACTCCAATTTGTGCTTTCCTTCCATTTTTGTATGTTTCCTTCCCATCCTTTAAGTCATTCCTGCCCTATAAAAACCTGAAAGTACTCAACACACAAATCACGGCATCGAATGGTAATAAAGGATAATTAAATTTAATAACTTTAAAGCATAGGAAAAATGTTTTCTCATATGTCATATCATAAGGAAGGAATTGTAAGACCATGCAAATTCATATGAATAAGTAGGTGAAGAGTTGATAAAATCATTCAATTTAAGCACAAGATATATCATAAAATAGTGGTTTATCAACCTCCCCACACTTAAACAATAGCATGTCCTCATGCTAAATCCAAGAGAAAAGAGTAAAAGTAAAATGGTGGAATCATATGCAATGCAATCTATTCTAAATGCAACTACCTAAATGAGTCATGCAGTTCTAGTTATTATTCACCTATATATAAAGCATACATGTAGTTAAATTAATTCATATCTTCAAGGAATCATGTATGTACAATTAGGGGCAAATCATATTAAAGCACAATTACAATTGAGTTGAGTTAAGATAGTTCACAACTTGCAAGACAATTAATAATTAAACATGGACACATGAGAATGAGCTATTGAACCCTCACTGGATTGTGTGTTTACTCTCTAGTCACTCAGTGTTTGGGTTTAATCACTCTCTTCTTTTCTAGTCATGCTCTCTAAAACTTTGTTTTTCCTCTAATCAATCAACAATTATTGAATATAGACATACAAAAATCATGAGGTCTTTTCCTAGGTTTTAATGGGGTTGAGGTAAGGGTAAGGATGTATATATAAGGCTAAGTGAGCTAAGAAAGTGAATTCTTGACTAGTCTAAGATCTCACCTAACATATACATATATAATTTTGTAATTCTTCACCTAGCTACCCAAACCTTTCCACTTTTGTGTTACATGCTCATGCATTTTATTTTTTACTTTTGTCCTATGTGCATTGATTCTTTGTAATTGCATTCGGGATAATTTTTGCATCCCCTTATTTAAATACTAAATTTTTTTTCAATGCACATGGTAATTTAATTATTTTGATTTCACATAAGTATGCTTCCCAAATTTTTTTGAAACATCTTGTTTAGTGTAAATCCCTACTTTTTTTTCTATCATCCCATATTCCCATAAAAGTCCCTATACTTAAATTATACACAATATCTATCTTAAGCTAACCAAGGATTCAATTTGGGATTTTTATTTTGTTTTTCTACTTAAGGTTAGTAATGTGGTTATAAAATAGAAGGGGATTAAAAGGCTCAAGGGGGGCTAACAAGTGTGATGTAAAAAGTGGGTTTATTTGGGACAAGTGAGCACAAATACAAATAATGGCCTCAATCATCTCTTGGTATGCATCTATATTCTATAATTGGACATATAGATTAAAACAAAATAAAGATTGTAAGCATAGAAAAGAAGTGCGAAACACACATGGATGAAATTTATGGTTTGATGTAACCATACAATTAAGCTCAAAACTCACGGGCTGTGTGTTCTTAAGCTCATAAATCACATATCAGTTATGTATGTCATTGAAGAGAGGTTTTTGCTAGTAAAGAATTTTGTAAAAATATAGTCGCGTTGTGAGTATAGATTCTAAACCAACAGAAAACCCCTTCGTACAAACGTCTTGGTTGTCACAAGTAACAAAACCCAATAAATTTATCAACCAAAGTATTCAAACCTCGGGTCGTCTTCTCAAGGAATTGCAGGGAAGTATGATTTATTATTGGTTATGGAAAAAATAGTGTTTGGGTTTGAAAAAGGTTTTTAAGCAAGAGAAATAGATTGCAAGAATTAATAAATTAATAACTAATAAAACTCTTGGCAAGGTATGAAAACTGGAAGTCCTATCCCAGTTATCCTTATCAATTGTGATGAGAAATGGATTTTTCTCCCACTAAGTTAACCTCTAACTATGAAGGTAAGTTAAGTGGATGAATTAATTTTAATTCCTCAAGTCCTAGGCTTTCCTTGGGAAAGGCTAGAGTTAGTAGAACTCGAATTAATTCTTGAAGAATTCCAATTTTCAGTCAACAATGAGTTTGATAACTCAAGAGTCACCAATTAATCAACCAGAGCCAAAAGGTAGAAAAATCTAAATTATTTATATCATAAATAAAAGAAACAAATCATAAATCTGAAATACCTCGAATTATGTTAAATAGAAAGTTAGATTGAACTTAGAAATCCATAAGCCAAATTGGCAACATCAAGTAATCAACTAAAGTAATAAATAAAAGTAGAAAATAAATTAAAGGAACATTGAACATGTGATGAAGAAGTTGAAATCTTAATCCTAATCCTAATCCTAAATCCTAAGAGAGAGGAGAGAGCCTCTCTCTAAAAACTACATCTAAAATGTAAAAAGTGTATTATAAAATGTATGCATATGAATGGATGCATTCCCCCACTTTATACCCTCTAATCTGTGCTTTTTGGACCTAAAACTGGGTCAGAAACAACCCAGAAATTGCTAATTTCAAAATCTGGTACGTACAGGTTGCGGGAAAGTGACGCGGAGGTGTCATCCACGCGTTTGCGTGGAATGAGATTCGCAGATGCGATGCGGATGCGTCATCCACGCGTTTGCGTCGCTTAACTTTGAGGCAGCTATAGCAAATTATATATCATTACGAAGCCCCAGATGTTAGCTTTCCAGCACTACTAAAAATGCGTCATTTGAACCTCTGTAGCTCAAGTTATGATCATTTTAGTGCGAGAGGGTCAGGCTGACAACTTTGCAGTTCCTTCAACTTCTTGTATTTCTTCCACTTTTGCATGCTTCCTTTTCATCCTCTGAGCCATTCCTGCCCTGTAATCTCTGAAATTACTTAACACACATATCAAGGCATCTAATGGTAATAAGAGAGGATTAATATTAGCAAATATAAGGCCAAAGAAGCATGTTTTCAATCATAGCATAAAATCAGGAAGGAGAATGTAAAACCATGCAAATCATATGAATAAGTGGGCAAGGACTTGATAAAAACCACTCAATTGTGCACAAGATAAACCATGAAATAGGGGTTTATCAGTCATGTAAGTAGAAATTAAGTGTTTCCTATTCAACTCAATGTAAATCTTTAAGGTGCCCCTTAAAATCTTAGTGTTCCTCCTTGAAGAAATGTTGTTAACTAACTAACATGTAATGCTATATATACAAGGTGTGTGGATTGTTTTAATATACTACGGTTCCTAGCTTACTCTTTTTATTTTTCAATTAAACCAAACTATCATATGCTAAAAAGGGTAAACTATACTAATTAATCCACTTAATATATAACTAGTAAACTAAGGTGCAAATTAAGCTAAAATATCCAAGATATATACAGCCCAAAGTGTAGAATGTAGAAATACAACAAAAGCAAAAAAAGGAAAAAAATGTGTAAATAAAATAGAGAAAATAAACAAAATAAGATAAGAGTCTATAGTGGTTCACCAAAAAATATGTCAGAGATGGCAACCTCCCCACACTTAAATAATAGCATCGTCCTTGATGCTCACTCAAACTGGGTGTGAAGAAGTGTCATCTCTGGAAGGATGGGCTGCCGGTGTCTCAGTGGTAGTATGAAGGTCTGCAGTCTCGCTGAGTGTAGGAGGGGCTGTCTGCTGAAGTGGGGGCTCTGTCTGTAGAGGAATCTCCAGATCAGCGTCCTGTAGCTGGTGGTGCTCCTCATGATATGGTGCAGTGTGCTCGGGTCCTCCCTCCTCAGCCTGGGTAGGTGCCTCCTCCTCATGATCGCTCGCCTCCTCCTCAGATGTGTCAGATGGTGTGTCGGGCTCGGAGGGGATGTCGCCACCGGATCGGATCATCAGCTTGAGGTGCTCATAGCGTCGCTTGTGGCGATGCTCAGACCTCTCATAACGTCGCCTGTTGCGATGTTCAGACCTCTCAAAATGCTGCTGGTAGCGGCGCTCCATCTTGTCTAATCGGTCAAAGAGTCGGTGCACCAGAAGATAGACGGGCTCAGGAGTAGGTGGGGGTGCAGAGGATGGAGCTGGGGCAGTGGATGCTGAAGGGGCAGCTGAAGACATAGCTGCCTCAGTAGAGTCAGTCAGAAAAGGAGGTCGGTAGCCCAAAGCCTGAAACGTCCGACTGTGAGGGATGATCTTCCTGCAGTCCACGGTGGATGGCCTTTCATCAGCAACTTCCCAAGGTACCTCAGCTCGATGACCCAACTGAGTAATCAAGAATGGAAAAGGGAGGGTGCCTCTGACATGGACCCTGGTCATGTAATGCCAGATGAAGCGGGACAGATATAAGTCCTTACCCATCATCACACACCAGATGAGGGTAACCATAGCAGCTGGCACCTCCGTCTCATGAGTGCTTGGCATTACGTAGTTACTCAGAATCTGGTGCCATAGTCAAGCCTCATCATTCAGATATATCAGTTTGATTCCCTTGGGTACTACGGTGCTCTTTCCCATGAGCCAAGGAACAGAGGGATCAAGAGTTATAGCCCGTTTCACTACATCCCAGTCAAATCTCATGAATCTCATATCCTCCTCAGCCCTTTGATAACCGTCTGGCTGATCAGATTTAGGTGGGAGATGGAGGATGTCTTCAATTGCTTCCTCAGTAACCAGAATTTGCTTGCCTCTGAGCTGTACTGCATCCAGGGATGTCTTAAAGTAGTTACAGTAGAATTCTCTAACCCAGGATGAGTTGATCTCAGTCAAGTTTCTCTCCAGGAAGAACTAGCCTCTCTATTTAATTTGGTCTGAAGTGTACTACTTGAGTTATTCTGGAATTTTGAGTGTCCTTTCCAGGTATAGGTTCCTGGATGTGGCAAAAACTAGGTACTTCAGCTCACAGTATTTGTTTGCAAATTTCACTAGTCAGCCGCAGGTACCAACTAATCAGCTTTTTCCTGCGGGGTAAAGTTCTTCTCCCGCCAGGAATCATCATGTAAGATGCCAAGGATGGACATAGGGGATTCGCCTCTTTTCCTTTTGCCAGTGGTTGCTTTGCCCTTTCCTTTGCTTTGAGGGTCAGACATCCTGAAAGGCAGAAATTCCAGGATATAATTGAAGAATAAAAGCAAAAAAATAAGTAGGCAAATAGCAAAAGAAGCACAGAGTGGCAAAAAAGCAAGAGAAGCATGAATTGAGTCAAATATATGTGCATTTTGGATTGTGTTCAAGTGGAAAAGTCTGAGAATAGAAATCACAATCCAAAATATATGATAAGTGGAAGTTATGTTAATTAGGAAAAACAGTGATCATGCCCTGAGTTAAGAGTTAAAGTAGGTAGGTAAAAATAGAAGTCAGAAGTTAAGATGGTTAATAGGGAAAAAAGGAAGTTAGAAAGTGAAAATAGTGAGTTAGTCAAAAGACAGTTGAAGTAAGTGGCATGATGATGGGTTTCTTAGTTAACAAGAAATCCACAAAATGAAAGAATAATCAACTCATATTCAGGCAAGGTTTGCAGGTAATTGATGATAACGCATATAGATAAGGGAAGTGGAAAAGGAGAATGAAATCATCAAGAATGCAAAGTATTAACCAGGGAATCAAATGGAATAAGAATGCTAGCCCGTGCACTCATGAATTGGATTAGGTGTAGCTGAGTAGTGCAAAATTTAAGATTGCCAAAACCAATACATGAATGGAAAAAAATGAAATAATTTGCAGGAAATTGGGCAGCATTCTGGCTAAAATTGGATGATCCCGAGAGATACATAGCAAGATAAATCAGGTCATATAAAAGTTAAATAATGCTGCAAAGAGACACAATTAACATGAACATGAAAGAACAGTGTAACAACAGCATGAAACATGGATAACAACATATGAACAAGATGGTCAGCACAGCAAAATCAGAATCGCAAAATAGACAAAATATGTAGTACGAACGGCGCAATTATCAGGTCTAAATCCACTAACCATATCCTAGCTACCTAACCACCTAGAATCCACTACAATCATGCATCTCTAACTATCCTAATATGAACAGAATCTGAAAAATATGCAATTTACTAACTAATGAACTGGTAAAGAGAATGGTGTTCGGCGGAACTTGGTGAAGGTAGGAGTAGAATATGAGATAGAGACGGGAGTAGTGGTGCTGGTGGCTGCACGACGGTGGCACGGTGGTGGCACGGCGGCGGTCCGGATGGGGGCAGGGATGGGTATGTGGTACTAGGCTAGGTTGGGGGGAAAAAGGAAGACGGGGGCGAAGGTTGTGGGGCTGCGGTGGTGGACGGCGGGGTTGGGAGGTGGCGTGGTGGTGGTCTGCTTTGGTGAGGGCAGTGGCGGAGGTGGCGGGTTGGTGAGAGGGAAGGTCGGTGAGGGAGGAGAAGAAGGGAAGAAGGAAGAGAGGGGGTGTCGCGGGGTGGTCTGGGTGATTGGGGTGTTGAATGTCGGCAGTGGAACGGCGGTGGTTGGTGGAGGACTGTTGCAGAGGAGGAAGGAGAAGGAGGGGGAATGGGGGCGCGATGGGTTTAGGGTTCGCGTGATTTGGGTTTAGTGGATTCAAATCCATGTGAACGCGTGAAGCACGCGATCGCATGAACAGGGAAAAAAGGGTATGATGTGGTCGCGTGATGGACGCAATCGCGTTAGTTGGGTAAAAGGTTAGTGACGCGGACGCGTGAAGCACGCGAACGCGTCGCTGTGAATTGTGCTAGACGCACAGTTCCAGCATCGTATCGGTACAACTCTCGGTTTCCATTTAGGGGGCTATAATATCCATGCGACGCGAACGCGTTGCTCACGCTTCCGCGTGGGATGAGTGTTGAGCAAGTGACGCGTTCGCTTCAGGACGCGAACGCATGGGCCATTTTGTGCTACACGCACACTAGCCGCGTGATTCCAGCCCAACTTTCTGCGCATTGGATCTTTACACCGATTCCCATTCCACGCCCACGCGTGGCCTGCACGCTCGCGTGGGGTGATTTTTTTTATGCAGTATGCAGAATGCAAAATGCAATAAATGTCATGCAAAAATTCCAGGTTCAATAAAAAAAATAGAGTACAATGGAGAGGGAACGATCATACCATGATGGGTTGTCTCCCACCTAGCAATTTTAGTTAAAGTCCTTATGTTAGACATTTGATGAGTTTCCTGTTATGGTGACTTGTGCTTGAATTCATCCAGAAATCTCCACCAGTATTTGGAATGCCAGCATCCTCCGGGGTCCCAAACAAGGTACGTAAAGCTCTTAGGTGAGTTCAAATAGGCTTCCAGGCTCCCGGGGTGTTGAATGTCAGAATAGATTCCAGGATCCCAAACTTTACTTTTACACCCATATTAATCTTGATCTACATTTTTCCAACTGGGTGGTGAGCAATCTGAATTCTCACTGTCGTGACCAAACAGCTTCCGAGATCCTTTCAATTCAGCTTGACACCAATCCTTGCACCTCGAATTTAAGTGTGAAACCTCATTGAATCTTGCATACCAACTCTGAGTGCGAGTCATTTCCCTTTTACTCTTAAAGCCGCAGAGAGCTCTAAGCTGGCCATCTGTTTCAAGAAAACCATATTCAAGTGGGAAAGTAAAGACAAAAGTTAAGGATTTTACCCACTTGAAGTTTGTATTGGGTGGTAATGGCCTTGGGATAGGTGTTTCCAGTGGTTCCGCAAGCTCTACTCCCTTGTGGTCTTCTGTGAATTCCTCCACTTCTTTGCAAACTTCTTCAAATTCAACCATGTCTTGATCAAAGTCTTTGATATCTTCCTCATCACTTGAGTCATAATTAGGAGGTTGAGAAAAGTCTACCTCTGCATTATCTTCGTATTCACTTGGGGAAGATTCTTTTATCTCGCAGAATTCACTTGCGGATGCAAGTTCATTACTATGAGAACTTGACTTGTGATTTTCATCCTCAAGGAAACTTACGTCTTGGGTTATTCCGTCCAATTCTTCCATAACTCTGGGTTCCCGTGGAGGTTCAGCATCTCCTAAATCTTCAACCAAGTCTTCTTCTTCTACAATGACAGCGTCCTCTACTTGTTCCACATGAAGCTATAGGAGTTCCTTGGGTGTCCGAATGTCTAGAAGATAATTGATTTATTGCTTGCTCCAGTTGATGAAGGTTGCATGAAATTGATCTACTGATTCTTCGAAGCAAACCTGTGATTCTTGAGTGGATGGATATGGGCATGGTACATAGGGAAGTGGTGGTTCTTGGGAGTGATTGGATTGGAATTGGGGTGGATAAGGATCGTATGGTGGTGAATGGTGAAAAGGAGCATGTCAGTGTGGTGGTTCGAAGCTATGCTGAGAGGATGGTCTACAAGCACAGGATGGGGCTTGTTGGTAACTACAAGGGGTCCACCATATCTATCAGCTTGGTATGCATTGTAGAATGGTCTTTGTCTATGATATCTTAGAAGGTGTTGTTGCCTAAAGGGTTGATCAGATCCTCTTGGCTCCATCCATCTTTGATTGCCTAGACCGTGATGCATAGTCATGTTATAGCTTCCATTCCTTTCAACAAAATTAGAACCAAACTCAAAGCAAGAGGGGTGAGAACTCATAGTAACTATTAGAATAAGAAGGGAAAACAAAAACAAATAAACAAGTAAAAGAAAAATATTTACAATAACCAATAATAAGGCACACGTTTGCAATTCCCCGGCAACGGTGCCATTTTGATGATCGGATTTCCTATCGGTAAAGAAATTCACAAATATAATCGCGTTGTAAGTATAGCTTCTAAACCAACAGAAAATCCTTTCGTACAAACGTTTGGTTGTCACAAGTAACAAACCTAATAAAATTTATAACCGAAGTATTCAAACCTTGGGTCGTCTTCTCAAGGAATTGTAGGGAGGTGTGTTTTATTATTGGTTATGAAAAATAGTAATTTTGGATTTTGAAAAGGTTTGAACAAGAGAAAAATAGATTACAGGGAATTAAATCAATAGCTAATGAAACTCTTGGCAAGATGTAAAAACTGGAAGTCCTATCCTAGTTATCCTTATCAATGGTGATGAGAATTATATTTTTGCTCCCACTAAGTCAACCTCTAACTATAAAGGTCAGTTAAGTGGACAAATTAATTTAACACCTAAAGTCTTAGTCAACTCCTAAGGAAAGACTGGAGTTAGAGGAATCTAAATCAATCAGCAAGAATAACAATTATCAATCACGATGAGTTTGATAACTCAAGAGTCGCCAATTAATCAACTAGAACCAAGAATAGAAGAAACTAAATAAAAGTCATATGTCTGAAATACCTCATATAAAAGAAATTAAATCCAACATGGAAAGTTCATAAGTCAAATTGGGAAAATAAAAGGAACATTAAACCTGTAATGAAGAGAAGTAGTTTGAACATAATAAGAATCCTAAATCCTAATCCTAATTTCTAAGAGAGAGGAGAGAACCTCTCCCTCTAGAAACTACATCTAAATCCTAAAACTATGTATGAATGTATGTTGTATCCTGTGTCAAGTATATATTGATGAATGGATGGATTCCTCCATTTATAGCCCTTTAATCTGTGTTTTCTGGGCTTGGATCTGGACCAAAAAGGGCCCAGAAGTCGCTGGGGCCGACTTCTACAAATTCTGCAGATCGCGTACGTCACGCGTCCGCGTAGGTCACGCAGTCACGTCATCTGGAGTTTTTCTCTTCCACGCGGTTGCGTCAGTCATGTGCCCGCGTTAGTTGTGTTTCGCGAGTCACACGTTTGCGTCATCCATGCGCTCGTGTCAATGCTCTTTGCGCTAAGCACGCGTCTGCGTCGCTTCCAGTTTCTTCAAAAACTCCAATTTGTGCTTTCCTTCCATTTTTGTATATTTTCTTCCCATCCTTTAAGTCATTCCTACCCTATAAAAACCTGAAAGTACTCAACACACAAATCACAGCATCGAATGGTAATAAAGGATAATTAAATTTAATAATTTTAAAGCATAGGAAACATGTTTTCTCATATGTCATATCATAAGGAAGGAATTGTAAGACCATGCAAATTCATATGATTAAGTAGGTGAAGAGTTGATAAAATCATTCATTTTAAGCCCAAGATATTTCATAAAATAGTGGTTTATCAGTTACTATAAGGTGTTTGATCTACAATGAAGGGAACTCCCGAGATCGTGGCACGCGTGTAACCTAAAGAACTACTACAGTTAGATAGCGCATCTTTTTCCCTGGTGTACTCTTTTTCCTGACCTTAAGATTTTTTCCCAAGAAGGGTTTTTTTCTGTGGGAGTTTTAACGAGACAACATAACAAGAGCTAAGGGTAATGAAGAACCCTTTGTAGCAAACTTATGTAAATCTTTTTTCATTAATGATAATTCATCTTTTCCTTATAAGTTTCCTACAAAAATTATTGCCCGACCTGGAATGGTCGGCAAGATCAAGGACGAGGTACAAATTAATGTAAGGAGCTATGTACAACTCATGAAACTGACCTCAAAATCAAGGCGAGACAAAAACGAAGTGTAAAAGTAACTTGATAAAGTCTGACTACACGAAGTCAGAACTTACAAAGGAAATCAATATGCTGATCTACTTATCGACATTACCTTTTAACATAGCAAAGAAACAATGTTAAAAGTTGCTAAGATACGATCTTCAACTAAATAGCTAAAAAGGCTAACAACTAATTCGAAGATATAAAGTCATTATCAAAATGAAGAAAGATTCTTTAGTACAAAGTTTTAAAAGTTGTTTAAACTAAAATTAAAACAAATAAATTGTTCATGAAGTTATAAGCTATTACAAATAATAGATTGTTCATAAAGGACACACGCATTGGGCCATTAAAAAACTATGAAAAGATCATCCCCAGTAACAGCATCCTTGGCTCTGGCAGAAAGAGTTAGGTTATACTTAGAAACCAGCACAGTCGAAATAGGACTAGTCGGCGAAGGAGAAAGCTCGATGTTAATGACCTCAGGGAGAACCTCGAGATTCTGAGGAGTCTGACCGACCTCTACAGTCGAAGCCTTCAGGTCGGGCAAAGAAATCTCCTTATTATCTTTAAGAGCCAGGACAATCTTCTCATCTACCACAATATTATCTTACCTGAACAAGGAAATACCCACCTCGAGAGCAATAATTTAGATCTGGGCTTTCAGGTTCACAAACATCTCATCTATTCTCTCGGCTACAAACTCCTCTAGTACTGCATATTTCTCCCCAGCCTTAGCCAGCTCCTTCTCAATGTCAAGTCTCTCCCTAAAAACATGGGTATAGCTCTCTTCTGCCTTCTTCTTTAGACCCTCCGACATGGTCAAGGACATCTTTGCCTTCTTGGCCTTAGACCATGCTTTATCCAAGTCGGATGTCAACCCATCTCTCTCCTCCTCAAGCCCCTTCTTTATCTCCTTCAACCTCTCCACCTCAGCCTAAGCAGCTAACAAGTAGCTATGGGTGGCGCTAAGGGGAGTTTTCTCCAATTCCTTGGCCAAGGGAGCGCATATGCCTACTGTCCAAATTCCACCTCGGGCCAAGAGTTGGAGATGATTCTTGAGGGCCACAACGTCCATACTGATATGGCTGTAGAGGAGAATGTGTTTTCATTTCCAAGTGAACCCATCGAATCCCTTGTCATAAATACTCTCCCCCTTAGCAGTCATTTGTTTTATTAGAGGAGGTTCGGAGAAAGAAAGGGAAGGACGGACCACAGTACTATCTGAAGGAGGGTTAGGAAGAATTAGACGAGTTGTCGGGACATGTATAATCTTTTTTAAAGCTTAGGTACCCGAGTCCGACTTTGAAATGGAAGGTCAGGCAAAAATGTCACCAGCTTCCTTTGATTGTATACCCTGAGCCACGACGTTCTTCCTAGTGGCCCGCAATGTTTTCATAGCAGCAGATTTAGGAGCCATTCTTTCTGCAAAGCAAAAGTAATGACACATTAGTTGTCAACACAAAATCACAACCAAAAGTTATAAGCAAAAGGTTAGAAAAACCTAGCTCGGACCAAAGATGACTGGAATCCTGAAAACACTTTTTGGTACCCAAATATGGAGCCCGACCCCAGCACTCTTGAAATAAGCCAACTATACTCTTCTCAAGGTCCTCTAGATCATCTACATTATATTTGGCTATCACGGATTTCTCCTCCTAATATAATGAGAAACAGGATTCATCATTCTCATCTAAGAAGAAATCTCGGGCATCCTCAATGGCTCGAATTTTGAAGAAATAATTTTTAAAATCATGAAAGAACTCGTCAAAAATAGAGAAAACTTTCCTACCCTGAACGACACGACAGGAAAGAAAAGCTAGCCTTTTTGAACCAAAGGGCTTGGTTAGGACAAACAGGTAAAACAAAACCTTGAAGGAAGGTCGGACATTAAGCTTCCGACATAGAAGTTGATATATTTTCAGAAAGACCCACAAGTTAGCGTGAAATTGGGAAGGAGCGACATTGCAAGTCCAGAGGACATTAATCTCAAAGTTAGGAAAAAGGAATCCTAACATTTAGCTTAGTGAAAAAGCAATCATAAGCGTAAAAGAATTGGCATTCCAACCTATCTAATGGGAAAAACTGATGCGTGAGCATCATGTACCTATTTTTTGCTTATTTTCTAGTCATTTTCAGTTAGAATTTATTAAGTTTTATAATATTTTAGTGAAAAAATCCTCTTTGGATGCTACTTTGAGTTGTTTTAGTGTTTTTATTATTTCAGGTGAATTCAGAGCAATTGGGCAGAGTTTTGTGCTAAAAGGAGAACATTTGAAGTTGCCTCTCTGAGCACTAAATGCCATGCTGACGTTAAGCCTCAACAAAAGAGAATGCTTCTGCCTCTTTGGGTGCACCAGGCAATCAGATCCAAGCTCACATCAATGAAGCATTTTCAAGTGGATTTAGCTTATATTAGTTATCTTTTATTTTATTCTTGTAGGGTTGATTGTGATTGACAACTACCAGTTGTCTGAATGCTTAGATTAAGTATTTTTCTTAGTTTTGGTTGTTTGTTTATTTTTCTTTAAATTTTTGAATTAGGCTTTATTTATTTTTCCTTAATTTCTGATTTTAAGTTTGGTGTTCCGTTAGCCATTTTTCTTTTTGCAATTTTCGAAAACATTATCATTATCCTTTGTTTAATTTTCGAAAAGTGTTCGCTATTTTTTCATATTGGTTTTTGAAATTTTTTCTTTAATTGCATGCCTTGTTTTATTTTATTTCTTTTTTCTAGGATACCTCGTTGGGAACTCTCTATACTCTGAATAGATATTCCTACTTTTCTTTGTTTTATGTTTGTTTATGAGCAAGAACAAAGATACAGAACTCATTCTTGATTTTGATCCTAAACCTAAGAGGACCTTGAGGCGACGTTTGCAACAAGCTAGAGCTTACAAAGCCGATGAGAATCTCAGGGATACTTTTGAGAAGGAAGCCACGGATCCCAACAACCCCAATAATGTTGTTAATGTTAATAGTGGAAACCCAAATGGTAATGAGCAAGCTAGGAGGACACTGAGCTCCTACACTGTCCCACTCTTGACTTTTATGGGAGCAGTATTGTTGTGCATCCTATTGGTGCAAATAATTTTGAGCTGAAGCCACAATTTATCACTCTAATATAGCAAAACTCCCATTTTCATGGGCTCCCACAGGAAGATTCAAATCTATTCATCCCTAACTTTCTGCAGATCTATGACACTGTAAAGACTAAAGGAGTGAATCTTGAAGTCTATAAGCTCATGCTCTTCCCATTTGCTGTGAGGAACGGAGCAAAACAGTGGCTGGATACTCAGCCCAAGGAGTAGGGGTGTTCGTGGTGCGGTTTGGTTCTGTTTTTGAGAGAAAATTCATTCGTTCCAATCGTTTAATTAAACTGCGGTTCGGTTTGGTTTGGTTTTTTTATCAAAGTCATCCGAACCAAACCAAACCAATTAAAATCGGTTTGGTTTGGTTTGGTTTGTTTGGTTTTTTCAGTCAATTCAAAAAAACACTACCATACTATTTCACAAAGTCATAACATTAAAATCGCAAACACAAATAAACAATAGCTAACAAAGTCTTAATCCAAAGAAATTTAATGACAAAAGAAATCCAAATACGACAATTAAAGAAAATGGGAGACAAATTGTAGATACCTTGCTAAATTCTATGGTGATTTGTGAAAAGATGATGCAATAAACCTACTTCTTGCAATTAAAAGAAAGGGAAGATTTTGCTAAACGCTGCTTCTCGGTGGTGGTGGTGGTGTTTACACTACCAGTGGTTGGTTGTCCATCTGAAAGAATGAAGTCCATCAGATACCAAAAACTCGTAAGAAAATCTCTATACATGGCAAGGTACCAACTGCAAGCTACTAAAGCCATAAAGGAACAATAACTTACATTTTTTACCCCATTACTCTGATTTAGTGAGCCAAGACATTGATCGGGGTAAAACTTGTCTCTCAACAAATTCCCATTCGGCAAGTGTACCGAATTTGTCGTCAAGTAAAAACTCACAATAGAGTGAGGTCGAATCCCACAGGGATTGATTGATCAAGCAACTTTAATTAGAGGAATGATCTAGTTGAGCAAATCCATGAATAGAGTTGATAATTGCAGAAATTAAAATGGCGAGAAAGTAAATGACTAAAAGTAAATAGCAGAATTGTAAATGGGAATGGGGGAATTGCTCATAAAAGTAAATTGCAGAAAATAAAGAGAATGGGTAAGATCAGAAATGGGGAGTTCATTGGGCTGAGGAGATGTTGCATTCTCCGGATCAATTTCATTTTCATCTCTTCCTCAATCAATGCACTCATTGATCTCCTTGGCAATCTTAAGTGATTGAATCACAATTTCTTGCAATTCAATCGCTCAAATCTTGATCAATAGCCAATTCCTTGGTCAATTGCTCATGAGAAGAGATGAAGTGTGGTCACTGATTATACCACATGCACTTCCCAAATCAAATGCTTAGAGGGTTATAGCCACATACCCATCCACACTCAATTTGGTCCAGCATGAGAAAGCATTTCTAGCTAATCTCTTCATTCCTGTTTCAAGGATCCGAAGAGATCCATGTTTGAATAGCTTCTTTTCCAAGATAACTATCCAATTGGATGAAGATCGAAAGCTTTCAAGTAAAATCAAAAGGAAAGATAGAAGAAGAATAAGAAAATTTAGTATTGATCCATCAAATTACAACAGAGCTCCCTAACCCAATGAAAGGGGTTTAGTTGTTCATAGCTCTAGAAATCAAAATCAAAGATGGAGAATACATGATAAAGCTAGAAGTGCAAAGAAAGTAAATACAAAGAGTAGTTCCCTTTCTTAGCTTCCAAAAAAACTTCTCTCTATTTCAAAACTACTCCTATATATACTACTCTTCTCAGCTTCTAGTTAGCTTTTCATGTCTTGGGCCTCTGGATCTTTGAGCTTGAAGCAGTTCCTTTCTTCAATTGGGCTTGGCTTACTTGCAGAGAGAAAGTGTGAAGTGGGCAGAGACTTTAGCTCAAGACGTTAGGGGTGTTTAACATTTAATGAAAATACAAGTTCGAGAACGTTAGTGACA
>NC_029780.3:53820401-53824215 GCF_000817695.3 Arachis duranensis | reverse complement strand
ACGTTAGAGTTCACGTTAACTAAGTTAACGTGACTCTTAACGTGGATCATTGCCAAGTTCTCCAACGTTAGTGGTGTTCACGTTTTCTCTTAACGTTGGAGTTCCTTTTTCTTCTACGTTAACTACCACGTTAACTTAGTTAATATGGCAAGTAACGTGAGCTTTGGATGGCTTCGCAGGCGTTATTGGTGATCAATTTTCTCATTAACGTTGCAAGCCTTACCATTCCACGTTAGTGTTCATGTTAACTAGGTTAACGTGAATACTAACGTGGTTCTTCCATGCTTCCTTTGCCCTGATAACTAGCAATTAAAGTGCATCAAAGCTCTAGCCAAAGTCATGAGATTATGCATCATCAATTTATCATGCAATTCTAGCCAAATACTCATGAAATTATGCAAAGTTCACAAAAGTTGCTTAAATCAAGGTGTAAGTGTAATTTCATCCAAAACTTGCCTTATTCACTAAGAAAATGCATAAAACTACCCTAAAATAGTAAAGAAAAGGTCAGTGAAACTGGCCAAAATGCCCTGGCATCACAACACCAAACTTAAAGCTTTCTTGTCCCTAAGCACGTACTGGAACAAGAGAATGATGAATGGAATCTCCAGAGAAATGAGTCATTCTTGTGGAAGTCATATTACTGATTTTATGGTGGTTTCATGCATAGCAACTTAGGTTCATTCCACTGCTGGCTTTCAGACCTTTATCATCTCCTAAAATACTCACTTTGTTATATCCCATGACACCTTTATTTATTGATCCTTTTATTGTTATTTCAAGGGTTGTTTGTGTTCTTCAGGCTAAGTGCTCTGTAAGGGGGCAACTCTTTAAGATAAGCTTTCATCCAACCCTCCCGAACCAGTTGGTTCAAGGTGCTAGGTGTTGAAGCAACCCTAAGGACTTACTCCCCCAAGTCTCTCCCCCATACATACACACCACAGGCATATAGTTTATTTATTTTCTTTCCTTCAGACCTTGGTGTCCAGCACCTCTTTGGGTTACTAAGTGCTTTGTAGCAAATGTTACTCTTGATAGTGGACTTTCAGCTGATAATCCCGGAATAGTTAACCCAAGTTACCAAGTGATAAGGCACCCTTAAGAGCTTATTCATCCAAATATATCCTTTGAAATGCACTTCCATATTATGAACTCCTTTCTGGTCTTTTGTAAACATAGACATTCTCTTCTTCATACAAATAGACAAGCTTACAAGTAAATAAGGGAAAGAAGCAGTGGCACTTAAACCAGGGTTCATAGACCTAAGCAATAAGAGCATTAAGATGCAGAATTAAAAATGTTTAAACTAACATGGAAGCATGTTCTATTCCATACAAGATCTTCCTTATTTAAAGCATAGAAAAAGAAATGGAGTAATGAAGGAACTCCACCACCTTTTACTTTTGTGGCCGTCCTTGCTCTTTTCCTTGCTGGTCCTCCTTGTGTCCTCTTGCACTTCCTCGCAGCCGTGCCAATCTTACTTCCTTCCAATCCGCAAGTGCCTTCCTCACTGATTCATGACTCTCTTCAACCCTTTGTCTCTCCTCTCGTGCTAATTCCTCCTTCATTTCTTCATACCTTGAGATTCCTGGGTGTAATATCGGCAGTTGTCCTACTAGGTACCCGAGCCTGGCTTGAGTGTTTATGTGATGTCCTATCTCGCTCATGTAAACACCTTCTGCAAATGCCCTTTGCTCGTCCAGTAGTTCTGTGTGTTCTATCTGCCTTCGATGCATCTCATGTATGTATGCCCCTTGATGTGCTTGGATGTTGATTAGCCTCTGGATGGACTCTTGTTGCTCATTTTGCCTTTGCTCCATCCTGTTGAATGTTTCTCCCCATTGTTGCCCTTGACTTTGTTGCTGTTCTATCATCTGCCTTTGCCACTCTCCTTGTTGAGTTATCCATCTTGATAGTGCTTCCTCTTGCTGCCTCATCATCTGTAGTTGTAGCTCTTTTTGTGCTCCTTGGCCTTCCAAGTACTGTCTAGACAAGCCATCAAGGCCTTCCTGTAGTTGATGCATGTCCAAGATCTGTGGTGCTTGCCGCTCTGGGGCTTGTCCTTCCACTCCTTGAGGCCCCATACTCTTTCTTTGCTTCTTTTGAGGTATGGGGGATGCTGCAGCATTCATTCTTCGAACAGTTATTGGAATGCCTTCCTTTATCCATACAGGATCCTCATCTTCAAACTCTACCCCAGCTTTCTTGCATAGTTGGTAAATAGTGCTGGGGTAACCTAACGTTCCTCTTGCATCACTTTTCTCTGCCATCTTTCTAATGCCTTGAGCTATGATTTCATGAACCTTGATTTCTCCTCCCTTGAGTATGCAATGCACCATTGTTGCCCTCTCCAGATTCACCTCCGAGTTTTTTGCAGCTGGGAGGATAGATCTCCTCACTAGCTCAAACCACCCTTTGGCTTCAGGAGTGAGATCCGTTCTCTTGATGAATTTTGGCTTATTTCCCGCGCCCCTTTCCCAGTCAGCTCCGGGAACACAAAGGTCTCGCAAGATCTGGTCATAATTGGGGTTGTTGTCCATCCTTGAGTGATAACTTTCTTCTTCAAATGGTATAGACCGTAGCTTCAATGCCCTCATTACACTCATGGGACCAAAATCCACCATCTTTCCTCTCACAAAGCTTATATACGACTCATCATTCTTATCATACCGGACTGTATTTGCATAAAATTCTCTTATGAGGTTTGCATTCACCTTAGTGACAGGATCGGTGAGGAGCTCCCATCTTCTCTTTTCCACTTTCTCTATGATTTCTGGACACTCAGTTTTCTTCACTTGAAATCCCAGCTCGTAAATGCACTCACTCTTCTTAACTTGAAATTCCAACTCATAGTTGACTTCCTTATCAACCATCCACCCGTATTCCAATGCATGATGCAAGCTTCTAAACCTCTTCTCATCATACGGGTGTTCCTCCATGGGTTCCTTTCCCTTCCTTCTCTTGGCACTTGAGGACGCCATGAATGATAGTTGTTATGTGAAGATGGAAAGGTTGTGGAGACTTCTGGTTGTTTAGGGTTTTATGGCAATGAAGAGAGTGGGGGGGAACGTTTGTAAGGAGGTAAGAAGTGCTGCGTTTCGAAATGAATATGTATGAAGAGTGTGTGAGGAAAGTTAAGGCTGGGTACGGAACAAGGGCTACTTATATAGGGAAGTTGTAAGTGAATGGATGGTGTGGATTGATGGACTTGTCGCTCGATGGACGGTTAGGGTTATGCATGCTCATGGACAAGGATCACCACTTTATTGTGGTTATTGGTTCGGTCATCAAGGTTCCTCTTTCTTCCATGTTGAATGGCTGATGACAAGTCATCATATACCCATTTTTCAAGCTAATTTCACTTGTTTTATTAGTCTTTATGCACTTTCTTGCATCCTAAGTAAGTGATTTGGAATGAAAATGCATAACTTCTTTAAATCAAGCAACCACCATTAAATTGATGCTAAATCATGAGGTTTCAGCAAGAATTAATTGATTTTTAATGAATTATAAACCTTGTGAATTTAGAGATACTTTGAGTGGTTGTTTTGGTTTCTTGTAGGTGAAGAAAGAAAAAAAAAAGAAAAACGTGGCTTAAGAAAGCATGGCACAAGGAGAAAAGAGTGTGGCGCATGGAAGGGAGGAAGCAAACATTGCCCTCCACAAGGGCACACTGCCCTCTAGGAGGGCAACATAAGGGAACAAGCCTTGAAAAGCAACATTGCCCTGCCCACAACAAGCGCGGAGCACAATTTGATGCTAAGGATCAAAGAGAGCAAAAACTCTGCCCTGCCCTCCTCAAGAGCAATATCGG
>NC_029780.3:53817664-53819899 GCF_000817695.3 Arachis duranensis | reverse complement strand
TTATTCACCAAATCAAAAACCCATCCAAATCCCAAGATCCAAGAATAGAAAGTGTATAAATAGGAGATAGTTTGATGTAATTAGGACCCTTTCTTTTGAGCTTTTGAATTTTTACTTTACTTTGAGCTTTTGAACCTTCTCTTAGAGACTTCATTGAGAGCTAGGAACTGAGATTTGGAAGAATTGGGGAGGAGAATTGATCTCTCTTCTTCCTCATTCTTGTTTGAGCATTTTTATTTTTCTTGGTTGAGTATTGGGTGTGAAGAATTGAGGAATTTCTATCTCAATCTCCATTCAAGATCTCTTTAATTTCTCTTCTGCATAATTGATTCCAATTCCATTTCCTTTACTGCTTCTTCTTCAATTTCTTGTTAATTGCTTTGTGAACTTGGATCTGGGAAGGCAATTGAGATCTAGACTTTGCTGTCTAGTCTCTAGAGTCCTGAGATCCCATTTCCCCTTTTGGTTCTTCTGTGAACCCCTGCTGCAATTTAATTTCCCTTGCTGTTTGAATTCTAGTTACTTCCAATTCATCTTTTGTTTTATTAATTGTTGCAATTTAATTTCCCTTGCTTGAATTCTGAAATCCCAGTCCTCAAATCCCTTTTTCATTCAAGCAATTTATATTTCTTGCACTTTAAGTTACTGCAATTTACATTACTTGCACTTTAAGTTTCAGTCATTTAATTTCTTGTTCTTTAAGATTCAGCATCTTTTACTTTCCTGCTCTTTAATTTACTGCAATTCTCCCCTCTCCCTTTACATTCCAAGTAATTTAGTTTCTGTTAATGATAAACCACTCAACCAATACTTGATTCGCTTAAATAAATCAACCACTAAACTAAAATTGCTCAATCCTTCAATCCCTGTGGGATCGACCTCGCTCCCGTGAGTTTTATTACTTGATGCGACCCGGTATACTTGCCGGTGAGTTTTGTGTTGGATCGCTTTCCACACATCAAGTTTTGGCACCGTTGCCGGGGATTGAAATGGATTGACAATGATTAAGTGAAGTGGAGATCTAGATCAAGCACTTTGTCTTTTCTGTTTCTTTAATTTTTGACTAACCCACTAACTGTTTGAAAATTTGCCTCTATCAACTCGCTAACTGTTTGAGAGTTTGTCTCAACTAACTGCACTCAATTCTCAAGAGTGCTGCTGTTTGTTCCTCCTGATTGTTTGCATGCCACAGGAAAATAGGGAAGTCAGAAGAAAGACTATCATTGGAAAAGAAATCTCTGCAGATGAAGAATAGCATGACATGAAGCCACCACTCATTACACTGATCAAGAACCATTGTTCCTACGACAGAAATCCATTGGAGGATCCTCAACAGCACATATCCACTTTTCTGAAGACTTGTAGTGCTGTCAAAACTGATGGTCTAGATCATGACACTTATAAGATCCTGTTATTCCCTTTCTCATTAAGGGGTGAAGCTGCACAATGGCTTGAAGCTTTTCCCTAAGGAAGTATCACTAGTTGGGACGATTTGGTCACCAAATTTCTGGCCAAATTCTCCCCACCCCGACAGATCATCAAGCTGGAAGAGGGGGAATGTCCATTCACACAAGGAGAAGAAGAACCACTCTTCAAGGCATGGGAAAGATACAAGACAGTTACTGATAAAGTGGGCTTCCTAGCTTTCTATGAAGGATTAACCCCAGAAACAAGAAAAGCAGTGGACTACTTCTCAGATGGCCTACTCAAAGCAACAACAACGGCCCAAGGAATTGCAAATTTCAATGACCAAGGAGTCAACAACCAACACTCATATGAGAAACCACAAAATGCAATCCTAGAAAAAGAAGTAAAGAATTTTGAAGGAGTGAATGCATGCGTAAACCTGAACAAACAAATGCACCATCAAACACAGCAACACATGGAGCTGAGAGATAGAAAAGTTGATTGCCTGCAGTCTGCTGTAGTGAATGCCCAATTTCCACCATGGAGACCCCATTCTTATTTGAGAATGAGGGAGTCTCAACACCAAGAACAAGGAAGTTTCAACCAGGGCAAATCCATGACCACAAACAACAACATCACTCATCCACTAATACCAATCAAAGCCAATACTCACAACACAGACACTTCCAGACTCATTCCAACTGGAGAAGGACCGAGTACCAAAATCACGAACCAAGGGACTTTAATTATAACAACCCCAACTTCACAAACCAACAAAAACACCATTATAGTAACAACAACCACTACATGCCACCACAACACCCACCC
>NC_029780.3:53815576-53817093 GCF_000817695.3 Arachis duranensis | reverse complement strand
TTAAGGGAGAATGAAAGATTCTAAGTTTGGTGTTTCACCAAAAATATTATTTAAAAACACATTCTCACCTCTTACATGATGCTAGCTCCAAGCAACCAAACACATTATTCAATTGTTTAATTGCTTTCTAGCTTTAATTTCATTAACCTTTAGCAAGGACACAAGGTTTCACATATGGTTAACTTGTTACATCAGAGGCAGTGGCAAACAATTAAGTTTGGTGTTCCCACACCAAATTAAATCCAAGAGCCACACTCAATTTATGCATACTAACCATGCAATTAAGGGCTTGAGAAGCAAGCAACTTTGAGAATTATGCAGGACATGAGTCAACAATTGAAGACATTGTGCATCTTAACTCAAAGAAAACACTACAGAAGGAAGAATCAAAGGGCTGCAACTTCAAAGGTTGTATCTAAACTTAATCCTTGCTGCTGTGAATTGTTTTTAACATGGAAACCATTATATATCCTGCTAAAGTGTTTATCTAGTTGCAAGTGAAGTTGTTTGATTAAGTATGCTAAATCTACATATTGCTTGTCATCCATCACCTAGCTGAATTTTGTTTTGTTTCCCATAAGCTTGACTAAAAGAGAATTGTTTGAATTGAAAAGTAAACATCCAATGATGCATAGGTTAGAATGGAAGTTAATGGTGGTGTATGTGTTTGATTAAATGCATAACTCATGAAATAATTGCTACATAGTATCATTTTCATTAAAGTGTAAGCTAGCTTGCTGTTATAAAGGTTCTTATCAATAAAGAAAAACCCTTGAGAACAAAAGAAAATAAAACAGAAAGAAAAGGAAGAAGAAAAAGCCAATGTGGCAAGAAAAACAAAGAATAAAGGCTGGACACCAATAAATTGGACTCTGGGACACATGCCTGTGGTGTTCTTGTACTAGGATATGCTTGGATAAGTAAATTCTGAGGGGTATTTTAAAACCCGGTCACTTAGATCAACTGATTTGGGATGGCCAATTGAAAGTCCACAATAAAGAGCAACCTAGATACAGAACATTTAGTTATCCAAAGAGATGCTGGGCATCAATGATCCTAGGAGGAAATAGTGAGCCATGTGTCTATGGTGGAAAGATGTTGAGTAAAAATAAAGGCAAAGGCTACTACTGCAACATTAGACACCAAGCCTCCAAAAGAATAATAAGCTTGTTAAGCAACATGAGAAAAGAAAAGTTAGCAAGGGAGCAAAGAAAGAATAAACCTTATAACAGCAAGTTTAGTAAGCCTTTAAGGAAAAATGTATACTTTGTAACAACAACAATAATTGAGTTATCATTGTCTGCATAAAGACTCCATGAATCAAGTTCTGCTATATGCCTAATAAGGATATGTTTTCTTTTCTTGTTCATTTCATTTTCTCTTAGTTTTGATGCTTGCTTGGGGACAAGCAAGATTTAAGTTTGGTGTTGTGATGACAGGTCATCATATACCAATTTTTTTAAGCTAATTTCACTTGTTTTACTAGTCTTTATGCACTTTCTTGCATCCTAAGTAAG
>NC_029780.3:53810126-53814803 GCF_000817695.3 Arachis duranensis | reverse complement strand
ACACCAAACACGCACGCACAAGGCCGCACGCACAATTTCCTGCCCTGCCCTCCACAAGTGCAGGGCAGCCTCCTGGAAGCCAATTTTTCATGGGCTAAAAATTGAATTAAAAATCCAATTTAATTCATTTCTTCACCAAATCAAAAGTCCATCCAAATCCCAAGATCCAAGAATAGAAAGTGTATAAATAGGAGATAGTTTGATGTAATTTGGACCTTGCTTTTGAGCTTTTGAATTTTTACTTTACTTTGAGCTTTTGAACCTTCTCTTAGAGACTTCATTGAGAGCTAGGAACTGAGATTTGGAAGAATTGGGTAGGAGAATTGATCTCTCTTCTTCCTCGTTCTTGTTTGAGCATTTTTATTTTTCTTGGTTGAGTATTGGGTGTGTGATGACATGTCATCATATACCTATTTTTCTATGCTTTTTCATACAAGAAATTGATGATTTGTGCTTAAATATTGAATGCTTTTATACTTAAGTGGTATATTTCCTTGATGTTTTAATTTTATAAATCTTGTAGGAAATAAGAAGAAAAAGAAGCAAAGAAGCACAAAAAAAGGAGAAAAAAAGAGCTTTGGGGCACACTTTGAAGTTGGGGCACACTTTGGAGCCTTAGGCCACGCTTTTAAAAGCATGGCCCATGACCAAATTAAAGAAGGAAACAACCAGCACGTACACTGCCCTGCTCTTGCCAAGGGCAGGGCAGAATCATGATGAAACAAAGTGAGGTTGGAGCAATTGATGTGCATGACCATGCCTCCTTCAAAGGGCTATAACTTGAGCTACAGACGTCCAATTGATGTGCTTCCAGTTGCGTTGGAAAGCTGACATTCAGAGCTTTCCAACGATATATAGAAATCCATATTTGGCATAAAATTGAGGCAGGAACGGAAGGCATCTTTAAGGGCCAAAAATAAGTGAAAATAAACCAATGTGCTTCCACCAAGGTTCGAAGCTGGAGCCTCACCCCAAAGCAAGTAGCGCTCATTTTTCTGCTCTGCCCTCTTGGAGAGCAGGGCAATGTCGTGTTTCTCTTCATGAAGAACCAAGGAAAATTGCTCCCCCAATTGCTTGCCACAAGAATCGAACACGGCACCATGAGGAAGCAAGAAACTAGGCCTTACTTTGGTGCCAAGAAAACCAAGGAAAAGAAGTAGCGTGTGCATCCACCAAGTTTCGAACTTGGAACTTCACTTTTGGAAACACTGCCCTGCCCTCCGCGAGGGCAGGGCAGCATCCTGCGCACCACACCAATACACCACGACCGCACCAAGGCTGCACGCACCAATTTTCTGCCCTGCCCTCCACAAGGGCAGGGCAGCCTCCTGGGAGACCAACTCGCACCATACGCACGCACCACGGGCCAGACGCATCATTTTCTGCCCTGCCCTCCACAAGGGCAGGGCAACCTCCTGGGAGCAACATATGGGCCAAAATCAACCAAAATTCAATTTAATTCAATTCCTCACCAAATTAAATCAAAGCCAACCAAACCCATTTCTCCTCAAATCCAAAGCAAGCAAAGCCCACATCATCACTCAAAGGCACATGGATCAATTAAATTAGGATTTTCATTTTTGTAATTTGTTTTAATTTCATTTTCATTTTTCATTTAGTAACATCTGAAATTCATTTGTGTTCTTCTGCATAATTGAGGAAATTGAGAAATTGGATCTGAAGTTTCTTTTACTGCTTTCATCTTTCTTCTCTTCTGCAAGTTGTCTTCTACTTTGATCAAGGAAGGAATTGAGATCTAGACTGGTTTTCTAGTCTCTATGATTTCCTGAGATTTTCAATTTTATTCTGCACTTAAGTTGAACTTAATTTCTGTTTGCTCCTTCAAGAAATTTTGTCTTGCTGTTTACATCTGCTGCTTTTATTTCATCTGCATTTCACCTTTCTGTTTCTGTTGCTTCTAATTTACTTTCAAGCACTTTAATCTCCCTGCAATTGTTCTAAGCTTGGATCTACTGCTTTCATTTAATTTCCAGCACCCCAGCCCCCTTTACATTTGATGCAATTTACAATTCTTGCAATTTAAGTTTCAGCTATTTTGCTTTCTTGTTCTTTAAGTTACTTGCAATTTTACTTACTGCACTTTAATTTTCCTTGCTATTTACTTTCTGTTGGCTACACTTCATCCAAATTCACTTCAATGTTAGCTTGACTAAACTAATCACCCACTAAAATTGCTTGATCCATCAATCCCTGTGGGATCGACCTCACTCTTGTGAGTTATTACTACTTGATGCGACCCGGTATACTTGCCGGTGAGTTATGTGTGTTGGAAATTCATTTTTCCACAAAAACACCATCAAGTTTTTGGCGCCATTGCCGGGGATTGATTTTGATCAACAATGATTAAGTGGGTGAGAAGTCTAGATCAAGCATTTTTTCTTTTTTGTTCTCTGTTCTAAGTTGAAACCAAGGTGTTTGTGTTTTTGCCTCACTAAGAAATTCTGTCTCTGTGACATGACTTTCAATTTTCAATGGTGTTGTGTTTTGCAAAATTCAAATGGAGTTCACCTCATCTTTTAGTCAAACAAACTTCATGGGATATTGCCCGCCATCACAATATGATTCAAGTCAGTATTCTAATTATGGTTGGGAATATCACCAGGAAGACACAAATTCTGAGCACTCCAATCCATGGAGATTTGCTTCAGAACCCCAAGATGAGCAAGAGAATTATGAGGGATACCAACCACCACCACAAAATGATTCATATCATTATCCTCATGGTGGATGGGAGTATCACCAAGAAACTGCAAATTCTGAGCAGTCAAATCACATGAAAAATTATCCACCCTCAGGAAGACACTCAAGAGAAGTCAAACTCAAGTGAAGCAGAAAATCACATGAAGGAAGGGGTCATTGAACCATCACTGCAAGGAACTCTTGATGAAGACAAAACTCCAACAATTACACAACCACCAAGACTTGGACTCAAGGAAGTGAAGGCAATTGACAAAAACACCAAGAAGAGGATTGTGACCAAGATATCAAGGACAACATTCAAGAAAAGGTCAACTGCAAACAATCCTCCCCCTGATCAAGCAAGCATGCTCAATCAAGCCAATTTCAAAAGAAAGTTGCTGAAAGGAGACCAAGACAGGGGATAATAGCTGAAACTTCTCCTTCCTTGAAGTCATTCCTCTTAACAAACTGGAAGAAGAGGAAGAAAGTGAAGAGCAACATGTCAAGCTAATGACACTAAAAGAGCACTTGTTGGGAGGTAACCCAACTGTAGGTAAATTTCTTCTCCATGCTTTGTTTAAATTTCAATAAATTGGCATATGGTTACATTCTAAGTTTGGTGTTTCCATGCAACACATTGTTTTCAATCTTTTTGGATGATTGCATCAAATCAAAAAAATGAAAGTGACACACCAAGATTCTAAGTTTGGTGTGCCACCTATTTTTCATGCAAATCATTCAAGCAACACTACTTGTATGCATAATCATAATGCCTCTGCAGTTTTATTTTTCTCTTTTAATTTGACAATTTTTCATTCTGCTTTCTTTAGTCATTTTTCTGTTTTAAAATGCTTTCATTTCAGTTTGCTTATTTACTGTGTTTGTTAAAACATTACCAAGAGAGCTTTATTCATGACAGATTCTTGGCTTACCAAGAGAGCTTTATTAATGACAGATTCTTAGCTTGGTGATTGTACTTAATAAATAACAGTTTCATTTGCTTAGTTTTAATTCAAATAAGTGGACATAGGATTACATTCTAAGTTTGGTGTTGATATGCAACACAATTTGCTTCAAATCTTTACTGGATACTTGCATTGATTCCAAGTGAAAGTGTGACACTAAGTTTGGTGTGCCACTTATCTTTTATGCAATGTATTGTGCTCACCTTCTTAAGTTTGCAATCACAATGTCTCTGTCTCTTGTGCCTTGATTATTATCTTTAATTTTGCTTGCTTAAAACACATGTGCTACTAACATTTCATTGTGTAAGACATTCATGATCCATCTTAGCCCCATAGCCATTTTTTTAATTGTTGCTTGAGGATAAGCAAGCATTCTGAGTTGGTATGGGAAGGAGAAGAATGGGAGGAAAATGACAACAATAGAGAAGAAGAATTGCAAGGTTGTAAAGTTCATTTTCCTCTCATTTATTTCCAGCACTTCAAATTACATGATTGTCTTTATATTTTCTGTATACATGTGTGGTATGACTAAGCATAGCTTGAATTTGATTTGAAATATGTTGGTATGAATAGGCATAGCTTGAATTTTGATTTGTAACATCTTGCTGTGGCATTATGACTACCAACTTGAATTTTGTAAGTTCAAAAGCAATAAAGTATCATGATCATAAACAAACAAGAAATTAAAGAAGAACTTAGTATATGCATACAAGTATTGGAAGGCTGGTATAGTTAACTGTTGCTCAATTGCATTGGATTTTATTTAATTGATGGCTCATAGTACATTTTGTGAAATCTTTTGAAACCATGAAAACCTTGAAGAAGCAAATACAATTAAAGCAAGAAAAGAAAAAGGGAAGGAATGAGAAAGCTGAAGGCTCTGAGTACCAATGGCAATTTATTTGCTAAGTGCTTGTGGTGTTTATGTATCAAGCCAAATGCTTGAAAACAAAACACTTAGAAGTCAAGGCTAGGCTCAAGTGCAAAAGCACTCCCTCAAAGCTCAAGGCTC
>NC_029780.3:53804626-53806921 GCF_000817695.3 Arachis duranensis | reverse complement strand
GACACCAAACTTAGTTTGGAGCACTGTGATGAAAAGTTGTGTTCAAAGTTTTAAGAATAATGCTTCGAACACCAGACTTGTTCTTCACTATATTCTGCATATAAAAATTTCACACGTGTTTGTCAATTTTTGGTTGGAATTCATGAATATTGATTTATTCACTACTTCTGAAAGCATGTAAAACATGGGTTGCCTCCCATGAAGCGCTTCTTTAGCGTCACTAGCTTGACGTTACCCCCTTATTATGGTGGTTGGTAATGCTTGAAGTCTTCCCCTTTGGCAGTGGACTTGTATCCATTGGTTGTATCAATGATCTCTACATGCTCCAAGGAGAGAACTCTGTTGATGGTGAAGACCTTAGGTAGCTGAGATGGTACAGTGGGGAGATTAGGGGGGATATCTGCGAAGTAGGCTGAGATTACTTTATCCCCTGGAGAGAAATCTTCCGTAGGAATCTTCTTGTTCCGCCACCCCCTTGGTACCTTCTTCTTTTCCCCTGGTGCTGTTTTCTTACTCCTGGTGGCCTCCTTCTTTGATGAGCTTTTGTTAATGTCTTCACAAACTTCTGGTGGCTTAGGTTCCTCCAATTTTTCCTTGACCTGTGGCACTTGCTGCTGGCCTTGTCCATCAACCCAGTGAATCTCAGGATGAGCTGGTTGTGCTTCAGTGCTTGCTTCTTCCTTTAGTATCTCATGATGCCCTTTGCTCGGTTCTTTGTCCTCTTCATCTTTTTCCAGTGAGAGTTCGAAAACATTGAAGCTCAGTTGTTCATCATGGATCCTTAATATTAGCTCCCCTTTCTCCACATCTATGAGTGCTCTAGCAGTAGCTAGATTTCTCCACATCTATGAGTGCTCTAGCAGTAGCTAGAAATGGTCTCCCCAATATGATTGGGTGCAGGTGACTCTCTTCCATGTCCAGGATGACAAAGTCTGTTGGGAGAAAGTATTTTCCAACTTTGAGCAACACATTTTCCACCACTCCTAATGCTTGCTTTTGAGTCTTGTCAGCCAGCCTTATGACTACATCTGTAGGTAGTATCTCATTGATCTGCAGCCTTTTTACCAGGGATAGGGGTATTAAGTTGATGCTTGCTCCCAAATCGCAAAGTGCTCTATCAAAATTTGTTTCCCCTATAGCACAAAAGACATGAAAACTCCCTGGGTCTTTTCTTTTCGCGGGCAATTGTGTTTGAATGAGGGTGCTGCAATCCTTGTTCATCACTATAGTCTGGCCCCCCTTGAGTGAGCTCTTCCTAGGAAGTAGTTCCTTCATGTACTTGATGAATGCTGGCATTTGCTGAATGACCTTGATGAACGGTATGCTCACATTCAAAGATGCAAACAAGTCTAAGAACCTTGAGTACATTCTCTTTCCCACAGCACCCTTTAGTAGTTGCGGAAATGGTGCATATAGTCTCAGCAGCTCCTGTTGTGAGATTTCTGGTTCTTGTTGGTCTTTCTTCTTCTTCTCTACTAAGGTATTTTCAGGTTGTTCTGACAGCTTGCTTGGCTTGTCTTCAGTCTCCTTGTCATTTGTAGTGACCTATTGCAGTCTTCCCATCTTACTTTCTTCGCTTCACCTCTCGGATTCTTCTCCGTGTCACTTGGGAAGCTATCAGTGGGTCTGGGAATCTTCTTAGACAAATATCCCACTTGGAATTCCAGCTTCTTGATTGCTTCCCCCCGATTCTTCATACTGGCTCTCACCTCCTCTTTGAACACCTTATTGTCTTAAATGTCTTTGCATATGCTTTCAAGTAAGGTTTCAATCTTAGAGATTCTGTCATCAAATAATGGTATGTTGGGGGTAGAGGTAGAAGAGTGAGATGTATTGCTGTGGTTTTATTGGTATGTCCTCTGTGTGAATTGTTGGGGAGCTTTGTTGTTGTTGGGGTTGTGACGTCTCTGGTCTTGGCCTTGATCTTGTTGATTACCCCACCCAAAGTTTGGGTGATTCCTTCATCCAGGGTTGTAGGTCTTGGAGTATGGATCATGGTTGTGTCTAGGTGAATTCCCAATGTAGTTGGCTTGCTCCTGAGTGCCTTCTTCCTCTTCACCTGCTTCCTCTTGAGTTGAAGTGGTGACTGCTGCCACTTGACTTCTCTCCATCTTCTTAGTAAGGTCAGCTAGCTGCTTGGTGATGAGCTTGTTTTGAGCAAGCAGAGCATCTACATTGTTCAGCTCCATTACTCCTCTAGTGTTCCCTCTTTCGGAAGCATAGAAGTAGTCATTCTCAGCTACAGTTTCAATGACATCTATGGCTTCCTCAATGGTCTTCTTCTTGTTCAAAGAA
>NC_029780.3:53802351-53804378 GCF_000817695.3 Arachis duranensis | reverse complement strand
CTCAGCCGATTGACTCGTTGAGGGGGGTAAAATCTTGCCAAGAATTTGTTCATAACATCATCCCAAGTTGTCAAGCTCTCCTTAGGAAAAGACTCCAACCACTTGGCTGCCTTGTCACTGAGAGAGAATGGGAACAACAACAGTCTATAGGCGTCTGGTTGAACACCATTGGACTTCACTGTGTCACATATTCTCAGGAATATGTTTAAGTGTTGGTTGGGGTCTTCTTAAACACCTCCTCCGAATGAGCAATTGTTCTGAACGAGAGTGATGAGCTGTGGCTTTAGTTCAAAGTTGTTGGCATGGATGGTTGGTTTTTGGATGCTACATCCGCAATTCCCTGGGTTTGGGTTGATGTAAGAGCCCAAGACTCTTCTATCTTCCCCACCAGGATTTGCTCTACCTCCTCCACCATGGTTGTGCACCTCTTCCTCACGATGGTCTTCCATAGTTGTTTCAAAGTATTCTTCACAGTGTTCCTCCTCTTCTTCAGCACCCACTACACGTTTTTCTTTTGCCTCCCTTCTTAATCTTAAGAAGGTTCTCTCAGGTTCAGAATCAAAGGAAGTTGAAGCTCTGCTTCTTCTCCCTATCATACAAACCCACACAGTACAAGCAAAGAAAAGCAATGCAGAAAGTATCTTGTTAGAATTACTTGTTAGTGTCAGTGATGCAATATATCAAACAGTTAGTGGGGTTAGTGAACTGATTGTAAATAGCAAAGAAAAACTAAGAAACAGGGGAGGGGAAGAATTAAACTACGACAGAAAGCAAATTAAACAAACAGAAAATTAAATCAAACAAAATACAAATGCTCAATCTAGTGATCCTCTAATGTAATCATTGTCGATGCACAATCAATCCCCGGCAACGGCGCCATAAACTTGATCGGGGTAAAACTTGTCTCTCAACAAATTCCCATTCGGAAAGTGTACCGAATTTGTCGTCAAGTAAAAACTCACAATAGAGTGAGGTCGAATCCCACAGGGATTGATTGATCAAGCAACTTTAATTAGAGGAATGATCTAGTTGAGCGAATCCATGAATAGAGTTGATAATTGCAGAAATTAAAATGGCGAGAAAGTAAATGACTGAAAGTAAATAGCAAAATTGTAAATGGGAATGGGGGAATTGCTCATAAAAGTAAATTGCAGAAAATAAAGAGAATGGGTAAGATCAGAAATGGGGAGTTCATTGGGCTGAGGAGATGTTGCATTCTCTGGATCAATTTCATTTTCATCTCTTCCTCAATCAATGCACACATTGATCTCCTTGGCAATCTTAAGTGATTGAATCACAATTTCTTGCAATTCAATCTCTCAAATCTTGATCAATAGCCAATTCCTTGGTCAATTGCTCATGAGAAGAGATGAAGTGTGGTCACTGATTATACCACATGCACTTCCCAAATCAAATGCTTAGAGGGTTATAGCCACATACCCATCCACACTCAATTTGGTCCAGAATGAGAAAGCATTTCTAGCTAATCTCTTCATTCCTCTTTCAAGGATCCGAAGAGATCCATGTTTGAATAGCTTCTTTTCCAAGATAACTATCCAATTGGATGAAGATCGAAAGCTTTCAAGTAAAATCAAAAGGAAAGATAGAAGAAGAATAAGAAAATTTAGTATTGATCCATCAAATTAGAACAGAGCTCCCTAACCCAATGAAAGGGGTTTAGTTGTTCATAGCTCTAGAAATCAAAATTAAAGATGGAGAATACATGATAAAGCTAGAAGTGCAAAGAAAGTAAATACAAAGAGTAGTTCCCTTTCTTAGCTCCCAAAAAAACTTCTCTCTATTTCAAAACTACTCCTATATATACTACTCTTCTCAGCTTCTAGTTAGCTCTTCAAGTCTTGGGCCTCTGGATCTTTGAAGCAGTTCCTTTCTTCAATTGGGCTTGGCTTACTTGCAGAGAGAAAGTGTGAAGTGGGCAGAGACTTTAGCTCAAGACGTTAGGGGTGTTTAACATTTAATGAAAATACAAGTTCGAGAACGTTAGTGACACTTAACATTGTCACTAA
>NC_029780.3:53783306-53801960 GCF_000817695.3 Arachis duranensis | reverse complement strand
TTAGAGGCCACGTTAACTAGGTTAACGTACGTTAACTAGGTTAACGTGGCTTCTAACGTGGCCATTTGTGAGGAATTGCCAACGTTAGTGACAATGTTAAGTGTCACAAACGTTGGCTCAACTTCTTTTTCTCCACGTTAGAGTTCACGTTAACTTAGTTAACGTGACTCTTTAACGTGGGCATTGATGGCTTTTGAAAGTGTTTTTGGCAATCATTTTTCTCCTTAACTTTGCAAGTTACCTCCCATTCCTTACTTCCTTTGGTCCTGAAATCAAGCAATAGAGTGCATCAAAGTTCTAGTCCACGTCATGGGTAATGCAATATACAATTTTGTCATTAAAATCATGCAAAATCCTCATGAAATAACGTAAAATGCACAATGTATGCTTGGATCAAGGTCTGAGTGAATATTTGCCCAAAACTAACTTATTTCCTAAGAAAATGCATGAAATTACCTAAAAATAGTAAAGAAAAGGTCAGTGAAACTGGCCAAAATGCCCTGGCATCAGACAACTATCTTCCAAACAAAGAAATAAGATAGGAAATGGAAAGAATAAGAATTTAAGTAGAATACAAAGAAGGCACTCACCATGAATGAAAGAATCCCTATGAGTATGCTGCATTCGTAAATTAGAAAGTTCAGTATAGACCATTAGAAAGTTGTATAGAAAATTAACCAACATCTAGTCATCCACAATTACTCAGATACAGGTTACTTGTGTAAAAGCATATAACTACAATCCAAAAGTTAAATGAATAGATTAAAAATTAAATCACAAAATGAAACATCATAACTAAAATCAATCTTACCTTGAAACAGACCACATAGGATTTCAAATTTTAGGATGAACTGCAGGAGCAGTAAAACACAGAAATATTAAATCAAAATCAGTATCTCATAATATTAACTGACTTTTGCTATACCAGATAAAAGAACTTACAATCACTGAACCAGCAATAAACATGACTTCAGCTAAACATGACTGTGAAGTATAATACTTAAAGGAAGCTAAACAAAACTCAAACTAGGAAAACATCATCATTATTAATTATATATGTAAATATACAATTTGCCAACTTTGGCAAAAAAAAAAGAAAAGGCTCCTGCCCTCTGCTATCTACAAGGAACTAAATCTTGAAAAAAGGGGTCAAGAATATTGCTTCTGAGTATTTGTACATCTACACTTTTTGACCTAATATTTGTGAGCATCTGCATGAGATCAAAGTAATTTGGTTAAATAAATAGTATAGACTTTGGTCCAATTTTAATATGTTTAATCATTTCAGCATTAGCAATGAAGATCATTTTCTTGTTATGTACCTTAACTTGTTCCTGTAGTTCTTTAATGTGCTCAACATCCAGATCTAGTATCTCTACTGTGCTTGTTTGCTGCAAAGAGGGAAACAACCGATTTATCGAATTGCATATGAAGTTTCAATTAACATAAGTGCTATTGAGTATTGATAGAGTTTTAAATTAGTTACCTTGTCCGATTTTGGGAAAAGGCCTTGCAATTTCTTGATTCTTTTGCTAATTTGTGCTCTTCGTACCTGAAATTGAACATTTGTTTAACGATTCAATGGCTGCCTCACTAGTATGGTAGAATCTAGAATGAATAGTAATGTATTATAATTGTAAAACCAATTGCTATGAATTTCACCCTCTTTACAATGCTTCTAGGGTGAGTGGCAAACCCTCTCTTCAGCGCTGTTGGAAAAAATGTTGCTGGGTCCGTGCTCGTTGTCACTAGGAAGAAGGCTTCGGCGCTATTGGGTCAGTGCTCGCTAGGAAGAGAGCTGCTGGGTCGGCGCTGCAGGGAAGAGCGCTGCTGACTCGGTGCTTGCTGGGAAGAAGGCTTCGGCGGTGCTGCCAGGTGGTTGGAGGAAGGGCTTCGAGCTCGAGACTCAAATGCAGAGAGCAAGAGTGCGAGACGGAGAGGAGAGCAGCTAGAGGCCTAGATCTAGGTTTACATTTAGGGGTGGGGGTTAGGTCACGAGTGAGTCAAGAGAGGAGTCACGTTTGGGGATGGGGTGGGGTTGGTTTTTTAGGGTTTTTAATATATTGATTCAGTTCGATTCGGTTTATTCGATTTTTGGTTTTATCGGTTCGGTTTGTCAGTTTAGATTGGTCCGGATCGGTTTTGAACACCTCTACCAAGAAGATCCTGGACTCGTGGGACAAGGTGGTCAACCGGTTTCTGACCAAATTTTTCCCACCCCAGAAGCTGATTAAGCTGAGGGTGGATGTTCAGACTTTCAGGCAGAAAGATGGTGAGACCCTCTATGAAGCCTGGGAAAGATAAAAGCAGATGGTCAAGAAGTGTCCACCAGATATGTTTTCAGATTGGACTAAGCTGCAGATTTTCTATGATGGCCTCTCTGAGATGGCTAAAATGTCTCTGGACAATTCCACATGAGGTTCCTTGCACATGAAGAAGACGTCTGAAGAGGCTAATGAGCTTATTGAGATGGTAGCTAACAACTAATATATGTACTCTTTTGAGATGAATCATGTGAATCCTGTAAAGAAAGAAGTTATGCAGGTGGACACTCTCGATGCCATTCTAGCTTAGAATAAGACTTGAGTGAGATGCAAGTCTCAACTGTTAATACTCAAGATGCATCTTATGACATAAGTGGAGGCTTCAACTAAGAGGAGAATTATGGTTATGCTCATCCCACTCCTAACCATGTTAATTGTATGGGAAATTCCTCCAAAAATCTCAATAATAATCCTTATTCGAATACATTCAATCTAGGATGGAAGAATCACCATAACTTTGGGCGGAGAGAGCAACCCCAGAAGCCCTAGCAAAATTTCAACAATAACTATCAGAGCGGTTTCAATAAGAATAAGTTCAATAATTTCAACAACCGTCAATTTCAAGCTTCTCAGCCATAGCAGGCATCCACTCAGTCTCAGAGCAACTTTGACTTGGCCTCTGTAGTTGCTGAGCTCTCCAAGAGTACTCATAATTTTATGCAGGAGATTAGAGCTTCGCTAAAAAATTTGGAGATGCAAGTAGGACAGTTGAGTAAGAGGATACTTGAGAGGCCTCCTAACACTCTCCCTAGTGACACAGTGTCTAATCTAAGAGAAGAGTGAAATGCCTTCACAATGGCTAATGAAGTCATGTTGAAGGAGGTGGTGCAAGTTGCTAAGGAGTTAGAAGAGAAAGAAGCTCCAGGAAAGGCTTAAGTTACACTGTCATACCCCGCACCTAGGGCACCTATACAAAAGCCTGAAATACCACCCCCTCAGAAGCTCCAAGAGGAGACCAAGGACGAGTAATTCTCTCAGTTTTTGGAAGTCCTTAAAAAATTACATATCAACATTCCTTTTGCTGAGATTCTGGAGAAAATGCATCCCTATGTTGCATTCATGAAAGGCTTACTCTCTGAGAAGAATGCCTTAAAGGGAGACGAAATAGTAGTCCTGACTAAGAAATGTAGTGCACTAATTCAGAGCAAGCTGCCAAAGAAAATGCCAGATCCAGAAAGCTTTTCAGATTCCTTGTACTATTGACAGTATCACTTTTGACAAGGCCCTTTATGATCTTGGCTCTAGTATCAGATGCTCTTATCTGTGGTGAAGAAGTTACAAATCAAAGAGGCACAGCCTACAAGGATAGCACTACAGATGGCAGACAAGTCTCTGAGGCAGGCACATGGGCTAGTGGAAAATATTTTGGTCAAGGTTGGAAAGCTTTTTCTCCCTGCAAATTTTGTAGTACTTGATATGGGAGAGGATGAAAATGACTCTATCATCCTAGGAAGACTATTTCTAGCCACTAGGAGAGCTCCGATGTGGTCCTGAGGATGCATGAAGATTACTAGGTCTACAAGGTTTTTAGACCTTTATCACTCTCTGGAGAATGAGGTATTTGCATGCAGAGTTCGTTGCTTAAGTCTTCTCCTTTGGTGGAAACCAATACAATTCTCCCTAATATCAAACCTAGGTTTAGTGTTTGGTACTTGATGAATCCATATTTGACGATATATTTTGGTTTGATTTGAGTGGATTTTATCACATAAACCCACATTTATTCATGTAAATAGCATGCTTTTGTGTTTTCCCCCTAAATTGTGCCTAATTGTGAAAACATGTTATTTTGAGCTTAAATTAGTGATTTTAATCCCATTTTTATGTCATTCGATGCCATGACATGTTTGTTGAGTGATTTTAGGTCCTAGAGGCAAGTTTGGCAATGCAAAAGTAGAAGGAAGCATGTACAAAGGGAGAAAACATGAAGAAAACAAAGGAGAAGCACACATTGGAGTGTGCATACGCATAACTACCTGTGCGTATGCACAAGAGCCACAAAACCATGTGTGCGTATGCACGACATCCTGTGCATAACGCACAAAAGGAAAATCAGCATGTGTGCATACGCACACACCTGTGCCCAGCGCGTGACTAATTTAATGAAAATTGTTGCGGGCGATTTCTGGGCCTCCAGAGCGCAATTTTTGGACCTTCTGAAGCTGATTCTTCCTATATTAGACAATGCCTCACTCCATGTGAAAGGGGTGATAAATTAGGGTTAGTTTAGCATTATATAGGTTGTTTTCTAGAGAGAGAAGCTCCCCCCTCTCTCTAGAATTAGGGTTCTTAGTTTATTTTCCTTGTAATTTCTCTTTTTAATTCCTGTTTTAATCTAGTTTCTTCTACCTTTTCTTGTTCTATTGTCTTAATTTCATTACTCTATCTTGTCATTTTCTCCATTTTTTGCCACTTTAATGTATTTGCACTCTTGTTACATTAATTTATATTTAATGCAATTTCATGTTTCATGCCTCTTTTGTTGCTTTATTGAGTTGCAATCTTTATTTTCCTTGCTTGGTAGTTGTAGCATTTATTATTTCTTTTCATTTACCATGCTTTCTTTTTATACCCACCAAGTGTTTGATAAAATTCTTGGTTGGGTTTTTACATAGTTTTTCTCATTCTTAGTTGAGAAATTGAGTGGTTTGGGTGAACTTGAGTGGTGGATGTCCATTCCACATTGTGTGAGGGTTGTTAATTAATTTGATTTCCACTAACGCTAATCTTTCACTAAGTTCATTAGTGAGTTGATTAGGACTTGTGGATTGAAATTAATTATGCCATTTTGACTTATTCTCGATGTAGGGTTAACTAATTGGGATTAATCCACACACAATTATCATATTTGTGGTCCACAACTAGGATAGGAATCTCTAATTACCCAATTCTCACCAAGAGCCCTTTTAGGTATTTAATTTCCCTTTGCATTGCTTTTACTTGCTTTGACTTTTAATTTCTTGCATGTTAAGTTACCTTCTTGCACTCTAATTTCTTGCCTCTTTTAATCAACCCCCCTTATTCCCTCATTGCCAATAATGACACTTAATTACACTCCTAGGGAAGACGACCCGAGGTTGAATGATTCTCGGTTTAAATTAGAAATATTAAACTTTGATATTTGGGATTTAATTTACCGGTTTGGTCTATACTTACAACGTAAGTTATCTTGAGTAGAAAAATCCAAACCGGTGCAAAATCTCACTCGTCAGTACTCATCACCCACCAAGGAGGGAGGAGGTCCCAAGAAGAAGGTACCCAAGGGCTGGAGAAACAAGAATATTTTCATTGAAGACTTCTCACCTAGAATGAAGGTGGTGTTCACTAGAAGTCCAGTCCTACCTCATACAGTGAACAGGATCTTGTCTCCTGAGCATATTGAGTTAATCCATGAGAGTACAGGAAAGAAGTTCACAATGAGGGGTGAGACCTGAACTTCTATGACCCTCCTCCCTAGTGGAGCTGACCGTCAAGCTAATAGTGGTAAAGAAGCGCTTGTTGGGAGGCAACCCAACCAAGAATATCCTTTAGTTTTTAGTTCAGTTTGAATTTTTATTTTTTTATTATTTTTCATAGTTTTCCTTGGTTTAATTTTGTTTGTGATCATCCACAGTGCTTAGAATAGAGACAGAAGGACTCAGAGAGAAGAACAGAACACCCTGGAGCAAGGTTGACTCGAAGTGTTCTGGCGCTAAACGCCTGGCTGGGCATTTAGCGCCAAGAAGGGCAGCGAGAACATTAGCATTAAATGAGGGCATTTAACGCCCAGGATGGAAGGCAGAGACTGGCAGTAAATACTAGGTGGCTATTTGATGCCCATGAAGGATGCAACTTGTCCTAAAAAAGAGAGGGTCATTTTTGGCGCCAAACGTCGAGACTTGCATTTAGCGCCAAGAATGTAGTTTCAGTTCTTGAAGGAAGCTCTTAACCGTTTCCAATGGTTAATCTCCCATTCCCTCCCACGTTGACCATTCAAACATTCCTTCTCTCTCCCTCTTACCCACTATTCCATCCACATTCACTCCCCTTCCCCCACTTTCCCACAGGCCTATCACCTCTCCATTCATCAATCAAATCCCATCAATCTCTCCACTTTTACCTTCCCCATATTCACCTACCTATTTCTCATTTACCACAATTCAAACTCATTTCCCTCTCACCCTTCCCCCCTATTTTTGGTCTCAAAGAGAATGAATGGATTTTCCTTGAATATTTTTCTTTTAACCGAACCTTTTTCCCTCCCACCTCTATAAATACCCACTTCTTCAACTCTTTTCACCACACCTCTAATTCCCATATTCCTTCTCACTTTTTCTTTCCTTACATACACTATCCTATTTCCCTTTCCTTACCTACTTCAACGTTGTACCCCCACACTTTCTCCTTTGCCTATTTCTTCTATTTTCTTTGCTTCACTTTTACCACATTCCCTTCTTCTATCTCTTTTCTATTTTCTCTTTTACTTCGCTCAGGGACGAGAAAATATTTTAAGTTTGGTGTTGGGTGCTCCGTTTTTTCTTCATTCTCATTATCCCTAGAGCACCTAAAACTGGGGAATCCTCCTCAAGGAAGAGGAAAGAGAAGGCGTCCGCTTTGGGTCCTTATGACTTCTCCCAGTTCCTCTCCAAGACCCATGAGGATCACTTCTATGAAGTTGTGAACAAGAAGAAAGTGATCCCCCGAGGTCCGTTTTGAGCTTCAACCAAAATCCGAAAGCAGATTCTGCGATGGGGTTGGGATGTTCTGACCAACCCTGTGACCGAGGTGGGTGCACTTATGGTCAAGGAGTTCTACGCCAATGCTTGGGTGACTTTCAAGCATGCACAAGGCATGAACCTAGACCCGAAGAACTGGCGCATTGCGGTGTAACACACTACCACACAAAGCCTTATGCTTAAGCCATAAGACAGAGGTGGTGAGGTATTACGATCTCTAAAAATAAAATTTATATACATAATATAGTTGAAAAAGATTTATAACTAGGAGCCTTTGAAGAAAAGTTAAAACAAAAAGTACAAACTCACGAAGCTATAACACAAACGAAGCAAGGTAGAGCAAGCTAACATGGGCATATACTAAGGAGTTCCAAAATACAGATAACAAAGCTCAAGACTCAGCTCGCGAAGATAAACCAGCCAGAGCACATAAGTGAGGAAGCTAATACATCATATACATAAGTGGTAGAGATAATAAGTATCTAAATCTTTACATATAGCCAAAAGTAAAGACCCAAAATCACAAGAATCTTAGCTATCAGAAGCTTCCATCATGCCTTAGTGAGGTGCCACACGTCCTGTATTTGAAAACCACCCAAAATATATATGGGGTGACAACCAGAGGTTCTCAGCATGGTAATAGGGCCCACATATCTAATACATAACATCCTGGGAAAGCCTAAGGCAATCCTAGAACTTTCGTCATATGAATTAAACTTATAAAACATAACTAAACCAAAAGTAAATTAGGCCACTAACTAATGATCTTCATACTATCTAATGCTCCCCTTTTTAACTCCTCCAAACCTTCTGACTGCCACCGGAATCAAGTGTTACAAACACAATTATTACATCCAAGGAAATCACAGGTAGAAAGCATATACAGTAGATAAACAGGTAGCAAGTAGTTTATGCAATCATTTAGGTATTCTAATTAAAACATACCAAACAAACACATAGATGCATATGATGCATGTCAGTCCTATGGCTGATGAGTCTCATCTATCGGTTATATAGCCAACCTGACAAGTCCTAGTAACTACCCATTGGACTGACCCTCTGTCGTGCATCCCCAAAACTCAAATAATTCACAATTATAAACATATGACACACACCGGTGTTATTCCACGGGGGAGAGCTCATCCGGAACTTCCGTAGTGTTCGGCCACACTTACGACGTAGGGTTAGCAGAGTATCGAGTCTTAACCTGTAACACGTGATTGCTAGCAACTGCTGTCACCCAAGAAAACTTGTATCTCAGATATTTGGAAATGCATCAATCACATTATCAATCAATAATCATACAATCATAATCAGCCATAATAAATTATAAAATATAGCCATCCGCCTCATAACATAAATAGCACTTTTGCCATCATCAGCAGCAAACTCATATAATCATCATTAGTCATGGTTCATCATCAATTCATCCCTTTCTTCATCAATAACTTACCTTCCTCACAGCCCTCACTATACTTCAATATCCAAAAACTAACTACCAGGCTTTAAACAAGAGAAAATAGGATTTTGAAAGCTGGAGGAATGCCTTGGAAATCAAAATTTAAGTTTGGAAAAATAGGGGACTCACCTACGCGACCCGCTGCTTGCGTACGCGAGGAGCATAGCCCGTAGCATATGCTCGCGTTGCGTGCCATGTAGTCGCAGACGCAACCAAGAAAAATACCATGTCCGCGTACGTGACACACATCTTGCATACGCGAGCCCTCTGGACAGTGTCCAATGGCTGCGTCGCATGTTTTCTTTGCGTACGCATGCATAGCAGAAGTTCAAAAAGCTTCTAAGTATAGAATTTTCAGTGTTGCACCCTAAACTTTGATCGCGCGTAACTTTTTCGTTTTAAAATATTTTTCTTCTGTTCTTCAAACAGCGTAAATATCTCGGACCAAATTTTCTTTCTAAATAAGTTTGATACAAATTAGAGGTCCAGATATTAAGTTGTGCTCTACCAAACTTGGTCAAAATCATGGTTTTCATAAAACTTTACAAAACCTCCATTTTCAAAACATAGCAAATTCCAATCCAATATTTCCAATTCCACAATATTTAATATACATCATGAAATATTCATATCAAGTACAATATCAACTTCAAATTCATCAACTATTATACATATACCAATCAATATCATGTACAAATCACATATACATCAACAAGAGCACCATTCATAATCTCCAAGGCCATTAACCACATACATAATAATCATTCTCAATCAACAATAATATCACAATTCAATTCCTATCTTAAGGTCACCAGCCTAAGTTTTCACAATATATTATATTTTAGATACAAAAAACCGAAACCATACCTTGGCTAATTTTGTGATAAACCTAGAATATCTCAAGCATTCCTCTCACCCCAAGCTATCAACCTCTACTCTCAAAATTGATCTCATGCTTCAACTTCCTCAAATAACCTCCAATATCTCAAGTTTTGACCTTCAATTGATTTTTCACCAACAATATCCAATCTAAACCACATTAATCACCATAGTTAATCCCTCAACTCAAAATCTCAACAATTTCATAAGAGGATTAGATTTCTTACCTTTCCCATAGCTCAAGTGAGCCATACCCAACAAAACCCGCAAGCTAATTCGAACCTAAACACCGAAATTAAACAATTTTCAACATAATTACTCATTAAATTCAAAATTTAGGGAGAAGGAAACTGGAACATAGAAGTGGTTTCCTTACCTAATCAATGACTGGGATTTGTACAGCTCGCTGCTATGGTCGCGTGGCTACAAACGGTGCGACGATCAGAGCTCCGGATAGAAAGTTATCTTGGTTTGAAGATCAGGCTAGGTTTATGTTTGTGAGAGAGCTTTTTCCCCCCTTCTTGCTAAGTTTCATTGTGAAGTGAGTGCCAAGAAGGGAGGAGCGTGCTGAGTTGTTTAATTTGGACTGAGTTAGGTTGGGCCCAATATGGGCCCGGTTCGGCCCATTCAGCCCAATCATGGGCCAAATTCTTTAAAATTGTGCCAAAATTCTTGTTTTAATTAGCTCTATTATATTAAATTATAAAATTTAATTTTTTTAATTTTCTAAAATAAATATTAATTATTTATTAATTATTTGAATTTTACATGCGGTCTGAGGGGCGATCATAGAGTTCAGTCCTGAGAGTGTGAGGGAAGCACTACAGCTACTACTATCTAAAGAGAACCCTCATTCTTACACTCAGAAGGTCAACACTAACCAAAGACTAGACCAGATCCTCAAAGACATGTGCATCCTCGGAGCACAGTGGAGGAAGAATGCCAAAGGTTAGCCATACCAGTTGGGTAGGCATGATTTGAAGCTGGTTGCTAGAGGATGGTTGGAATTCATTCAACGCTCCATCATCTCCACAAGTAATCGGTCTGAGGTTACAGTGGACTGAGCAGTGATGATCCATTGCATCATGCTTGGCAATGAGGTGCACATTCACCATGTGATTCCTTAGGAGCTGTATCGCATAGCCCCGAAGGCCTCCTCCTCCGCTAGACTGGCCTTCCCTCATCTCATCTTCTGCTTGTGTGAGGCAGTGATGCGTGAGCATCTTTCCTATCTTTTCCTAGTGAATTTGCATTCAATTTGTTGAGTTTAATCAAGAATTGATCATCTTTTAGCCACTATAGATGCTACTTTGAGTTGTGTGCAATTCGATTTATTTTAGGTAGCAATCAGCTGGATTTGATGGAGTTTCTGCAGAAAAAGAGAAGAAGGCAAATGATGCTGTCAACCCTGACCTCTCTGCACTCAAACCTAAATATCTCGAGCTACAAAGATCTAATGGAAGTGATTTTAGTGGCGTTAAAAAGCTAACTTCCAAAGCTTTTCAACGATGTATAATAATCCATACTTCTTATCCACCAGGTCAGCAATGGTGGCACCTAACTTGAGAATTCTCAAGTTAGGCGCCAAGATCACTTATACTCATTCATCCAAGGCTGCCAAGCAGGACAAAGCAAGGGACGTCCAAGGAAGTTGTCAAGGCTGCGCCAAACTTGAGAAATCTCAAGTTAGGCTCAAGACACAACAACAACATGCAAGAGTAGTTAATTCCTTCAAGTTAGGCGTGTGATTTACTCAAGTAAGGCGGCAATGCTCAAGCAATCCACACCAACGACACACGCTGCCCACCTCAAGTAAGGCACAGCTTTATGCCAAGTTAGGCGCAAGCTCTCCCTCAATCAAGTGGTCCCCACGCCGTTGCACAAGCCACACGAGATCTTTATTTATTCTGATTAAACTTTAATTCAATTAAGAATAGGAAAAGATATTATTTACTTTTAGAAATTATAATTTACATTAATTAGGATTAGATATAAAAGGGAAAAAGAGCCCTTCGGGAAAATCTCTTCTCTCTTACCTCATTCTGCAATTTATATTTTTACGAATTCTAGTTTTTTCTCTAAACCATGAGTAACTAAACCTCAACTGCTAAGGTTAGGAGCTCTGTCTATTGTATGGATTGTTATTATTATTTTTCTATTTTAATTCATGTACTTATTTATAATTCAAGAATTGTTTTCGTTCTTTATTTTATGAATTTGGGTGGAACAGAAGTATGACCCTTGTTCTAATTGAGTTCTTATATAACTTGAAAAAGCTCTTTACTTGAACAACAGCTTGAAAAATATTCTCCTAAATTTCTAATTATCTGGACTTAACAAGATACGTGACATATAATCCTCTTATATTTTGGTAATTAGAATTTTTGTGGCATATAAACTAGTATTGAACTTCACCCTCTAATTGAAATTAATTGACCAAGGAATTGGTGGTTGATGAATTTTAGAGGAGACTAAAAAGGTCTAAAGAATTAGGGTTTAGTCACATATGGTTTGCCATGAATTAAATCTTGCATGATTAAAATAGTTAGTAAGAAAAATCAACCCGGAAAATAGATATCTCTGAAGCCTTAACTATTTTCTCCATATATTATTCACAACTTGTTTACTACTTCCTTTGTTAATTTTCTGAATTTACTGTTTGATGCAATTGAGACCCAAACGCTCTTTTCTGTTTGTCTAACTAAGCCAATCACTTAACCGTTGTTGCTTGATCCATCAATCCTCGTAGGATCGACCCTCACTCACCTGAGGTATTACTTGGTATGACCCAGTGCACTTGCTAGTTAGTTTGTGGGTTATAAATTCCACACCAAGTTTTTGGCACCGTTGCCAGGGATTGACTGTGATTGACAACTACTAGTTGTCTGATTTCTTAGATTAGGCATTTTTGCTTTAATTTTTTTTAACTTATTTCTTTAAAATTAAAAAATATATATTTTGATTTATTTTATTAAATTTTTTTCGCTTAATTTCTGAAATTAAGTTTGGTGTCCCCTTAGTTGTTTCATTCTTCCTAGTTATTTTACTTATTGAGTCTAAATTTTATACTCCTTTTTTAGTAATTTTAATTTCTTAATTATTCAGTTTATTTTCTTTATTTTATTTTTTTTCATTTTTGTTTTCTTTTATATTTTATTTTATTTTATTTATGTTCTTTCTTCTATGCTTGCCTGTTTACCACATGGTGCGTTTAATTTTTTTGGTGTTTTGTGCTAAGGAAAAATAATGGAGAGAGATCACATGGGTTACTACTCACACCCAAGTAGTGATTCATATCATTATGGATGGAGGAACTATCCAAATTTTGGTTGGCAAAGTCAAAATCAAAGAAACTTCAGTGCTTCAGGTTCCAACTATCAAGAACCACCATCTCCATATTCATATCATGAACCACCATCTCCATATTCATACCAAGAACCCCCACCTCTCTATCCATATCGAGAACCCTCATCTTTCTACCCATATCAAGAGCCACCATCTCCCTATTCATACCAAGAACCATCTTCTTTTTACTTTTATCAAGAACTATCATCTCCTTCTTATTCAAATCAACAGCCATCATCTCCTTATTCATATCAAGAACCCTCATCTCTTGAGATTCTCATGAACGAATTCATACATGATATAAGGATGAGTGTCAAAAATATAGAGAAATATGTGCAGTTGATTATCAAATTCCAGGAAGAGGAACAAGCAAATTCCTTCCCAAGAGATATAATGCAATATCCTATGGAAGAAAGTGAGGAAATCAATCAAAGAAGTTCATACTCCAGTGAATTAAAGAACTTTCCACCCTCACACATGGAAAAAGAGGAAGATGCAAAAACAAAGGAGGAAAATGCACCAACAAAGAAGGAAGATGCACAAACAAAGGACCTTGTAAGGGATGAAAACAATTATTAGAATCTAAACTCCAATGAAGCAGAGAGTGGCATAGAGGGTGAGTTTATTGAACCACCAATTCAAGAAGTTCTTGATGAAGGGTACACTCTAACCATCACACAACACCCAAATTTTGAAATCAAAGAAGTGAAGGCAACCAAGGAAAATACTGAAAAGGGGATTGTGACCAAGAAACAGAAGAAAATATCCATGAAAAAAAAGGGTCAGAAAAAAACAATCCAACATCTACACCAACAAGAAAGGTGAATCAAGCTAATCACAATAAAAGAAAGCTTGTTAGGAGGAATTTATATCAGGGGCCACTAATTTTCACCTCTCCCCCCATGGAGACATTTCTTTTAACCAACTGGAAGAAAAGGAAGAAAATCCAACAATCAAGTGTCAAGCTAGTGACATTAAAGAAGCGTTTGTTGGTAGGCAACCCAACTACTAATATCCTTGGTTTTGCAATTGCTTTGGTTTTAATTTTATAGTTATTTGATTTTAGCATTATAGTTATTTTAGTTCTGGTTTTAAATTATTTTATCTCAATTTTTTTTAGAATTTTTCATGTTTTACATGTGTTTTGGTCATGCAGAGTGATTAGAACATGAACATGAGCAATTAAAAGGAATTTTTGACACCCTAGAGTTTTTCTTTGCTTGGGGACAAGCAAACTTTTAAGTTTGGTGTTGTAGAGTGCGCTCTCTGTTTAGCTTATCATCAGTGGCACCATGGGGAGATGAATGTTCTTCATGGAGGAGCATAGCTAGAGGAATGCAATGGCCACCAGCATAACTGAGGTGGTTGAGTTCCTTTCATTATATTTCCCCTTCCATTCTTATTTTGTTGTCTTCTATTTTCTGTTGCTTTGATTGCCTGCATAATCTTTTCATTCTATTATTTGCTTTTAGTAAAAAAAATTGTCTCATGTACCACTCACTGAGCTTGAATCTAAAAAGAAAAGAAAGGAAGTGATGTATTGCATGAGAATTGAGTTTATATTTAAGAGTAGTCTTATTTACTTAAATGTGGTAGTGTCATCTGTGATTTTGAATGAATGATATGAACAGTGCATATTTGAATTTGAATCAAAGGATGTTGATGCATGAAAAATAGGAATTTAGAGAACTATTATGAATTCTCTGAAGTTTGTGAAAGCTTAATCCTTGAAGCAAAAGAAACAGCAAAAAAAGAAAGTAAGGTCCAAGGCTCTAAGCATCAATGACTAGGGAGGTCAGACATGATGAAAAGCTCAAAGAGTTGTTTCCAAAGTCATATGCTTGTGGTGTGAATGTGTCAAGTAATCCTTGAGACAGAATACTAAGAGTCTAGATCAAATGCATTTAATAGAGTATGCCAAAGGTTTTGAGCACCACTGTCTGGGAGTAACTGAAAGAAAAATGAAAACTTAAAGAGAGTTCCCCAGTTAAGTGCTTGTGGTGTTTCTGTATCAAGTGAAGCTTGAGACAAAACATTTAAAGTCATAGCTAGGCTCAAGGTGCAAAGCACCAAAGAGATGAGAATTGAAAGGAATTTGCTGTGTTCAAGGATTAAACTGAAACATAAAGATCAGGGAATTCATAATATGATCCGGATTCGAATTCCGAATGACATTAACTTTCCTCTGATTTAAAGGAGAGTGAGATGCCAAAACTATTTAGAATTGCAATAGATAAATCCCACTTTAAGAAGAGACATGAGCATAACTAAACTCTCACTTCTCATGTAAATTCACATCTTAATCTTGTATTAGTTTTGGTTGCTTTAAGACAACCAACAATTCAAGTTTGGTGTTGTGATACGTGAGCATCTTTCCTATCTTTTCCTAGTGAATTTGCATTAAATTTGTTGAGTTTAATCAAGAATTAATCATCTTTTAGCCACTATGGATGCTACTTTGAGTCGTGTGCAATTTGGTTTATTTTAGGTAGCATTCGGCTAGATTTGATGGAGTTTCCGTAGAAAAAGAGAAGCAGGCGAATGATGCTGTCAACCCTGACCTCTCTAAACTCAAATATAAATATCTCGAGCTATAGAGGTCCAATGGACGTGATTTTAGTGGCGTTGGAAAGCTAACTTCTAGAGATTTTCAACGATATATAATAATCCATACTTCTTTTCCACCAAGTTAGCAAGGGTGGCGCCTAACTTGAGAATTCTCAAGTTAGGCGCCAAGATCACTTATACTCATTCATCCGAGGCTGCCAAGGCTGCGCCTAACTTGAGATTTCTCAAGTTAGGCGCTAGGAAAAAGCAAGGGACGTCCAAAGAAGCTACCAAGGCTGCACCTAACTTGAGAAATCTAAAGTTAGGTGCAAGACACAACAACAACACGCAAGAGTAATTAATTCCTTCAAGTTAGGCGCATGATTTACTCAAGTAAGGCACCAATGCTCAAGCATTTCACACCAACACACGCTGCCCACCTCAAGTAAGGCACAGCTTCATGCCAAGTTAGGCGCAAGCTGTCCCTCAATCAAGTGGTCCCCACGCCGTTACACAAGCCACGCGAGATCTTTATTTATTCTAATTAAACTTTAATTCAATCAAAAATAGGAAAAGATATTATTTAGTTTTGGAAATTATAATTTACATTAATTAGGATTATATATAAAAGGGAAAAAGAATCAGCCCTTCGAAAATCTCTTCTCTCTTACCTCATTCCACAATTTACATTTTTACGAATCCTAGTTTTCTTTCTGAACCATGAGCAACTAAACCTCCACTGTTAAGGTTAGGAGCTCTGTCTATTGTATGGATTTATACTATTATTTTTCTATTTTAGTTCATGTACTGATTTATAATTCAAGAATTGTTTTCATTCTTTATTTTATGAATTTGGGTGGAACGAAAGTATGACCCTTGTTCTAATTGAGTTCTTGTATAACTTGGAAAAACTCTTTACTTGAACAACAGCTTGAAAATATATTCTCCTAAATTTCTAATTATCTGGACTTAATAGGATACGTGACATATAATCCTCTTATATTTGGGTAATTAAGATTTTTGTGGCATATAAACTAGAATTGAACTTCATCCTCTAATTGGAATTAATTGACCAAGGAATTGCCGGTTGATGAATTTTAGAGGAGACTAAAAAGGTCTAAGGAATTAGGGTTTAGTCACATATGTTTTGCCATGAATTAAATCTTGCATGATTAAAATAGTTAGTAACAAAAGTCAACCCGAAAAATAGATATCTCTGAAGCTTTAACTGTTTTCTCCATATATTATTCACAACTTGTTTACTACTTGCTTTATTAATTTTCTGAACTTAGTGTTTGATGCAATTGAGACCCAAATGCTCTTTTTTGTTTGTCTAACTAAGGTAATCACTTAACCGTTGTTGCTTGATCCATCAATCCTCGTGGGATCGACCCTCACTCACCTGAGGTATTACTTGGTACGACCCGGTGCACTTGCTGGTTAGTTTGTAGGTTATAAATTCTACACCAGGCAGCCGGAGTTCGTATTGATGGAGATACCCCAATTGAGGTTGACAGACTGATCACTAAGAGGGGTATGGAGCATGCTAGGGAGCTTTGGCATGCACCACCACAGGAACCAATTCCAACTCCTCAACAGAACCTTTCAGAGATGCTTCAGAGATTATATTTCCCTCCCCATGACTGCTAGGACCATTTGACCACATCTATTTGGGAGCTGACATCTTTTGTGGATCAGTTGAAGATTGAGCACCAGGACAATTCAGCCCTCCTCTATCAGCTGGTGGAGGAGCAGCTGAAGCAGAAGTGTGATGTAGATGAGCTGAAGCACCAAAGAGGATTCCTAAGAGGGAGCAACAGTCATCATGACTGAGGTGGTTGAGTTTCTTTATCTTCTGATTTCCTTATTTTCTGTTTTTCAGTATTTTATCTTACTCCCTGTTATTTGTTTGAGTCTTTGCATGATTATTAGTAGTCTTTTTATTGCTTTCTAGTTTAGTTATTTACTTTGTTTTATGCTTATTTTGAAAGATGTCTCATGTATTACTCACTGAGCTTGAAAAATCAAAAGAAAAAGAAAAAAAATAGTAAAATGCATGAGGATTGAGTTATATATTATGAGTTTTTCTAGTTACTTTAATGTGGTGTGATACACAAAAACTTGTCTTTCAACAAATTTCCTACCGGCAAGTGCATCGAATTGTCGTCATGTAAAAACTCACTATAGAGTGAGGTCGAATCCCACAGGGATTGGTTGGTTGATCAATGTTAATTGGAGAATTGTTCTAGTTAAACTAAATTAGAATTGAATTGAGGATTGCAGAATTTAAATTGGCAGGAAACTTAAAGTGCAAGAAATGTAAATAACTGAAAGTAAATGACAGAAATTAAATGGCAGAAGAGAAATTGCAAGAAATTAAAGTGTAGAAGCTTAAATTGTAAGAAATTAAATGGGAATGGGGTTGTTGAGCATCAAAGTAAATTGCAGAATTGAAAGAATGGGTAAGATCAGAAGTGGGAGAGCTCATTGGGGTCAGGAGATGTGATAATCCTCTGGATCAAATTCTTTTTCATCTCTTCCTCAATCAATGCATTCATTGATCTCCTTGCCAATCTTAGATGATTAGATCCCAATTCTTTGGCAATCTAATCTCTCTAAGCATGAACCATTGCCCAACTCCTATTTAAGTTCTCATGAGAAGAGATGAAGTGTGGTCACTGATTATACCACACACATTCATAGATCAAAGTATTGGTAGGATTATATGTCACTATATCTATCCAAATCCCAATCTAATCCAATGTGAGAAATTGTTCAAGATGATTCTATGATTTCTCTTCCAAGACTATCACAGAACCCAATTACATTCAATTTCTCTTCCAAGACAATTGAATGATTGAATGAAGAATGAAACCTTTCTAATAGATCAAGAGAAAAGATAGAAGAAGAAGAATGAAAACTAATATTGATCCATTGAATTACACAGAGCTCCCTTACCCAATGAAAGAGGATTTAGTTCATCATAGCTCAATTAAATAGGATAAGTTACTATTGTATTAGACATCTTCTGACAGTTTAATCTTTTGACTATTCGGTCACTTGATCATGGAGAGGGCTGGCCATTCGGCCATGCCTGAACCTTTTACTTATGTATTTTCAACAGTGGAGTTTCTGCACACCATAGATTAAGGGTGTGGAGCTCTGCTGTACCTTAAGTTTCAATACAATTATTATTACTTTCTATTCAATTCTCTTCTATCCTTATTCCAAGATATACGTTATACTTAACTTTGATGAATGTGATGATCCGTGACACTCATCATCATTCTCACCTATGAACGCGCGTGATTGACAACCACTTCCGTTCTACCTTAGGCCGGGCGCATATCTCTTAGATTCCCCAACAGAATCTTCGTGGTATAAG
>NC_029780.3:53781063-53782566 GCF_000817695.3 Arachis duranensis | reverse complement strand
TTTTTTGTTTGTTAGAGTCCATGCATTAAAGATTTCTAAGTTTGGTGTCTTGCATGTTTTCTTTGCATCAAAAATTTTTCAAAATTATGTTCTTGATGTTCATCATGATCTTCAAAGTGTTCTTGGTGTTCATCTTGACATTCATAGCATTCTTGCATGCATTCATTGTTTTGATCTAAAAATTTCATGCATTGAGTATTTTTGTTGTTTTTCTCTCTCATCATTAAAAATTCAAAAAAAAATGTATTTTCCTTATTTTTCTCCAAATTTTCGAAAATTTGAGTTGACTTAGTTAAAAATTTTTAAAATTAGTTGTTTCTTACAAGTCAAGTCAAAATTTCAATTTTAAAAATCTTATCTTTTTAAAATCTTTTTCAAAAATCATATCTTTTCCATTTTTTCATCATTTTCGAAAATTTCAAAAATCTTTTTCAAAATATTTTCAAAATCTTTTTCTTATCTTTACATCAATTTTCGAAAATTAGCTAACAATTAATGTGATTGGTTCAAAAATTTGAAGTTTGTTACTTTCTTGTTAAGAAAAGGTTCAATCTTTAAGTTCTAGAATCTTATCTTGTAGTTTCTTGTTAGTTAAGTCATTTCAAAAATTAGATCTTTTTATCTTTTATCTTATCTTTTTCAAAAATTTTATCTTTTTCAAAACTTGATTTCAAAATATCTTATCTAACTTCCTATCTCCTCATCTTTTTAAAAATTTTATTTTAAAATCTTTTTCAATCAACTAACTAACTTTTTGTTTGTTTCTTATCTTTTTCAAAACCACCTAACTACTTTTCCCTCTCTAATTTTCGAAAATATCTCACCCCTTTTTCAAAAGTTCTTTTTAATTAACTAATTGTTTCATGTTTTAAATCTTAATTGCATTTTATTTCTAATTTTCGAAAATTACTAACCTCTTTTTCAAAATTATTTTCGAAATTTCCCTTCTCTTTTCTTCTTCTATTTATTTATTCAATTACTAACACTTCTATTCACCTCTCTCCACCTAATATCCGAATCCCCTCTTCTACTTTCTTCCCCCCTTTCCTCTTCTACTAACATAAAGGAATCTCTATACTGTGACATAGAGGATTCCTCTTCTTTTCTTGTTTTCTTCTCTTTCACTGACATAGAGGATTCCTCTTTCTTTTCTTGTTTTCTTCTCTTTCATATGAGCAGGAACAGGGAAAAAGGCACTCTTATTGAAATTGATCCAGAACCTGAAAGGACTCTGAAGAGAAAATTAAGAGAACCTAAATTACATTATTCTAAAGGTAACCTTTCAGAAATTTTCGAACAAGAGAAGGAGATGGCAGCCGAAAATAATAATAATGCAAGGAGAATGCTTGGTGACTTCACAAAGCCAACGTCCAAGTTTGATGGAAGAAGCATCTCCATTCCTGCCATTGGAGCCAACAACTTTGAGCTGAAACCTCAGTTAGTTGCCTTAATGCAACAAAACTGCAAGTTTTATGGACTTCCATCTGAAGATCCTTATCAGTT
>NC_029780.3:53780167-53780468 GCF_000817695.3 Arachis duranensis | reverse complement strand
TGAATCCCTCTATGAAGCTTGGGAAAGATACAAGCAGCTGACCAAAAGATGTCCATCTGACATGTTTTCAGAATGGACCATATTAGATATATTCTATTCTGGTCTCTCTGAATTTTCGAAAATGTCATTGGACCATTCTGCAGGTGGATCTATTCACCTGAAGAAAACGCCTGAAGAGGCTCAAGAACTCATTGATATGGTTGCAAACAACCAATTCATATACACTTCTGAGAGGAATTCCGTGAACAATGGGATACCTCAAAAGAAAGGAGTTCTTGAAATTGATGCTCTGAATGCCATA
>NC_029780.3:53778060-53778725 GCF_000817695.3 Arachis duranensis | reverse complement strand
TCTCTGTGTGATCTGGGGTCAGGGATAAATCTTATGCCACTCTCTGTAATGGAGAAGCTGGGGATCATTGAGGTACAACCTGCCCTGTTCTCATTACAATTGGCAGACAAGTCCTTGAGACAAGCTTATGGAATGGTAGAGGATGTGTTAGTTAAGGTTGAAGGCCTTTACATCCCTGCTGATTTCATAATCTTAGACATTAGGAAGGAAGAGGATGATTGCATCATCCTTGGAAGACCTTTCCTAGCCACAGCAGAAGCTGTGATAGATGTCAACAGAGGTGAATTAGTCCTTCAATTAAATGGGGACTACTTTGTGTTTAAGGCACATGGCCATCCCTCTGTGACAAAAGAGAGTAAGCATAAAGAGCTTTTCTCAGTTCAGAGTCAAGAAGAGCCCCCACAGTCAAACTCCAAGTTTGGTGTTGGGAGACCACAACCAAACTCTAAATTTGGTGTTAAGACCCCATATCCAAACTCTAAGTTTGGTGTTGGCAACTATACAACATTGACCTGATCACCTTGTGGCTCCATGAGAGCCACTGTCAAGCTATTGACATTAAAGAAGCGCTTGTTGGGAGGCAACCCAATTTTAATTATCTAATTTTGATTTTATTGTTATTTTGTGTTTTATTAGGTACATGATCATGAGGAGTCACGAAAAAA
>NC_029780.3:53773500-53773746 GCF_000817695.3 Arachis duranensis | reverse complement strand
TGCCATGGAAAGGAGTAGGAAGGATTGGATGAATGTAATAAGAAAGTAGAGATTCAAGAGGAGCACAGCATCTCCATACGCTTATCTGAAATTCCCATTATTGATTTACATAAGTATTTCTAACCCTTTTATTTTCTATTTATTCTATTAATCAAATTAAAACTAATAATCTGCCTAACTGAGATTTACAAGGTGACCATAGCTTGCTTCATACCAACAATCTCTGTGGGATCGACCCTTACTCAC
>NC_029780.3:53772006-53773443 GCF_000817695.3 Arachis duranensis | reverse complement strand
AATTTTTCGAAAATTCCATGCATTCATAGTGTTCTTCATGATCTTCAAGTTGTTCTTGACAAGTCTTCTTGTTTGATCTTGATGATTTCTTGTTTTGTGTTGGTTGTTGTTTTTCATATGCATTTTTTGTTTGTTAGAGTCCATGCATTAAAGATTTCTAAGTTTGGTGTCTTGCATGCTTTCTTTGCGTCAAAAATTTTTCAAAATTATGTTCTTGATGTTCATCATGATCTTCAAAGTGTTCTTGGTGTTCATCTTGACATTCATAGCATTCTTGCATGCATTCATTGTTTTGATCTAAAAATTTCATGCATTGAGTATTTTTGTTGTTTTTCTCTCTCATCATTAAAAATTCAAAAAAAATATATTTTCCTTATTTTTCTCCAAATTTTCAAAAATTTGAGTTGACTTAGTTAAAAATTTTTAAAATTAGTTGTTTCTTACAAGTAAAGTCAAAATTTCAATTTTAAAAATCTTATCTTTTTAAAATCTTTTTCAAAAATCATATCTTTTCCATTTTTTCATCATTTTCGAAAATTTCAAAAATCTTTTTCAAAATATTTTCAAAATCTTTTTCTTATCTTTACATCAAATTTTCGAAAATTAGCTAACAATTAATGTGATTGGTTCAAAAATTTGAAGTTTGTTACTTTCTTGTTAAGAAAAGGTTCAATCTTTAAGTTCTAGAATTTTATCTTGTAGTTTCTTGTTAGTTAAGTCATTTCAAAAATTAGATCTTTTTATCTTTTATCTTATCTTTTTCAAAAACTTTATCTTTTTCAAAATTTGATTTCAAAATATCTTATCTAACTTCCTATCTCCTCATCTTTTTAAAAATTTTATTTTAAAATCTTTTTCAATCAACTAACTAACTTTTTGTTTGTTTCTTATCTTTTTCAAAACCACCTAACTACTTTTCCCTCTCTAATTTTTGAAAATATCTCACCCCTTTTTCAAAAGTTCTTTTTAATTAACTAATTGTTTCATGTTTTAAATCTTAATTGCATTTTATTTCTAATTTTCGAAAATTACTAACCTCTTTTTCAAAATTATTTTCGAAATTTCCCTTCTCTTTTCTTCTTCTATTTAATTATTTAATTACTAACACTTCTCTTCACCTCTCTTCATCCAAAAATCCGAATCCATCCTTCTTCATTCTTCTACCCCCTTCTTCTTCTACTAACATAAAGGAATCTCTATACTGTGACATAGAGGATTCCTCTTTCTTTTCTTGTTTTCTTCTCTTTCATATGAGCAGGAACAGGGAAAAAGGCACTCTTGTTGAAATTGATCCAGAACCTGAAAGGACTCTGAAGAGAAAATTAAGAGAAGCTAAATTACAACAATCCAGAAACAACCTTTCAGAAATTTTCGAACAAGAGAAGGAGATGGCAGCCGAAAATAATAATAATGCAAGGAGAATGCTTGGTGACTTCA
>NC_029780.3:53759809-53761406 GCF_000817695.3 Arachis duranensis | reverse complement strand
GCCTTGGATGCCATAAATGGTTATGGAAAAACAAAAAGCAATGCTTTTACCACACCAAACTTAAAAGGTTTGCTCGTCCTCGAGCAAAAGAAGAAAGAAGAGAGTAGAAGAAGAAGAAATGAGGAAGAAGGGAATGGCTTTGTGTTCGGCCAAAAGGGGGAGAAGTGGTGTTTAGGTTGTGTAAAAATGAAAGAGTGAAGATGGGTTTATATAGGAGTGGGGAGAGGGTAGGGTTCGGTCAAGTGAGGGTGGGTTTGGGTGGGAAAGTGGTTTGAATTTGAATGGTGAGGTAGGTGGGGTTTTATGAAGGATGGATGTGAGCGGTGAAGAGAAAGATGGGATTTGATAGGTGAAGGGTTTTTGGGGAAGAGGTGTTAAGGTGATTGGTGAATGGGTGAAGAAGAGAGAGAGTGTGGTTGGATAGGTGGGGATCCTGTGGGGTCCACAGATCCTGAGGTGTCAAGGAAAAGTCATCCCTGCACCAAATGGCAAGCAAAATGGCGTTTTGTGCCATTTCTGGCGTTAAACGCCGAGCTGGTGCCCATTTCTGGCGTCTAACGCCAGCTTCTTGCCCTTTTCTGGCATTTAACGCCAGTCTGGTGCCCTTTTCTGGCGTTAAATGCCCAGAATGGTGCCAGACTGGGCGTTAAACGCCCAACAGCTAGCCTCACTGGCGTTTAAACGCCAGTATGCTCTCCTCCAGGGTGTGCTGTTTTTCTTTCTGTTTTTCATTCTGTTTTTTCTTTTTTCATTGATTTTGTGACTTCTCATGATCGTCAACCTACAAAAAACATAAAATAACAAAAGAGAATAGATAAAATATAACATTGGGTTGCCTCCCAACAAGCGCTTCTTTAATGTCAGTAGCTTGACAGAGGGCTCTCATAGAGCCTCAGAAATGCTCAGAGCCATGTTGGAACCTCCCAACACCAAACTTAGAGTTTGAATGTGGGGGTTCAACACCAAACTTAGAGTTTGGTTGTGGCCTCCCAACACCAAACTTAGAGTTTGACTGTGGGGGCTCTGTTTGGCTCTGTTTTGAGAGAAGCTCTTCATGCTTCCTCTCCATGATGACAGAGGGATATCCTTGAGCCTTAAACACAAAGGATTCTTCATTCACTTGAATAAACACAAAGGATTCTTCATTTACTTGAATGATCAATTCTCCTCTATCAACATCAATCACAGCCTTTGCTGTGGTTAGGAAGGGTCTGCCAAGGATGATGGATTCATCCATGCACTTCCCAGTCTCTAGGACTATGAAATCAGCAGGGATGTAATGGTCTTCAGCTTTTACCAGAACATCCTCTACAAGTCCATAGGCTTGTTTTCTTGAATTGCCTGCCATCTCTAGTGAGATTTTTGCAGCTTGCACCTCAAAGATCCCTAACTTCTCCATTACAGAGAGAGGCATGAGGTTTACACTTGACCCTAAGTCACACAAGGCCTTCTTGAAGGTCATGGTGCCTATGGTACAAGGTATTGAGAACTTCCCAGGATCCTGTCTCTTTTGAGGCAGTTTCTGCCTAGACAAGTTATCCAGTTCTTTGGTGAGCAAAGGGGCTTCATCCTCCCAAGTCTCATTACCAAATAACTT
>NC_029780.3:53758694-53759724 GCF_000817695.3 Arachis duranensis | reverse complement strand
AGTGACATTTTCGTCCTCTTCAGAGGAAGAATACTCATCAGAGCTTATGAATGGCAGAAGTAAGTCCAATGGAATCTCTATGGTCTCATTTTGAGCCTCAGATTCCCATGGTTCCTCATTGGGGAACTCATTGGAGGCTAGTGGACGTCCATTGAGGTCTTCCTCAGTGGCGTTCACTGCCTCTCCTTCCTCCCAAAATTCGGCCATGTTGATGGCCTTGCACTCTCCTTTTGGATTTTCTTCTGTGTTGCTTGGAAGAGTGCTAGGAGGGAGTTCAGTAATTTTCTTGCTCAGCTGACCCACTTGTGCCTCCAAGTTTCTAATGGAGGACCTTGTTTCAGTCATGAAACTTTGAGTGGTTTTGATTAGATCAGAGACCATGGTTGCTAAGTCAGAGGTATTCTGCTTAGAACTCTCTGTATATTGCTGAGAAGATGAAGGGAAAGGCTTGCTATTGCTAAACCTGTTTCTTCCACCATTATTATTGTTGAAACCTTGTCGAGGTCTCTGTTGATCCTTCCATGAGAGATTTGGATGACTTCTCCATGAAGAATTATAGGTGTTCCCATAGGGTTCTCCCATGTAATTCACCTCTTCTATTGAAGGGTTCTCAGGATCATAAGCTTCTTCCTCAGATGAAGATTCTTTAGTACTGCTTGGTGCATTTTGCATTCCAGACAGACTTTGAGAAATCATATTGACTTGTTGAGTCAATATTTTATTCTGAGCCAATAAGGCATTCAGAGTGTCAATCTCAAGAACTCCTTTCTTCTGACTAGTCCCATTGTTCACAGGATTTCTTTCAGAAGTGTACATGAATTGGTTATTTGCAACCATTTCAATCAGCTCTTGAGCTTCTGTAGGCGTCTTCTTCAGATGAAGAGATCCTCCAGCAGAGCTATCCAAAGACATCTTGGACAGTTCAGAGAGACCATCATAGAAAATACCTATGATGCTCCATTCAGAAAGCATATCAGAAGGACACTTTCTGATTAATTGTTTGTATCTTTCCCAAGCTTCATAGAGGGAT
>NC_029780.3:53755522-53756115 GCF_000817695.3 Arachis duranensis | reverse complement strand
TGGCAAGCTTATGCAAGGGTTTCACCGTTGTCAGTGGGTACCTCCCATCCTCTCAGTGGAAATGTTCAACGCACCCTATCACGGCACGGCTATCCATCTGTCGGTTCTCGATCAGGCCGGAATAGAATCCAGTGATTCTTTTGCGTCTGTCACTAACGCCCCGCCCACAGGAGTTTGAAGCACGTCACAGTCATTCAGTCACTGAATCCTACTCAGAATACCACAGACAAGGTTAAACCTTCCGGATTCTCTTGAATGCCACCATCAGTTCTAGCCTATACCACGAAGACTCTGATCTCACGGAATGGCTGGCTCGGTTGTCAGGCGAGCGCTCGGTTGTCAGGCGATCAACCAAGCATCGTGTATCAGGAATCCAAGAGATATTCACCCAATCTAATGTAGAACGGAGGTGGTTGTCAGTCTCACATTCATAGGTGAGAATGATGATGAGTGTCACGGATCATCACATTCATCAAGTTGAAGAACAAGTGATATCTTAGAACAAGAACAAGCGGAATTGAATAGAAGAACAATAGTAATTGCATTAACACTCGAGGTACAGCAGAGCTCCACACCTTAATCTATGGTGTGTA
>NC_029780.3:53752650-53753073 GCF_000817695.3 Arachis duranensis | reverse complement strand
TAGTAAAGGTTGAAGGCCTTTACATCCCTGCTGATTTCATAATCTTAGACACTAGGAAGGAAGAGGATGAATGCATCATCCTTGGAAGACCTTTCCTAGCCACAGAAGGTGCTGTAATAGATGTTAACAGAGGAGAATTAGTCCTTCAATTGAATGGGGACTACCTTGTGTTTAAGGCACATGGCCATTCCTCTGTGATACAAGAGAGTAAGCATGAAGAGCTTCTCTCAGTTCAGAGTCAAGAAGAGCCCCCACAGTCAAACTCCAAGTTTGGTGTTGGGAGGCCACAACCAAACTCTAAATTTGGTGTTAAGACCCCATATCCAAACTCTAAGTTTGGTGTTGGCAACTATACAACATTGACCTGATCACCTTGTAGCTCCATGAGAGCCACTGTCAAGCTATTGACATTAAAGAAGCGCT
>NC_029780.3:53752240-53752586 GCF_000817695.3 Arachis duranensis | reverse complement strand
TTTATCTAATTTTTATTTTATTTTATTGTTATTTTGTGTTTTATTAGGTACATGATCATGAGGAGTCACGAAAAAATCAAAAAAATTAAAAACAGAGTTAAAAACAGAAGAAAAAAATTTTCACACCCTGAAGGACGCACAGACTGGCGTTCAACGCCAGCAAGATGCATCTGGCCGGCGTTCAACGCCAGAACAGAGCACCATTCTGGTGCTGAACGCCAGAAACAAGCAACATTCTGGCGCTGAACGCCAGGAATGTGCCTTGAGAGGAAAAGCTGGCGCTGAACGCCAGTAACAAGCATGAAACTGGCGTTCAACGCCAGAAACATGCTTTACATGGGCGTTG
>NC_029780.3:53751213-53751911 GCF_000817695.3 Arachis duranensis | reverse complement strand
GAGCAATATTTTAAGTTTGGTGTGGTCAAAGCATAATCTTTTTTGTTTTTCATTACCATCAATGGCACCTAAGGCCGGAGTATCCTCTAGAAAAGGGAAAGGGAAGACAAAAGCTTCCACCTCCGAGTCATGGGAGATGGAAAGGTTCATCTCCAAAAGCCATCAAGACTACTTCTATGATGTTGTGGCAAAGAAGAAGGTGATCCCTGAGGTCCCTTTCAAGCTCAAAAAGAATGAGTATCCGGAAATCCAACATGAAATTCAAAGAAGAGGGTGGGAAGTCATAACCAACCCTATGCAACAAGTTGGAATTTCAATGGTTCAAGAGCTCTATGCCAATGCATGGATCACTAGGAACCATGATCAAAGTATGAACCCGAATCCAAAGAATTATCTCACAATGGTTCGGGGGAAATACTTAGATTTTAGTCCGAAAAATGTGAGGTTGGCGTTTCACTTGCCCATGATGCAAGGAGATGAATGCCCCTACACTAGAAGGGTCAACTTTAATCATAGGTTGGACCAAGTCCTAATGGACATATGTGTGGAAGGAGCTCAATGGAGAATAGACTCCAAAGGCAAGCCGGTTCAACTAAGAAGACTGGACCTCAAGCCTGTGGCTAGAGGATGGTTGGAGTTCATTCAACGTTCCATCATTCCTACTAGCAACCGATCTGAAGTTACTGTGGATCGGGCCA
>NC_029780.3:53750812-53751178 GCF_000817695.3 Arachis duranensis | reverse complement strand
TCATGATCCATAGCATCATGATTGGAGAGGAAATAGAAGTTCATGAGGTCATCTCCAATGAACTCTACAAAATAGCCGATAAGTCCTCCACCATGGCAAGGCTAGCTTTTCCTCACCTTATTTGCCATTTGTGTTACTCAGATGGAGTTATCATAGAAGGAGATATCCCCATTGAAGAGGATAAGCCCATCACCAAGAAGAGGATGGAGCAAGCAAGAGAGACCATTCACGGTCCTCAAGAGGTGCATGAGGAAGCTCATCATCAACAAATCCCTGAGATTCCTCAAGGGATGCACTTTCCTCCCAACAACTATTGGGAGCAACTCAACACCTCCTTAGAAGATTTGAGCCACAATGTGGAACAAT
>NC_029780.3:53749449-53750633 GCF_000817695.3 Arachis duranensis | reverse complement strand
AGGTGGATTCATTCCTTGTTCTTTATTTCTTTCTGTTTTCGGTTTTTAATGTTGTGTTTATCTATGTTTTGTGTCTCTACTTCATGATCATTAGTATGTAACCATGCCTTAAAGCTATGAATAAAATCCATTAATCCTTCACCTCTCTTAAATAAAAAAAATGTTTTAATTCAAAAGAACAAGAAGTACATGAATTTCGAATTTATCCTTGAATTTAATTTAATTATATTGATGTGGTGACAATACTTTTTGTTTTCTGAATGAATGATTGAACAGTGCATATGTCTTTTGATATTGTTGTTTATGAGTGTTAAAATTGTTGGCTCTTGAAAGAATGATGAACAAAGAGAAATGTTATTGATGATCTTAAAAAAATCATGAAATTGATTCTTGAAGCAAGAAAAAGCAGTGAAAAAGCAAAAGCTTACAAAAAATGGCGAAAAAAAAAGAAAGAAAAAGAAAAAGCAAGCAGAAAAAGCCAATATCCCTTAAAACCAAAAGGCAAGGGAAAAAAGGATCCAAGGCTTTGAGCATCAATGGATAGGAGGGCCCAAGGAAATAAAATCCAGGCATAAGCGGCTAAATCAAGTTGTCCCTAACCATGTGCTTGTGTCATGAAGGCCCAAGTGAAAAGCTTGAGACTGAGTGGTTAAACTCGTGATCCAAAGCAAAAGAGTGCGCTTAAGAGCTCTGGACACCACTAACTGGGGACTCTAGCAAAGCTGAGTCACAATCTGAAAAGGTTCACCCAGTTATGTGTCTGTGGCATTTGTGTATCCGGTGGTAATACTGGAAAACAAAATGTTTAGGGCCACGGCCAAGACTCATAAGTAGCTGTGTTCAAGAATCAACATGCTTAACTAGGAAATTCAATAACACTATCCAAAATTCTAAGTTCCCAGAGACGCCAATCACTCTGAACTTCAAAGGAAAAAGTAAGATGCCAAAACTGTTCAGAAGCAAAAAGCTACAAGTCCCGCTCATCTAATTATAATTAATATTCATTGATATTCTGGAGTTTATAGTATATTCTCTTCTTTTTATCCTAATTGATTTTCAGTTGCTTGGGGACAAGCAACAATTTAAGTTTGGTGTTGTGATAAGCGGATAATTTATACGCTTTTTGGCATTGTTTTTAGGTAGTTTTTAGTAAGTTCAAGCTACTTTTAGGGATGTTTTCATTA
>NC_029780.3:53748726-53749345 GCF_000817695.3 Arachis duranensis | reverse complement strand
TTTTTCTGTGATTTCAGGTAAATTCTGGCTGAAATTGAGGGACTTGAGCAAAACTCTGAAAAAGGCTGACAAAAGGACTGCTGATGCTGTTGGAATCTGACCTCCCTGCACTCGAAATGAATTTTCTCGAGCTACAGAACTCCAAATGGCGCGCTCTCAACGGCGTTGGAAAGTAGACATCCAGAGCTTTCCAGCAATATATAATAGTCCATAATTTATTCGGAAATTGACGACGTAACTTGGCATTGAACGCCAAGTACATGCTGCTGTCTGGAGTTAAACGCCAGAAAAACGTCATGATCCGAAGTTGAACGCCCAAAACACGTCATAACTTGGAGTTCAACTCCAAGAAAAGCCTCAGCTCGTGGATAGATCAAGCTCAGCCCAAGCATACACCAAGTGGGCCCCGGAAGTGGATTTATGCATCAATTACTTACTCATGTAAACCCTAGTAGCTAAATAGGATAAGTTACTATTGTAATAGACATCTTCTGACAGTTTAATCTTTTGACTATTCGGTCACTTGATCATGGAGAGGGCTGGCCATTCGGCCATGCCTGAACCTTTTGCTTATGTATTTTCAACGGTGGAGTTTCTGCACACCATAGATTAAGGGTGT
>NC_029780.3:53738504-53748505 GCF_000817695.3 Arachis duranensis | reverse complement strand
AGCGCATAGGACCATTTTCCCGAGAGGATTAAAAGTAGCCATTGATGATGGTGATGCCCTACATACAGCTTGCCATGGAAAGGAGTAGGAAGGATTGGATGAATGTAATAAGAAAGTAGAGATTCAAGAGGAGCACAGCATCTCCATACGCTTATCTGAAATTCCCACTATTGATTTACATAAGTATTTCTAACCCTTTTATTTTCTATTTATTCTATTAATCAAATTTAAACCAATAATCTGCCTAACTGAGATTTACAAGGTGACCATAGCTTGCTTCATACCAACAATCTCTGTGGGATCGACCCTTACTCACGTAAGGTATTACTTGGATGACCCAGTACACTTGCTGGTTAAGTTGAACGTAGTTGTGATCACATATGCCAAAGAGCCATTAAATAAATCTCATGCAAATACAAAGAGGGCAATCACAATTTCGTCCACCAGTCATCTAGATTGGGCTTTTGGCCTTTGTCGAAATTGATTCGATTGGCTCCATATGCTGTTGAGAAGGGAGAGGTGCTCAATTGTGCATTCTGATATCAACATTGGAGTCAACGTTTTTGGGCAAACATTGAGTCAAACGTTCTTTAGAGAAATTGGGTTTTGGGCGTTTTGAGCAACGTTTGACTTAACGTTGGGATGCCAACATTCGCTTGTCCACGCGTATGCCACGCATACGCGTACGCGTGGATGGTACAATTTATCGCTTCACGCGTCTGCGCTGCCTAAGCATATGCGCGTTTGGGAATAGAATGCACATCCACATGTACACATGAGTAATGCGTGCGTGTGGATGCAAAATTTCCAATTCCAGTTTTTGAAGGCTTTTCAAAGATGTTGGCATCAGCGTTTGATTGGCAACGCTCCCTCCAACGTTGATTCATCCACACGTGCGCGTCACCTTCGCGTGCGCGTGGATTGCCAAAATTCACTCTCACGTGTACGCGTGGCATACATGTGCGCGTCGATGCACTTTTTCAAAATCAAGATTTGGAGCTCAGATCGTGCACATTGGCATCAGCTTTGGACTGACAACATTCCCTCCAACGTTGGCCTATCCACGCATGCACGTATAGCACCCGTACGCGTCACCGCAATTTTTCCCGATTTTAGAAAGCACATTATATCAAAAATGTTAGGGGTAACATTGGCTTGCCAACGTTTCCTCCAACGTTGGCACCAGAGTTATGCATAACTTTTCTTCTGCCTTTGCCTCCAACGTTTGAGGCAACGTTGGTGGTCCAACTTTGGCCACCAACGTTGCTTCTCCTCCTTCTTTCCATGGCCATTCTTCTACTTCCTTCCATGCCTTTCTCCACCTATCATCAAACAATATATGCATTAAAGCCTTGCTAAAGTCATGAGAATTTGCATCATTCTTAGCACCCAAGTAATTATGGCTTAAATCTCATGAAATTACATCAAATTAACCATGTTTAACTAATTCAAGGTGTACATGAACTTTTGATCCAAATACTTACTTATAGGTCAAGAAAGTGCATAATCCTACTAAAAACAAAAGAAAAAGGCTAGTGAAACTAGCATAAGATGCCTTGGCATCACAACACCAAACTTAAATCTTGCTTGTCGCCAAGCAAGCAATGAATTATGAAGAAGATGAATGAAAATAGAAGGCAATATATGTCCATATCAGCAAGTAGTTAAGATTTTTTAGTGGGGTTTCATGCAAGAAAAGTTGCAGCTCAGCTTTTATTACTTTTCAAGGTGAGAAATGTCTCTTTAAGCACCAACTAACATACTGCTATGAATCCTTGTTATTCACTCATCCTTGGTATTTGATTTCTTATTTTTCTATGTTTTTCTTTATCTGAGAACTTGTTCTTTAATTGCAACAGCTCAGTGTTCTATTTGTGAGGCAACTCTTTAAAGTAGGCTTTCAGTCAACACTCCCAAACCAGTTGGTTCAAGGTGCTAAGTGTTGAAGCACTCATAAGGACTTAATCACCCAAGTCTCTTCTCAGCACATCTTCACTACATGCACATGGTTTGTTATTCACCCTTTAAACCTTGGTGTCTAGAACCTCTTTGGGTTGCTAAATGCTTTGTGACAAGGTTACTCTTGATTGTGAATTTTTAGTTGACAATCCCGGATTAGTTAACCCAAGTTGTCAAGTGATGAAGCACTCCTAAGAACTTACTCATTGATAGGCAAAATTGTGATTTCTAATAATGGCATTCATGTTTGTTCTCTCCCTGGTAATGGCGCCAAAAACTTGGTGCATGATACCATGGTCCAAATATAACTACACAACTTCGCACAACTAACCAGCAAGTGCACTGGGTCGTCCAAGTAATAAACCTTACGTGAGTAAGGGTCGATCCAACGGAGATTGTTGGTATCAAGCAAGCTATGGTCATCTTGTAAATCTCAGTTAGGTGGATAATAATTGGTTATGGAGTTTTTGAATAATAATAATAATAAATAAACAGAAAATAAAAATAGAAATACTTATGTAAATCATCGGTGGGAATTTCAGATAGGCGTATGAAGATGTTGTGCTCCTTTTGAATCTCTGCTTTCCTACTACCTTCATCCAATCCTTCTTACGCCTTTCCATGGCAAGCTGTATGTAGGGCATCACCGTTGTCAATGACTACATCACATCCTTTCAATGAAAAAGGTCCAAATGCTCTGTCACGGCATGGCTAATCATCTGTCGGTTCTCGATCATGTCGGAATAGAATCCATTTATTCTTTTGCGTTTGTCATCACGCCCAACAATCGCGAGTTTGAAGCTCGTCACAGTCATTCAATCCCTGAATCCTACTCGAAATACCACAGACAAGGTTTAGACTTTCCGGATTCTCATGAATGCCGTCATCAATTCTAGCTTATACCACGAAGACTCTAATTAAGGAATCCAAGAGATATGCGCTCGGTCTAAGGTAGAACGGGGGTGGTTGTCAGTCACGCGTTCTGATGATTGGATTTTTTACGGTTTAGAATTTCACTAATGAATTCTCGTTGTAAAGTATAGTTTCTAAACCAACAATAATCCTTTCATACAAAAGATTGTTTGTCACTAAAATAAACCCCTAAATTTATAAACCGAAGTATTGAACCTCGGGTCGTCCCTAGGAATTGTAATGAAGTGTCTTGTTATTGGTTGTGAGTTATTTTGGGGTTTTTGAGATTTTAGACAAGAAATATAAATGGCAAAGAAAATAAACTAACAACTAACAAAGCTCTTGGCAAGATATGAGAACTAGAAGTCCTATCCTAGTTATCCTCCTCAATTGTGATAACAAATTGTCCATTGCTCCCACTTAGTTAACCTCTAACCATGGAGGAAAGTCAAGTGGATGAATTAATTTGATTCCTCAAGTCCTAATCAACTCCTAAAGGAAAGACTAGCTTTAGAGGCATTCAAATCAATTAGCAACTTCTAATTATCAATCAACAAAGGAATTAGATAACTCAAGAGTCACTAATTACTCTACCTAGGCCAAGAGGAACAAAACATACACTAAAATCCAACCAAGCATTTCATCAAACACTTGAAAGGCACAAAAGAAAATCACAGTAAATTGACAACAAGAATGAAATCTAACAATAATTATTGAAAGGAACTAACAACAATAATTAAAAGAAACACATTTATTATGAATTACCTTGAATTGAATGGAAAGAAAATGGAAGGAACAATAGTAGATCTACAACAAAGTATAAGAACAACATAAAAGAGATTACAACAAAAGAATAGAAGAATAATGAATGTAACTACAAGGAATTGAGAAGATAGAAGTAGAAGAAGATGAATCAAAACCTAGATCTAGAAATTCTAATCTAAACCTAATCCTAATTCTAGAGAGAAGTGAGAGCTTCTCTCTCTAAAAACTAACTCTAACTACTAAACTAAGCTAAATTAAACTAATGGTAACTAACTTGTTCATCCCTCTTCAATCCTTGGCTTAAATAGCATCAGAAATGAGTTGGATTGGGCCCACAAGGCTTCTAAAATCGCTAGCCATGAGTTGCATTAAGTGGATCATGTGTCACCATTGGTGCATCTGCGTACCGTGCGCGTGCGCGCCCCTATGCACGATGCAACTATGGAAAATCTTATATCGTTTTGAAGCCCCGGATGTTAACTTTCCAAACCAACTGAAACCACATCATTTGGACATCTGTAGCTCAAGTTATGGTTGATTAAGTGCGAAGAGGTCGGCTTGACAGCTTTTGCGTTTCCTTTATTTCTTCATGAGTTCTCCATTTCTACATGCTTTTCATTCATTCCCTTCGTCCAATCCTTGGCTCCTAAATCTGAAATCACTTAGCAAACATATCAAGGCATCTAATGGAATCAAAGAGAATAAGATTTAGCTATTTTAAGTCCTAAAAAGCATGTTTTAACTCTTAAGCACAATTAAAGGAGAAGTTATAAAACCATGCTATTTCATTGAATAAATGTGGGTAAAAGGTGATAAAATCTCCAAAAATAAAGATAAACCCTACAAATGGGGTTTATCAACCTCCCCACACTTAAACCAAGCATGTCCTCATCCTTAAGCCAAGAGAGAAACAAAGGGCATCAACATTTATTCAATGGAAACTAACTAAATGCAATCTACCTATATGAAACTATCTAAATGAATGCAATTGCTTGGTCAAAATAAATCAATTCCCAAGAAGCATATATGCACAAGGGCCTAGGACTAGCAAGTCTAATCCACAATTGAATTGAGTTATTAAATGTTTTTACAAACTTTCATGAAAAGATGATCATAGGTGAAAACATGTAATTGAGCATCAAACCCTTACCGGATGTATTTGCACTCTATTCGCTCAAGTGTTTAGGGTTGATTCTCTCAATTTTCCCCTAACCATGCTTTCCAAGATTTGTTCTTCTTCTAACAATCAACATATATTTCATGCATGCATACATCTATCATGATGTCTTTTCTTTGGTTGTAATGGGGCTAGGGTCAAGGTAGGATGCATATTTGGTCAAGTGAGTTTGAAATTTGAATCTTTGATAAGCTTAAACTTCCCACCTAACCTATGACATCCTATACAATTAAGTTCTAACTTAACTACCCATTTTTCACTTTTTCACATACTCATGTATCCCTTCTCATTTCACAACACTTATGCATTGATTTTATTTGAACTTTACTTTGGGGCATTTTGTCCCCTTTTTATTTCTTTCTTTTTCTATTTTCTTCTTTTCTTTTCCATATTATTTTTCTTTTTTTTTTCTTTTTTCTTTTGTTTTTCTCATTTTTTCTTTCTATATACAAGAGCATCAATGCATAAGGTTTTACATTTGATCAATACACGAGTATATACCCAATTCCCAATATTTTCAATAGCAATACAAAACTACCCTTTCATTCACCCAATGTCCCAAGATTCCCACACTTGAATGATACTTACACACACTAGCCTAAGCTAATCAAAGATCCAAATTAAGGACATTTATTGTTTTCCGCTTTAGGCTTGTAATGTGCTAAAATTAAGAATAAGTGGGTTAACCGTAGGCTCAAATTTGGCTAACAAAGGAAGATAAAAGGTGGGCTATATGGGCGAGTGAGCTAATGAAATGATGGTCTCAATCATATAAATGCATAAATACACAAAATAATGGACATAAAGAATCAAGCAAATCAAAGATTACATTCATAGAAAGAGAATAATTGCACACAAGAAGGAAAAATAAGTGGTTATAAGATGTAACCACACCACTAGGCTCAAATCTCACTTGCTCGTGTTCTTAGCTCAAAAACATGATCCACAAGATATATAATTCAAGGAAGTTTTATGAAAAGTTTTCACTCAAATCAATTGATGTGTCCTATAGATAGAAATCTTGAAAATTTTCATTATTTTGACTAAGCTTATTGTGTATATGTATGCAAAAATAGGAAATGCAAGTAACAATCCTAGAAACCTAAAATGAAATGCAAAAGTGTTAGGATTAGAATTTTGTCACCCAAAATCGCCGATCGGTCGGACGACCTTCCCACACTTAAAAGTTTGCACCGTCCTCGGTGCACTCAAAGATGAGTAAGGGGGTACGGCGACTCTCTGGGTTGCTGCGTGTTCTTAGTCTTGCTTCCATGTTTGCTTGTGGTGCATTCATCATGAAAAACAAAAATATAACACCATAAGATGAGAAGATATAAAAGCAAGGAAGCATACAATGTTGGAATAAGGTAAATAACTAGAATTGAGTGAGTGAATTAGTGTGACATTAATGACAAAGACGTGTGTGAATTCTAAATTGCACGGTTTAGAACACACATTAGCATAAAAGTTATGTCACAAAAAAGCATGCACTTCACTTATCCTAGTATGCTTGAGATGCTTTAAGTGAACTTGTAAGGTAAGACAAGCATTAGAGAAGCATGAAAGCATTCAAGTCAAACACATATGGATGCATATGATCATGAAATACAATGCATTAAGGTAAATGCACATCATCATCCATCAAGAAATTGCCTAATCACAGAATAAATCTCAAATCACATGGTGGCTAAATCATGTAATTCAAAGGAGTCACAAGCTCGAAGGCAATTCTCATCACTTGGTATTTTTCAAAAGGTAAGCATGAAAAACTCAAAACCAAGTAGCAAAATATAACCTCAATCATAGAATCCAACAGAGATTATAAACATAAAGATGTTAAGATAACATCCCTTTTTAATACTCAGCAGCAAGTAGTGGTAAACAAGAATACCAATCTAACACTTACAATGAAAAAGAGAAAATGAAATGAAAACTAACTAAAACTAACTAACTAATCAACTAACTAACTAACTAACTAATTAACTAATAACTAACAAAATAAATGGTTAACAATGGTGTTTGGGAGGTGTTGGTGTGGGGTAGAAGAAGGAAAGAAGAAAGGAGAAGGAAGGAAATGGAGAGAAGAGAAGAAAAGAAATGTAGTGGGGTAGAATACGCGCGTGCGCAGGCATCGCGCACGCGCCGGTGGTGGTGCAATGGAAGCGATGCAGACGCGTACAGGGTGCGTTCGCATCGATGGATTATTCCGAGAATGGCGCGTACGCGTGAATTGGTTTGTGCCTTAGGCCTAGTTTTCGCACAATGCAGGCCTAAATCTCGGGTTTTTGGTTTGGAAGGTGGAACTTCTCAATCCACGCGTACGCACGCATGGTGCGCGCACGTGGATGGTCGAAAACGCTTGATGCACGCGTACGCGCATAATGCGCATACGCATGGATGGTGCTCTGTTTTTCAAAAAAAATTTCTCTATGTTTTTGCACCAATCCAAGCATTCCAAACCTCCAAACAGCTACCAAAACACTCTAAAACCTTATTTAACATACTGAAATACTAATTAAACTTAACAAACTCAACAAAACATGAATTTAAACTAATTACCAATATGTACAAAAAGAGAAAATGAAAAGAAGTTACCATGGTGGGATGTCTCCCACCTAGCACTTTTGTTTATTGTCCTTAAGTTGGACTTATGGGGAGCTCCTCATCAAGGTGGCTTGTGCTTGTATTCATCTTGGAACTTCCACCAATGCTTGGACTTCTAATAAGCTCCATTCTTCAAAATTAATATCTCCAAGCTTTGATGGAGTTCTACACACACCATGGGCTCCCAAAGTTGATCTTCATGTGTTCCCAGATCCCATATTTTATTTTCACACCCATCTCCAAGTTGATTATCATTAGTCCATGTGGGTGGTGAACAAGATGAATTCTCATTTAAGCAACCAAACAATATCCTAGTCCCAAGCAATCTAGCCCTATACCAACTCATGCTATTAAGCTTTGAACATGTAACCACAATGAACCTAGAATGATATTTCCAACCACTAACCATCTCCTTTTTGCTCTTAAAGCCACAAATATGTCTAAGTTGACCATCTGTCTCAAGTAAACCATATTCAAGGGGAATAATAAAGCTTAAGTATAAGAAATTTACCCACTTGAATGAGAGAATGGATGGTGGTGGCTTGGGGAGAGGTATCTCCAATGTGCTTGCAAGCTCTACTCCCTTGTTTGCTTCCTTGTCAATCTCCACCTCTTCCTTTGTCCATCACTTTCGAATTCATTGGGAGAAGGTTCTTCAAATTCAAAGGATTCTTCACCAAGAAGATTGGATGCATGATCTTCATCACCAAGGGAACTCAATTCTTGCTTCACTCCTTCCAAGTCTTCATTCAAAAGTTGCCTTGGAGGTTATGCACTCTCCTCCTCAACATCAAATTCACTCTTCTTGGAAGGATTTTCTATGACTTTAGCTTCCTAAGGAGGTTCCACATCTCCTAAGTCTTCAACCACTTCCTCCTTTTCTTCAATAATCATAGGCTTCTCCAATTGCTCTAATACAAAGTAACATTCCTCCTTCTCCACCGGAGTTTCCAATCTCTCCTTCATGTTATGTTCTTTAATTAATTCTCCACATGTGACCATGAGAGTGCTTTGAGTGCTCAAATATTGGGAAACTAAAACGCTAACTACCTTGGTCAAAGTAGCCACAAATTCTATTGTCTTCCTTTTCATTTCTCTTTGACCTTGAAGTATAAGGCTAAGGATTTCATCCATTGAGGATTGGGATGGATAGGAGGGTTCAATGTCTTGGAGAATGGGTTCATAATAGGAAGATGATTCTTCTTGGTAAGGATGTGGTGGTGTGTATTGAGATGGTTCTTGGGAGTAGTAATCTTGGAATGGTGGTTCCATGTAGGGCTCATATGGCTCAAAAGGTGGTTGGTATGGTGGATATGGATTGGGATCATGTGAAGGTGTTTGGTGAAAAGAGGCTTGTGAGTGTGGTTGAGGCTCATGTTGAGGATATGATTCATAGGCATATGGTGGTGGTTCTTGAAAGTCACAAGGAGATTCACCATAGCCATTGGATTGATATGCATCATAGAATGGCTCTTCTTCATAGTGCATTGGTGGAGGTTGTTGCCAAGAGGATTGATCATATACATATGGCTCCTCCCACCTTTGGTTATCCCGTCCTTGATACATCTCTTCATTGTAATCTCTACTTCCTACAACATAGTTGTAATCACACTCACAGCCAAAGTGAAAATTCATGATGAAAAAAAGAGAAAACAAAAATCAAAAGCTAATAGAAAACAAGAGAAACAAAATTTTACAACTAGCAAATAAAGCAAAAAGCAAGATATTCACACTATTCACATATGTACAATAACCAATAACATAACACCATTGCAATTCCCCGGCAACGGCACCATTTTGATGATTGAATTTTTGACGGTTTAGAGTTTCACTAATGAATTCTCGTTGTAAAGTATAGTTTCTAAACCAACAATAATCCTTTCATACAAAAGATTGTTTGTCACTAAAACAAACCCCTAAATTTATAAACCGAAGTATTGAACCTCGGGTCGTTCTCCCTAGAAATTGTAATGAAGTGTCTTGTTATTGGTTGTGAGTTATTTTGGAGTTTTTGAGATTTTAGACAAGAAATATAAATGGCAAAGAAAATAAACTAACAACTAACAAAGCTCTTGGCAAGATATGAGAACTAGAAGTCATATCCTAGTTATCCTCCTCAATTGTGATAACAAATTGTCCATTGCTCCCACTTAGTTAACCTCTAACCATGGAGGAAAGTCAAGTGGATGAATCAATTTGATTCCTCAAGTCTTAATCAACTCCTAAAGGAAAGCCTAGCTTTAGTTGTTTCTTACAAGTCAAGTCAAATTTTCAATTTTAAAAATCTTATCTTTTCAAAACTTTTTCAAATCAAATCTTTTTCATTTTTATCTTAGTATTTTTGAAAATTCTTTAAAATACTGTTCAAAAATCTTTTTCTTAATTTTATTTCAAATTTTCGAAATTACACTAACAATTAATGTGATTGATTCAAAAATTTGAAGTTTGTTACTTTCTTGTTAAGAAAGGTTCAATATTTAAATTCTAGAATCTTATCTCTTAGTTCTTGTTAGTCAAGTAATTAATTTTAATTTTAAAAAAATTAAATCTATCTTATCTTATCTTTTATATCATATCTTTTTCA
>NC_029780.3:53734673-53737480 GCF_000817695.3 Arachis duranensis | reverse complement strand
TAAAGAAAATGCCTACAGAAGCTCAAGAACTTATTCACATGGTTGCAAATAACCAATTCATGTACCCTTCTGAGAGGAATTCCGTGAATAATGGGATGCCTCAGAGGAAGGGAGTTCTTCAAATTGATGCTCTGAATGCCATATTGGCTCAGAAAAAAGTGTTGACTCAGCAAGTCAACATGATTTCTCAAAGTCTGAATGGATGGCAAAATGCATCCAACAGTACTAAAGAGGCAGCTTCTGAAGAAGCTTATGATCCTGAGAACTCTGCAATAGCAGAGGTAAATTACATGGGTGAACCTTATGGAAACACCTATAATTCATCATGGAGAAATCATCCAAATTTCTCATGGAAGGATCAAAAAAAGCCTCAACAAGGCTTTAATAATGGTGGAAGAAACAGGCTAAGCAATAACAAGCTTTTTCCATCATCTTCTCAGCAACAGACAGAGAATTCTGAGCAGAGCCCCTCCAATTTAGCAAATTTAGTCTCTGATCTATCTAAGGCCACTTTAAGTTTCATGAGTGAAACAAGGTCCTCCATCAGAAATTTGGAGGCACAAGTGGGCCAGCTGAGTAAGAAAGTCACTGAAACTCCTCCCAGTACTCTCCCAAGCAATACAGAAGAAATCCAAGAGGAGAGTGCAAGGCCATTGATGTAATCAATATGGCCAAATGCACAAGGGAGGAGAAGGACGAAAATCCTAGTGAGTAAGACCTCCTGGGACGTCTCTCAAACAAGAAGGAGTTCCCTATTGAGGACCTAAAGGAATCTGAGGCTCATATAGAGACCATAGAGATTCTATTAAATCTCCTTCTGCCATTCATAAGCTCTGAAGATTATTCTTCCTCTGAAGAAGATGAAGATGTAACTGGAGAGCAAGTTGCTCAATATCTAGGAGCCATCATGAAGCTGAATGCCAAGTTGTTTGGTAATGAGACTTGGGAAGGTGAACCTCCCTTGCTCATTAATGAACTAGATACATGTGTTCAGAAAACTTTACCTCAAAAGAGACAAGATCTTGGTAAATTCTTAATACCCTGTACCATAGGCACCATGACCTTTAACAAGGCTCTGTGTGACCTGGGGTCAAGCATAAATCTTATGCCACTCTCTGTAATGGAGAAACTTGGGATCATTGAGGTACAGCCTGCCTTATTCTCATTACAATTGGCAGACAAGTCAGTAAGACAGGCTTATGGATTAGTAGAGGATGTGTTGGTAAAGGTTGAAGGCCTTTACATCCCTGATGATCTCATAATCCTAGACACTAGGAAGGAAGAGGATGAATGCATCATCCTTGGAAGACCTTTCCTAGCCACAGCAGGTGCTGTAATAGATGTTAACAAAGGAGAATTAGTCCTTCAATTAAATGGGGACTACCTTGTGTTTAAGGCACACGGCCATCCCTCTGTAACAAAAGAGAGTAAGCATGCAGAGCTTCTCTCAGTACAGAGTCCAAAAGAGCCCCCACAATCAAACTCTAAGTTTGGTGTTGGGAGGCCACAACCAAACTCTGAGTTTGGTGTTGAGAAGACCCCACATTCAAACTCTAAGTTTGGTGTTGGGAAACATTCATCATGCTCTGAACTTCTCTAAGGCTCCATGAGAGCCCACTGTCAAGCTAGTGACATTAAAGGAGCGCTTGTTGGAAGGCAACCCAATTTTTATTTATCTAATTTTCTTTTTATTTTATTGTTATTTTATGTTTTAGTAGGTTCATGATCATGAGGAGTCACGAAAAAAATATTGAAATTAAAAATAGAATCAAAAACAGCAGAGGAAAAATCACACCTTGGAGGAAGGACTTACTGGCGTTTGCATCTGGCTGGCGTTCAACGCCAGAACAGAGCATGGATCTGGCGCTGAATGCCAGAAACAAGCAACATCCTGGCATTTGAACGCCAGGAACGTGCCCTGAGGAAAGCTGGCGCTGAACGCTAGTAACAAGCATGGAACTGGCGTTCAACGCCAGAAACATGCTGCACATGGGTGTTGAACGCCCAGAACGTGCATCACTTCGGCGTTTAAACACCAGAATGGTATGCTAAGGCATTTTACATACCTAATTGGTGCAGGGATGTAAATTCTTGACACCTCAGGATCTGTGGACCCACAGGATCATCTCAAGATCTGTGGACCCCACAAGATCCCCACCTAACATATTCTCCCCTCTTCTCAACATTCATTCTCTCTTTCCAATAAACACTCTTCCCTAAAACCCTTCACCAATCACCTCAATCTCTCTTCCCAATTACCCCCATCACTACTCACATCCCTCCACTCTTCCCCATAAACCCCACCTACCTTCAAAATTCAAAAATCTTTCCCACCCAAACCCACCCTAAATGGCCGAAACCTACACCTCTCCTTCTCCTCCATATTTTCTTCTTCTTCTTCTTCTCTTCTTTCTTCTCTTGCTTGAGGGTGAGCAATATTTTAAGTTTGGTGTGGTAAAAGCATAAGCCTTTTGTTTTTCCATAACCATTGATGGCACCCAAGGCCGGAGAATCCTCTAGAAAAGGGAAAGGGAAGACAAAAGCTTCCACCTCCGAGTCTTGGGAGATAGAAAGATTCATCTCCAAAACCCATCAAGACCACTTCTGTGATGTTGTGGCCAAGAAGAAGGTGATCCCTGAGGTCCCTTTCAGGCTCAAGAAAAATGAGTATACAGAGATCCAACATGAGATCCAAAGAAGAGGTTGGGAAGTTCTAACCAACCCCATTCAACAAGTCGGGATTTTAATGGTTCAAGAGTTCTATGCCAATGCATGGATCACTAGGAACCATGATCAAAGTATGAACC
>NC_029780.3:53705481-53734596 GCF_000817695.3 Arachis duranensis | reverse complement strand
GATCTGAAGTTACTGTGGATCGGGCCATCATGATTTATAGCATCATGATTGGAGAGGAAGTAGAAGTTCATGAAGTCATCTCCCATGAATTTTACAAAATAGCCGAAAAGTCCTCCACCATGGTTAGGCTAGCTTTTCCTCATCTTATTTTCCATCTATGTTACTCAGCTGGAGTTATCATAGAAGGAGACATCCTCATTGAGGAGGACAAGCCCATCATTAAGAAAAGGATGGAGCAAACAAGAGAGCCCACTCATGGAGCACAAGGGACGCATGGGGAAGCTCATCACCAAGAAATCCCAGAGATGCCTCAAGGGATGCACTTTCCTCCCAACAACTATTGGGAACAACTCAACACTTCCTTAGAAGATTTGAGTTACAATGTGGAACAATTAAGGGTGGAACATGAAGAGCACTCCATCATTTTCCATGAAATAAGAGAAGATCAAAGAGCAATGAGGGAGGAGCAACAAAGGTAAGGAAGGGACATAGAAGAGCTTAAGGACATTGTTGGTCCTTCAAGAAGAAGACGCCACTAAGGTGGACTCATTTCTTGTTCTTATTTCTCTATTTTTTTCGATTTTTATGCTTCATGTCTATTTATGTTTTGTGTCTCTACTTCATGATCATTAGTATGTAGTAACTATGTCTTAAAGCTATGAATAAAATTTCATAAATCCTTCACCTCTCTTAAATAAAAAAATGTTTTTAATTCAAAAAGAACAAGAAGTACACAAATTTCAAAAATTGTCCTTGAATTTATTTAATTATATTGATGTGGTGACAATACTTTTTGTTTTCTGAATGAATGCTTGAACAGTGCATATTTTTTGATCTTGTTGTTTATTAATGTTAAAATTGTTGGCTCTTGAAAGAATGATGAACAAAGAGAAATGATATTGATGATCTGAAAAATCATGAAATTGATTCTTGAAGTAAGAAAAAGTAGTGAAAAAGCAAAAGCTTGCGAAAAAAATAGAAAGAAAAAGAAAAAGCAAGCAGAAAAAGCCAATAGCCCTTAAAACCAAAAGGCAAGGGTAAAAGGATCCAAGGCTTTGAGCATCAATGGATAGGAGGGCCCAAGGAACCAAAATCCAGGCCTAAGCGGCTAAATCAAGCTGTCCCTAACCATGTGCTTGTGGCATGCAGGTCCAAGTGAAAAGCTTGAGACTGAGTGGTTAAAGTCGTGATCCAAAGCAAAAAGAGTGTACTTAAGAGCTCTGGACACCTCTAACTGGGGACTCTAGCAAAGCTGAGTCACAATCTGAAAAGGTTCACCCAGTCATGTGTCTGTGGCATTTATGAATCCAATGGTAATACTGGAAAACAAAGTGCTTAGGGCCACGGCCAAGACTCATAAAAGTAGCTGTGTTCAAGAATCAACATACTTAACTAGAAGAATCAATAACACTATCCGATGTTCTAAGTTCCAAGAGAAGCCAATCATTCTGAACTTCAAAGGAAAAAGTGAGATGCCAAAACTGTTCAGAAGCAAAAAGCTACAAGTCCCGCTCATCTAATTAGAATTAATATTCATTGATATTTTGGAATTGATAGTATATTCTCTTCTTTTTATCCTAATTGATTTTCAGTTTCTTGGGGACAAGCAACAATTTAAGTTTGGTGTTGTGATGAGCGGATAATTTATACGCTTTTTGGCATTGTTTTTAGGTAGTTTTTAGTATGATCTAGTTACTTTTAGGGATGTTTTCATTAGTTTTTATGCTAAATTCATATTTCTGGACTTTACTATGATTTTTTGTGTTTTTCTGTGATTTTAGGTATTTTCTGGCTGAAATTGAGGGACCTGAGCAAAACTCTGATAGGAGGCTAACAAAGGATTGCTGATGCTGTTGGAATCTGACCTCCCTGCACTTGAAATGAATTTTCTGGAGCTACAAAACTCCAAATGGCACGCTGTCAACGTCGTTGGAAAGTAGACATCTAGAGCTTTCCAACAATATATAATAGTCCATACTTTATTCGGGATTAAACGACGTAAACTGGCGCTCAACGCCAATTTCATGTTGCTGTCTGGAGTCAAACGCCAGAAACACGTCACGAACCGGAGTTGAACGCCCAAAACACGTTACAACTTGGCGTTCAACTCCAAGAGAAGCCTCAGCTCGTGGATAGATTAGGCTCAGCCCAAACATACACCAAGTGGGCCCCGAAAGTGAATTTATGCATCAATTACTTATCTTTGTAAACCCTAGTAGCTAGTTTGGTATAAATAGAACTTTTTACTAGTTTATTAAAGAGTCTTTTGATCATTCGGTCTTGTGACCACATGGGGGCTGGCCATTCGGCCATGCCTGAACCTTTCACTTATGTATTTTCAATGGTGGAGTTTCTACACACCATAGATTAAGGGTGTGGAGCTCTGCTGTACCTCAAGTTTCAATGCAATTACTACTATTTTCTATTCAATTCGATTTACTCCTGTTCTAAGATATTCGTTGCACTTCAACTTGATGAATGTGATGATCTGTGACACTCATCATCATTCTCACCTATGAACACGCATGACTGACAACCACTTCCGTTCTACCTTAGGCCAGGCGCATATCTCTTGGATTCCTTAAACAGAATCTTCGTGGTATAAGCTAGAATTGATGGCGGCACTCATGGGAATCCGGAAAGTTTAACCTTGTCTGTGGTATTCCGAGTAGGATTCCGGGATTGAATGACTGTGACAAGCTTCAAACTCTTGAAGGCTGGGCGTTAGTGATAGATGCAAAAGAATCACTGGATTCTACTCCAACCTGATTGAGAACCGACAGATGATTAGCCATGCTGTGACAGAGCATTTGGACTATTTTCACTGAGAGGATGGGATGTAGCCATTGACAATAGTGATGCCCTATATACAGCTTTCCATAGAAGGGAGTGATAAAATTGGATAAAAGCAGTAGGAAAGCAGAGATTCAATAGGGACAAGCATCTCCACGCACTTATCTGAAATTCCCACCATTAATTTACATAAGTATTTCTATCCTTTATTATCTAAGAAAGTATCTTCCTGACTAAGATTTATAAGATGACCATAGCTTGCTTCATACCAACAATCTCTGTGGGATCGACCCTTACTCACGTAAGGTATTATTTGGACGACCCAGTGCACTTGCTGGTTAGTTGTACGGAGTTGTGACAAAGTGAGATTCACGTTTGAGAGCACCAAATCTTTGGAGCCATTGTTGATGATCACAATTTCGTCCACCAGTTGCTAATTGATTTGAATGCCTCTAAAGCTAGTCTTTCCTTTAGGAGTTGACTAGGACTTGAGGAATCAAATTGATTCATCCACTTGACTTTCCTCCATGGTTAGAGGTTAACTAAGTGGGAGCAATGGACAATTTGTTATCACAATTGAGGAGGATAACTAGGATAGGACTTCTAGTTCTCATATCTTGCCACGAGCTTTGTTAGTTGTTAGTTTATTTTCTTTGCCATTTATATTTCTTGTCTAAAATCTCAAAAACCCCAAAATAACTCACAACCAATAACAAGACACATCATTACAATTCCTAGGGAGAACGACCCGAGGTTCAATACTTCGGTTTATAAATTTAGGGGTTTGTTTTAGTGACAAATAATCTTTTGTATGAAAGGATTATTGTTGGTTTAGAAACTATACTTTACAACGAGAATTCATTAGTGAAATTCTAAACTGTCAAAAATCCAATCATCAAATGCTCGCCCCTATGCGCAATGCAACTATGGCAAATCTTATATCGTTTCGAAGCCCCGGATGTTAGCTTTCTAACCCAACAGAAACCGCATCATTTGGACCTCTATAGCTCAAGTTATGGTCAATTAAGTGCGAAGAGGTCAGCTTGACAGCTTTTGCGTTCCCTTTATTTCTTCATGAGTTCTCCATTTCTACATGCTTTTCCTTCATTCCCTTGGTCTAATCCTTGCCTCCTAAATCTGAAATCACTTAGCAAACCTATCAAGGCATCTAATGGAATCAAGGAGAATTAGATTTAGCTATTTTAAGTCCTAAAAAGCATGTTTTCACTCTTAAGCACAGTTAAAGGAGAAGTTATAAAACCATGCTATTTCAATGGATAAATGTGGGTAAAAGGTTATAAAATCCCCTAAATCAAGCACAAGATAAACCCTACAAATGGGGTTTATCACGTTCATAGGTGAGAATGATGATGAGTGTCACAAATCATCACATTCGTCATGGTGAAGTGCAATGAATATCTTAGAACAGGAATAAACTGAATTGAATAGAAAATAGTAGTAATTGCATTAAAACTCGAGGTACAGCAGAGCTCCACACCCTTAATCTATGGTGTGTAGAAACTCCACCGTTGAAAATACATAAGTGATGAGGGTCCAGGCATGGCCGAATGGCCAGCCCCCAAAACGTGATCACAGGATCAAAAAAATACAATCCAGGATTCAGCATCCAGCATGTCAAATACAATAATAAAATGTCTTATTTATACTAGACTAGCTACTAGGGTTTACAGAAGTAAGTAATTGATGCAGAAATCTACTTCCGGGGGCTTAATAGGTGTGTGCTTGGGCTGAGCTTGAGCTTTACACGTGCAGAGGCTTCTTTTGGAGTTGAACGCCAAGTTGTAACGTGTTTTTGGCGTTCAACTCTGGTTCGTGACGTGTTTCTGGCGTTTGACTCTAGAATGCAGCATGGAATTGGCGTTGAGCGCCAGTTTACATCGTCTAATCTCGAATAAAGTATGGACTATTATATATTGTTGGAAAGCTCTGGATGTCTACTTTCCAACTCCGTTAAGAGTGTGCCATTAGAAGTTCTGTAGCTCCAGAAAATCTATTTCGAGTGCAGGGAGGTCAGAATCCAATTGCATCAGCAGTCCTTTGCCAGCCTTCTTATCAGAGTTTTGCTCAAGTCCCTCAATTTCAGCCAGAAAATACCTGAAATCACAGAAAAACACACAAACTCGTAGTAAAGTCCAGAAATGTGAACTTTACATAAAAACTAATGAAAACATCCCTAAAAGTAAGTAGATCCTACTAAAAATTACCTAAAAACAATGCCAAAATCCGCTCATCACTCATTCAAGTATATCCTTGCACAAAAACACCACAAACACATGCCTTAAGGCTCAAACTATTGGTTCCTAGCTTGTTATTCTTTGTTTCTTTTATTCTTTGTTGCCAACTTTTCGCTTTTCTTTCTTCCAAGGAGGTTTATTTGCTAGGATTCATAGACAACAGTCAATATCACACTAAAAGGAAACAGTCTACTTTTCATACTTGTTAGTAAGCTAGCTAAACAACCACAGATGTATACCACCACTTAATCTTACTCTGTTTCTCACTAATTGGGATAATTTCACTTCTCTGCTTTTAACATTTTCTTTTATTTAATTAAGAAAACAAGGAGACAACACATACATTTTAGCATGATAAAATTAAACCAAGCAGTTAGACCAGCAAATTTGATTGAAATTTAAAGAAAGCAATTAGCTGAATCCTAACACAGATAGATTACTCAACAGGGGTACATTCAGACATCCAATTTAAAATATTTCAAAGTGAAAATAGTTAAGTGACAATACAACATCTTGGCATTTTCTTACTTGTTCATCATCTTTCCTAGCCTTGCTATTCTCTTTGTCCCTGGATGATGGTACATAGCTTTTCCAAAGGTTTGATTGCCTTCCTACAAAACTATTGGAAATTGCTTGTTCCCCAAGCACTTGAGAAATGGTTAGTCTGTATGTATGCTTGTGAATTTATGGACCTAAGTTCGTGTATGAACACCAAACTTAGTTCTCTTTCTACTTCTATATACAGTAAAATGACTACATACATGAAACATCAAGTGCTTTTATTAAGAAAATAAATTGTGAACTAAAAAAAATTCAAACATGTGTTAAGTAAATTCTCTAATTGTTTGGAATCTTAGCCAGCTATACTGAGGGGTGCAATGTGCCCTTAGTGACATTTATGGTGGGACACCAAACTTAGAATTACACATTCACCCTTGAGTTCTCTTAGTGTGCAAAACCAAACTTAGTTCCTTGCAATGCAGAAAAATCTACTTAACACTTTTATTAAACTGCTAAGGAAAGAAATTTACCTCTGGTTGGGGTGCCTCCCAACAAGCGCTCTTTTATCGTCATTAGCTTGACGGTTGGCTTCTCTCAGTTGAGCTTGTACTTCATATTGGGACCTTCCCCCTATCACCCAAGTAATGCTTGAGCCTTTGTCCATTCACAGTGAAGGTCCATTGTGAGCTTTCTTCCATGATTTCTATGTGTCCATAAGGTGATACCTTAGTGACAAGAAATGGTCCTGACCACCTTGACTTTAGCTTCCCAAGAAACAACTTTAGCCTGGAGTTGTAAAGGAGCACTCTCTGACCTTCTTCAAAGCTTCTTGGTGCCAAGTTGAGATCATGTTTCTTCTTTTCCTTTTCCTTATAAATTTTAGCATTTTCATATGCTTAGGATCTGAATTCCTCCAACTCTTGCAGTTGTAAAATCCTCCTTTCACCAGCAGCCTTACTGTCAAAATTTAGTAACTTGAGAGCTCAGAAAGCTTTGTGTTCAAGCTCTAATGGTAGGTGACAAGCCTTCCCATGCACTAATTGATATGGGAACATCCCAATTGGTGTTTTGAAGGCTGTCCTATACACCCAAAGAGCATCATCCAGTTTTTTTGACCAGTCTTTTCTAGAAGCTCCCACAGTCTTTTTCAAGATCCTTTTTAGCTCTCTGTTGGATATCTCTGTTTGCCCACATGCTTGGGGGTGATAAGGTGTGGCCACATTATGCTTTACTCCATATCTCAAGAGGAGAGTCTCTAATGGTTTGTTGCAGAAATGGCTTCCTCCATTACTGATAAGTGCTCTGGGAACTCCAACTCTGCTAAAGACATTCTTTCTGAGGAAGTTCATGACCACTTTTTTATCATTTGTTTGAGTTGCAATTGCCTCCACCCATTTTGATACGTAGTCTATGGTCACCAGGATATACTTATTTGAGTATGAGGTTGGGAATGGTCCCTTGAAGTCAATCCCCCATACATCAAATAATTCAAGTTCTAGGATGTAGTGTTGTGGCATCTCATTTCTTTTGGGCAAATTCCCAGCTCTCTGGCATTCATTATAGCTACTTACTAGCTCTTTTGCATCCTTCAAGATGGTGGGCCAAAAGAAACCACACTGCAACACCTTGGCTGCTGTCCATTCCCCTCCAAAATGTCCTCCACAACAAGACCCATGGCAATTCCATAAGATTTCCCGTCCTTCTTCCTCTGAGATGCATCTTCTAAGTATCCCATCTGCACATTTCTTGAAAAGGTATGGTTCATCCCGGATGAAATACTTAGCATCATTAATGAGCTTCCTTCTATGATGTTTGTTGAAGTCCGGAGGCACTTCCCCAGTGGCTTTAAAATTTGCAATATCTGTGAACCAAGGTGCCTTATGAACCATCATTAGTTGTTCATCAGGAAAACTCTCATTTACACTTGGGCTTTCTGTGTCTTCTTCTTCACAAGGAATTCTTGAGAGATGATTTGCTACCTTGTTCTCTGCTCCTTTCTTATCTCTACTCTCAATATTGAACTCCTGCAACAACAAGATCCATCTTATCAATCTTGGTTTTGATTCTTGCTTGGCAAATAAGTATTTAAGTGATGTATGATCAGTAAAAACAATCACTTTAGAGCCAATGAGGTATGATCTAAATTTATCAAATGCAAACACTATTGCCAACAATTCCTTTTCAGTGGTGGTGTAATTCTTTTGAGTGTCATTAAGGACCTTGCTGGCATAGTATATGACATGCACTAGGTTGCCTTTTCTTTGTCCTAACACTACCCCAATAGCAAAATCTGATGCATCACACATCAATTCAAACGGCAAATCCCAGTCAGGTGGGGCAATAATAGGAGCTGAGAAAAGTTTCCTTTTTAGATCTTCAAAAGCTAGCATGCATTTTCGATCAAATACAAAAGGTGTATCAGAGACAAGTAAGTTACTCAATGGCTTGGCAATTTTTAAAAAACCTCTGATAAACCTTCTGTAAAATCCAGCATGTCTTAGAAAACTTCTAATTGCTTTGACATTGCAAGGTGGAGGTAATTTCTCAATTGCTTCCACCTTGGCTCTGTCTACCTCAATGCCCTTTTTGGAGATTTTATGACTAAGAACCACCCCCTTCAGTGACCATAAAATGACACTTTTCCCAGTTTAATACTAGGTTGGTTTCTTGCCATCTCCTTAGCACCAAGGCAAGGTGGTGTAAGCATTTAGAAAATGAATCACCAAATATAGAGAAGTCATCCATGAACACTTCAATAAACCTCTCAACCATACATGTCAGAGAATATAGATAGCATGCACCTTTGGAATGTTGCGGGTGCATTACATAATCCAAAGGGCATTCTCCTATATGCAAAGACACCATAAGGACAAGTAAAGGAAGTCTTCTCTTGATCTTTAGGGTCCACCATAATTTGATTGTAGCCTGAGTATCCATCCAAGAAGCAATAATATTCATGTCCAGCAAGTCTCTCTAATATTTGATCCATGAAGGGTAAGGGAAAATGATCTTTCCTTGTGGCTTCATTGAGTTTTCTATGATCTATGCACATACGCCATCCGGTTACTGTTCTTGTTGGTATCAGTTTATTTCTTTCATTTGGCACAACAATGATTCCTCCCTTTTTGGGGACTACTTGAACATGGCTTATCCAGGGGCTATCTGAGATTGGGTAGATTACCCCTGCTTGCCACAGCTTCATAACCTCCTTTTGCACCACTTCTTTCATGGCTGGGTTCATCTTTCTTTGGTGTTGAATGGAAGGCTTGGCATCTTCTTTCAACAGAATCTTATGCATACACACGGAAGGGCTTATCCCTTTTAAGTCAGCAAGAGTCCATCCAATGGCATCTTGATGCTGTTGCAGTACTTTGATTAGCTCTTCCTCTTGTTCTTGACTGAGGGTAGAATTGATGATTACTGGATAGCTTTCATCACTTTCCAAGCATGGATACTTGAGTGTAGAAGGTAGTGCTTTCAGTTCAAGTTTTGGAGCTTCATTCCCTTCCGTCTTTCCTTCTAATGTGCTTGAAGTAAGGTCTTCAATTGGTTGGATTACTACAGTTTCATTGATTGATACAGATTTTTCTTCTGGCACTTCCTCTAGTTCTTCTTCATTGAGACTTTCTTGTACCAAAACTTCCACTGCATCCAACGTCATACATTCCCCTAGTGATTCCTATGGGTAGCTAATGGCTTTGAACATATTAAACACCATTTTCTCATCATGTAACCTAAGGACCAGTTTTCCTTTTTGGACATCAATGATTGCCCCAGTAGTAGCTAGAAATGGCCTTCCCAAGATAATTGATGATGTGGCTTCTTCTTCCATATCCAACACCACAAAATCAACTGGGAAGATGAAGTCACCCACCTTCACCAACAAATCTTTTACTATTTCATGAGGGAATTTGAATGACTGATAATGCCAATTGGAGAGCCATTCTTGTTGGTTTGTCTTCCTCAATCTTCATTCTTTTAATCATTGTCAAGGACATTAAATTTATGCTAGCTCCCAAATTACATAAGACCCTCTCCACTGTGATTTCTCCTATGATGCAAGGAATTTGGAAGCTCCCTGGGTCCTTTAATTTTTGAGGTAATTTATGTTGGATGATGGTGCTACATTCTTCAATTAACACCATTGTTTCATCATTTCTCCAACTTCTCTTCTTGGTCATTAACTCCTTTAGAAACTTAGCATAGAGCAGGATTTGCTCCAATGCCTCAGCAAATGGAATATTGATCTGCAATCTCTTGTAAATCTATAAGAATCTGGAGAATTGGCCATCCTTTTCATTCTTCCTTAATCTTTGAGGATAAAGGGCTTTTGGGACATATCGCCTTTGGACTTCTTTCTCTTCTGGTGGATTAGGAGCATGTTTTTGTGCTTTTTCATTATCATTCAAGCTTCTATCTACCTCCCTCTCTTGAGTTTTCTTTGAGGTCTCCTTCAATTCCTTTCCACTCTTGAGTGTAATAGCTTTGCATTCCTCCCTTGAATTTGTCTTAGTTGAACTACATGGGTTATGGCTAGGAGCTTGCTTGGACAAATATCCAATCTAGACTTCAAGTTTTTGGATGGCAGCATCTTGGTTTTGTGAATTGGATCTCACCTCTTCCTTGAAGTTCTTCATATCTTTAGATTCTCTGCAAAGATTTTCCAACAAGGCTTCAATCTTAGATAGCCTATCCTCAGATGGTGGGTTAGAAATGGGATATTGGGCTGGTTGTTTTGGTGTTGGTATGGTGGCTGGGAAGAATTGTGTTGTGTGGTTTGATATGGTCTTTGGTTGGAGTGTTGGTAAGTGGAATTGCTAAATTGGTTGGAGTTGTAGGGTCTATGATCTTGGCTCTGATTCTGTTGGTTTCCCCACCCAAAGTTTGGGTGGTTCTTCCAACTAGGATTGTATGTTTTGGAATATGGATCATAGGCTTGTCTTGAAGAATTTCCAATGTGATTAGCTTGTTCCCAGTCACTTTCTTCCTCTATGTTCAACTTTGCTTGTGCTGGTGGTTGAGTGTGGATTGTTGCAACTTGGTTTGCCTCCATCTTCTTTGTGAGATCTGCCAATTGCTTGGCAATCATCTTGTTCTGAGCCAAAATTGCATCCATGTTGTTCTGCTCCATGACTCCTCTATTGTTGCTTCTCTCAGAGGCATAGAAATACTCATTATTAGCCACTGTTTCAATGAAATCAATGGCTTCCTCTATGGTCTTTTTCTTGTTGAGGGAACCCCCAGATGAATGGTCTAGAGCCTTTTTTTTATTCATATGATAGCTCCTTATAGAAGATATGCAGTTGCACCCACTTATTGAACATCTCTGGGGGACATTTCCTTGTTAAGTCTTTATACCTTTTCCATGCTTCATACAAGGTTTCACCATCTTGCTGCCTAAATGTTTGAACCTTTGCTCTCAGCCTATTGACTCTTTGTGGAGAATAGAACTTTGTCAAGAATTTATTCACTACATCTTCCTAAGTTATGAGGCTTTCTTTTGGAAATAATTCTAGCCACTTGGATGCTTTATCCCTTAGAGAGAAGGGGAATAGAAGCAATCTGTCGGCATCAGGATGAACTCCATTTGATTTCACTGTATCACAGATTCATAGGAATATAGTGAGGTGTTGATTGGGGTCTTCCTGGGCACTTTCTCCGAATGAACAATTGTTTTGAACCAAGGTGATGAATTGTGGTTTTAATTCGAAATTGTTGGCTTGAGATTGCTTCTCCCACAATTCCCAGGGTTGGGATTAATGTAGGAGCCTAGCTCTCTCCTCTTGTGGTGCATGATTAGCTACACCTTCTCCAGCATGGTATGGACCTCTTCCTCCATATTGACGTCCAGATCCTCCTCCAACTCTTCTGCTCCAACTACTCCCTTGTCTCTTGCTTCCCCCCTTAATCTAAGGAAGGTCCTCCCCAGTTCATTGTCAAACGAGGTTGAAGCCCCTCTTCTACCTATCATACAATTGGGAGAGAGACAGCAAACAATAAGTGAAAGTTTCACAGTTAATGAAAAATTGTTATTAGAGTGGTTAAGGCAATTAATCAAACAGTTAGTGAGTCAGTGGATTAGTTTTGCTGGAAAGTAAAGAAATAGAAGAAAACAACTTAAAATTGCAGAAGGTAAAAGTAACAGCTGAAATTGAATTAACAAAAGAAAAGAAAATTGCTCAATCTAGTTATCCTCCAATTTAGTAATTGTCAATACAAAACTAATCTCCGGTAACGGCGCCATAAACTTGATACAAGAAAATTTGTCTGTCAACAAATTTCCTACCAGCAAGTGCACCAGGTTGTCCTCAAGTAAAAACTCACTATAGAGTGAGGTCGAATTCCACAGGGATTGGTTGGTTGATCAACGTTAATTGGAGAATTGTTCTAGTTGAACTGAATCAGAATTGAATTGAGGATTGCAGAATTTAAATTGGCAGGAAACTTAAAGTGTAAGAAATGTAAATAATTGAAAGTAAATGACAGAAATTAAATGGCAAAAGAGAAATTGCAAGAAATTAAAATGCAGAATCTTAAATTGCAAGAAATTAAATGGAATGGGGTTGTTGAGCATCAAAGTAAATTGCAGAATTAAAAGAATGGGTAAGATCAGAAGTGGTAGAGCTCATTGGGGTCAAGAGATGTGATAATCCTCCAGATCAAATTCATTTTCATCTTTTCCTCAACCAATGCATTCATTGATCTCCTTGGCAATCTTAGATGATTAGATCCCAATTCCTTGGAAATCTAATCTCTCTAAGCATGAACAATTGCCCAATTCCTTGATTTAAGTGCTCATGGAAAGAGATGAAGTTTGGTCACTGATTATACCACACACATTCATAGATCAAAGTATTGGTAGGATTATATGTCACTATATCCATCCAAAACCCTAATCTTATCCAATGTGAGAAAGAATTCAAGCATGATTCTATGATTTCTCTTCCAAGACAATCACAAAATCCAATTACATTCAATTTCTCTTCCAAGACAATTGAATGATTGAATGAAGAACGAAACCTTTTCTAACATATCAAGAGAAAAGATAAAAAAGAAGAATGAAAACTAATATTGATCCATTGAATTACACAGAGCTCCCTAACCCAATGAAAGAGGGTTTAGTTCATCATAGCTCAATTCAAATTACAAAGAAAGAAAAAGTGCAGAAAACAGAGGAAAGTATAAAGATAATGGTGGAATTTCCCAATTGGTTTTCTCACTGTCTAACCCCCTTTTTACTTAAACTCTAAGCTATTTATACAATTTTTCAATTGATCTTCAAGTCATCTGGATTGGGCCTTTGGCATTTGTTGAAATTGATTGGATTGGCTCCATATGCTGTTGAGAAGAGAGAGGTGCTCATTTGTGCATTCTGATATCAACGTTGGAGTCAACGTTTTTGGGCAAACGTTGAGTCAAACATTCTTTAGAGATATTGGGTTTAGGGCATTTTGAGCAACGTTTGACTCAACGTTGGGATGCCAACGTTCGCTTGTCCACACGTACGCGTGGCATACACGTACGCGTGGATGGTACAATTTACCTCTTCACGCGTCTGCGCTGCCTGTGCGTGTGCACATTTGGGAATAGAATGCTCATCCACATGTACGCGTGAGTGACGCGTGTGCGTGGATGCAAGTTCCCAAATTCCAATTTTTTAAGGCTTTTCGAAGACGTTGGCATCAACATTTGATTGGCAACACTCCCTCCAACGTTGATTCATCCACGCGTGCGCGTCACTTACGCGTGCGTGTGGATTGCCAAAATTCACGCTCACGCATACGCGTGGCATATGCGTGCACGTCGATGCGCTTTTTCAAAATCAAGATTTGGAACTCAGATCGCGCACGTTGGCATCAGCGTTGGACTGACAATGTTCCCTCCAACGTTGGCCTATCCTCGCGTGCACGTATAGCACGCGTACGTGTCACCACAATTTTTCCCAATTCCAGAAAGCACATTATATCAAAAACGTTGGGGGTAGCCAACGTTTCCTCCAACGTTGGCACCAAAATTATGCAGAACTTTGCTTCTGCCTTTGCCTCCAATGTTTGAGGCAACGTTGGTGGTCCATCTTTGGCCACAAATGTTGCTTCTCCTCCTTCTTTCTATGGCCATTCTTCCACTTCCTTCCATGCCTTTCTCCACCTATCATCAAACAATATATGCATTAAAGCCTTGCTAAAGTCATGAGAATTTGCATCATTCTTAGCACACAAGTAATTATGGCTTAAATCTCATGAAATTGCATCAAATTAACCATGTTTGACTAATTCAAGGTGTACATGAACTTTTGATCCAAATGCTTACTTATAACTCAAGAAAGTGCATAATCCTACTAAAAACAAAAGAAAAAGGCTAGTGAAACTAGCCTAAGATGCCTTGCCATCATGGTGACATTATCTTTAATTTTGAATGTTTGACTGAATAGTGCATAATTGATATTAAAGTCAAGAGTGTTAATTCTTGAGGCATAGGAATTTAGAAAAATATTATGAATTCTATAAAGTAAGTGAGACATTGATCCTTGAAGCAAAACAAACAGCAAAATGAAAAAGAAAATAAAAAAGAAAGGTCCAAGGATCTGAGGTTCAATGGTAAGGAGGGTCAAAATTAATCTAAAGCTCAAAAGAGTGGTTTTTCTTAACCATATGCTTGTGGTGTAAATGTGTCAAGTAACCCTTGAGACAAAGCACTAAAAGTTGTGACTAAGTGCAATTACAGAGTATGCTGAAGGCTCTAAGCACTATTGTCTGGGAAAAATAAAAAGAAAAATTAGAACTCAAAGAATTCCTCAGTTTAGTGCTTGTGGTGTTGTTGTATTAAGTTAACCTTGAAGACAAAACACTTAGAGTCACGGCTAGTTTCAAGGTGCAAAGCACCAAAAAGAAAAGAAAAGAAAAAGCTATAATATTATCCGAATTCTAGTGCTGAAGCTTGAAGGTTATCAATATTTTTAGCTTTAAAGGATAGTGAGATGCTAAACCGATTTAGAATTAAAGTGTCATTGGCCCTACTCAGTACTTAGACCTGAGCTTAAATGAACACTCAAGTCTTAAGCATTTTTCTTCTCTTTTCTCAGTCCTATATTGCTTTAGTTGCTTAAGGACAAGCAACAGTTCAAGTTTGGTGTTATGATGCGTGAGCATCTTGTACCAATTTTCTGTTTATTTTCTAGTCATTTTCAGTTAGAATTTATTAATTTTTATAATATTTTAGTGCAAAAATTTTCTTTAGATGCTACTTTGAGTTGTTTTAGTATTTTTATAGTTTCAGGTGAAATTCGGAATAATTTGGCAGAGTTTTATGCTAAAAAGAGAAGATTTGAAGCTGTCTCTCTGGGCGCTAAACTCCCAGCTGGCATTTAGCGTCAGCAAGCCTCAACAAAACAGAATGTTTCTACCTCTTTGGGTGCTAAATGTTTAACTGGCATTTAGCACCAGGCAATCTAAGCCAAGCCTACATCAATGAAGCATCTTCAAGTGGATTTAGCTTTTATTAGTTATCTTTTATTTTATTTTTGTAATTTTTAATTACAAACAATATCTTTTAGTTTTAGGATTTATTATTTTATTTTAGTTTCAAATAAAAATTAGGTTAGATATAAAAGGAAAAATATTCACCCTTCAGGGAGATCTTCTCTCTTCCACGCTTTCATACTTTTCAGAACCCTTATTTTTTTTGTAAGTCATGAGCCACTAAACCTCCTTGGTTAAGGTTAGGAGCTCTATTTATTTATATGGATTAACACTATTGCTTTTCTATTTTAATTAATACATTGATTCATTTTCAAGGATTACTTTTGTTCTTCATTTTATGAATCCGAGTGGAACGAAAGTGTGACGCTTATTCTATATGCGTTCTTGCGATCCTTGGAAGAGGTCTCTCACCTAAACAACAGCTTGAAAGTAAATTCCTCCTAAATTGTTAATTACTTGAAATAATCGGGATACATGACATATAATCCTCTTAGCTTTGGGTAATTAGGGTTTTTGTGGCCATAAACTAGATTTGAACTTAACCCTTTAATTGGAATCGAGTTACCAAGACATTGGCGGTTGGTGAAGGTTAGAGGAGACTAAATCACTAAGACATTAGGGTTTAGTCCATTACAGTTTGCCATGAAATAAATCTTGCATGATTAAAATAGTTTAATCCGAAAAAGTAAACATCTCCGATACCTTAACTGCTTTCTCTTATTGGTTTCTCACTAATTCTCTTTTGCTCTCTTTACACTTGAATTACTGTTCAATGTGATTTTAAATCACTAATCCAACTTTTCTGCCTGCCTAACTAAACTGATCATTCGACCATTGTTGCTTGATGCGTGATCATCTTATCTATCTTTTCCTAGTGAATTTGCATCTAATTTGTTGAGTTTAATTAAGAATTAATTATATTTTAGTCACTATGGATGCTATTTTGAGTTTTGTGCAATTTTATTTATTTTAGGTAGCATTCGGAGGGATTTGATGAAGTTTCTTGATGGTGTTTTTGCGGAAAAACGAATTTCCAACACACAAATCCAACCGGCAAGTGTACCGGGTCGCATCAAGTAGTAATAACTCACAAGAGTGAGGTCGATCCCACAAGGATTGATGGATCAAGCAACTTTAGTGGATGATTAGTTTAGTCAAGCTAACATTGGTGAGTGAGAATTGTTGCAGCAGAATGTAAATAGCAATGAACTTAAATTGCAGAATGTAAATAGGCAGGAAGCTTAAAGAGCAAGCAATGTAAATTGCAGAAACTTAAATGACAAGAAATGTAAATTGTAGTAAATATAAAGGGGAATGGGAACAAGGAGATTAAAGCAAGCAGCAAGCAGAACTTGGAACAATTGCATAAGAATTAAATTGCATGAAAAGTAAAAGGACTTAGGTGCTGGGAATTAAAATTCAACAAGAGAATGTAAGAAGCAATCAAGTAGAAGAGTGACTTGCAACAAATCTTAAACAGAAAGCAGAATTGCTTGAAGAAGTAAACAGAAATTAAATTCAGTTTAATTGCCAAATGAGATTGAAGATCTCAGGAAATCAAAGAGACTAGAAAACAAGTCTAGATCTCAATTCCTTCCTTGATCCAACCAAGAACAATTGCAGAAAGAAAGAAGATGAAAGCAGTAAAGAGAGTTTTGGTTCAAATCCTTAATTCACTGAAATTTTGCAGAAGAATAACAAGAGAAATCTTAGACCAAGAGGGAAACAGAATTCCTTCACTCTTAATCCCCGATTTAAGACAGAAAAAACTAAAGGAGAGAACTCTCAAATCCTAATGCTCTCTAGTGGAGCTTGCCTTTCTAATTCAGCTCCCCCCTTTTCTGAAATGAGAGTGATGCCTTTATATAGGCTTTTTACAAAATGAAAATAAAATTGAAATGAAAAACAAATTAAATGAAAATCCTAATTCTAGCTTGTTCTTGTGCCTTTGAGTGATGATGTGGGCTTTGCTTGCTTTGGATTTGAGGAGAAATGGGTTTGGTTGGCCTTGATTTAATTTAGTGAGGAATTGAATTTATATGAAATTCAACTTTTGGCCCATGATTATTTGCTCCCAGGAGGCTGCCCTGCCCTTGTGAAGGGCAGAGCAGGAAATGGTGCGTGCGGCTCATTGCGTGCGAGCTTGGTGTGTGAGGATGCTGCCCTGCCCTTGTGGAGGGCAGGGCAATGTTGCCTTGGTGTGTCTTGTGCGCGCACCACGTTCCTTGACCGTGCCATGATGCGTTTGTGTGCGCCAGGGAGTAGCGCCTAAGCCTTTACTTCCTTGAAGGTCTTGTGTTCGAACTTTGGTGAAAGCACTTGAGGAGCAATTTTTCCTTGATTTTCCATGAAGAGCACGACATTGCCCTGCTCTCCAAGAGGGCAGGGCAGAAAATTGAGCGCTACTTTGTTTTGGAGTGAGGCTCCAGCTTCGAGCCTTGGTGGAAGCACTTTGGTTTATTTTCGCTTATTTTTTGCCCTTAAAGATGCCTCTCGTTCCTACCTCAATTGTACGCCAAATATGAATTGCTATATATCGTTGGAAAGCTCTGAATGTCAGCTTTCCAACGCAACTGGAAGCACATCAATTGGACGTTTGTAGCTCAAGTTATAGCCTTTTGAAGAAGGCATGGTCATGCTGTGAGCGCCCATATTTTACCTTAGCGAAAATTCTTGCTTCCAACCTCACTTTGCATCACGATATTGCTCTGCCCTTGGCAAGGGCAGGGCAGTGTGCGTGCTGGTTGCTTTCTCCGTTGATTTGGTCATGGGCCACGCTTTTAAAAGCGTGGCCTAAGGCTCCAAAGTGTGCTCCAACTTCAAAGTGTGTCCCAAAGCTCTTTTTTTCTCCTTTTTTTGTGCTTCTTTGCTTCTTTTTCTTCTTATTTCCTACAAGATTTATAAATTTAAAAGATCAAGGAAATATACCATTTAATCACAAAAGCATTCAATATTTAAGCACAATTCATCAATTTCTTGTATGAAAAAGCATTGAAAAATGGGTATATGATGACCTGTCATCATTTCTACAGAGAAAAAGAAGAAACCAAAGAGATGATCATCGAAGACCGACGTGGACGCATGGCTCACGCGACCGCGAGGAATGGAGAAATCGCAATGACGCGATCGCGTGCCTAACACGAACGCATGGACTGGAATCTGCACAAATGACGTGAGCGCGTGGACGACGCAGACGCGTCACATGCGCGATCTGCAAAAATACAGAAAACGCTGGGGGTAATTTCTGGGCTGTTTCGACCCAGTTTCTAGCCCAGAAAACACAGACTAGAAGCTGCAGAATGGACAAATCAAGTAGTCCCCACCCATCAACTGAAGATCTGTTAATTAATTCAATTTTAAATTCAAGTCTTATCTTTTAGGAAAAGATATTATTTTTAGTTTTAGATAATTAGATTTTAGATTTATTAGGATTAGTTATAAATAGAAACTCTGTACATTTAGACAGGGGACAATATTTTTACCAGAACCCTTATTTTTCTTCTCTGAACCATGAGCAACTAATCCTTCATTGTTAAGGTTAGGAGCTCTGTCTATGTTCATGGATTGATTCGTTTGATCTTTTTAATTTAATTCATGTCTTGATTTATATTTCAATAATTGTTTTCGTTCTTTATTCTATGAACATTGGGTGGAACGGAAGTATGACCCATGTTCTAATTGAGTTCTCGTAAAACTTGGAAAAGCTCTTTACTTGAACAACAGCTTGAAAACATATTATACTGAATTTTTAATTGTTTGTATTTAAAGGGATACGTGACATATAATCCCCTTATTTGTGGATAATTATGATTCTTTTAGCATATAAACTAGAAATTGATCATCACCCTCTAATTGGAATTAATTGACCAAGGAATTGGTAATTAATAAATTTTAGAGGAGACTAAGAAGGTCTATGGAATTAGGGTCTAGTCACATATAGTTTGCCATGAAATTAAATCTTGCATGATTAAATTAATTAGTAATAAAAGTTAATCCGGAAATTAGATAACTCTGAAACCTTAACTGTTTTTTCCATATTTTATTCCCAATTTATTTAATTGTCTATACTTTTGATATTCTGAATTCGAACTTAAACCTTTTGAACATCTCAAAACCAATTTCTGCTTGCGTAACTAAGTCAATCAATCAATCATTTTTGATTAATCCATCAATCCTCGTGGGATCGACCCTTACTCACGTAAGGTATTACTTGGTACGACCCGGTGCACTTGCGGTTAGTAGTGTGGGTTGTAAAATATCGCACCATTGCTCAGTCCATCAATCCTCGTGGGATCGACCCTCATTCACTTGAGGTATTACTTGGACGACCTGGTGCACTTGCTGGTTCAATTGCAGATATTCCTAAAATCCGCAATAAAAACATACCCTTTTCCTCGAGATTAGCCACCACTATTTCATAGTTTTGCTCATCTTCCTGGTTCTCATACAACTTATGATGCCTATGAAAGGTTTCGGTATACTCTCTATCAATTACAGGGACAGGAGTAGAGATAGAAGTATCTACCCAAGTTAAAAGAGAAGATGGGACTTTTGTTGACATGTCGTGAATAATGGATTGAGACATAAAGCTATACCTATAAATACAACAAGCAAAAAAACTGTCACAAAAAGAACCCGGACACCAAGCAAAAAAAGTCAGATTTTCATAGAATTGCGTTAAAAACACGATTTCAAAAGAATTTTTCAAAAACTAATTCAATAGTTAGAAATGGTATCACTTTCGAGAAAGTAAAAGTGACACCATTTAGGGACAATACAAATCATAGTCCATGATAACAATCTCACATAGCGACAATTTCAACAAAACTTCAAAAACAACAAGTATCAATGATGAAAAAGGAAAAGCAAAAATCTCTGTCACCAACAACATTTTAAATCACCATTCAAAGTATCATTCAAAACAAAAATTCAAGCATTACTCAGAGTAATCGAAAACAGAAAACAAGGGTAAAGACACCAACCTCGATGAAATACGAAAAAGGAAGGGCACGTCTAACAACAAGAAACACGAACATTCCTCTCTGAAAACTAAAGCAAGATCTTCAAGGGTCCAAGATAGAGAAATCTTGAACCAAAATTATGTTACAAAGCAAGAACAAAAGAAGAAGAGTGAAAATTATTTTCTTTCAAGGAAGAAAATGAAGCAAAGTGAGTGATTTCAAAAATAGAAAAGGGGTGATAAAGGAAGACGCGAGGCTTTTATAAGAAATAAAGGGGCAAAAAAGATGTTTCGCCCACTCTTTAAACCCATGCGTGGATTCCCAGTAAGTTGCGGTGTGATGTTTGCCGTATCATTAAAGAGGCAAAATTTTAAAATTTTGAATGCATTGAGTACCCGACCTCTTGAAGGCAGGGTACCCGACGATAGAAATTTAGGCCACAAAATGCTTGGGCCCAAACTCATGTAAGCTCAGACTCAAGTAGGGGTATTGTTCATACCCTGCCTCAAAAATAAAGCCAGGCCCAAAAAGGATAAAAGGCCCATCCAAAGAGGATGGCCTCTCCAACTTAATCGACCTCTTAAAGAGGTCGGACGCAGCAAGAAAGGTTCAATTTTACTTAAATAAGTAACTACCTCCCCTGAATCTCTCCTACTATCTCTATCTCCACCAAAAGATAGAACCCAACAAACTTCCAAAATAAAGAGAACAGTTATCTACTAATAAAGGTGGAACTATTTAAAATGGTGGCTATCTACTATACTATGAAAACATTAACACCGCTCAGGTATATTCACGTCCCAATCTACTAAAATCCTACCTAAAGCTCTTGCTAACTTAAGCATTAAAGTCTCTTGCATGTACCATCCCCCACCTCCTCACGAGGAACACGAATGGTGGCACCTCGGCATTAGAATAAGTTAGACGCTGCCTTAGAAGGAGTCTGGACCTCACGTTCAGGCCCAAATCACCATTTCAGGTAACCCTCAAAACAATATCCATGGTAGCAACCAGTCTCACGTCAAGCTTTAGAATTTCAACTTTTCAAACATCACCATTATCGACTTCGCTTTTGACGAAATCATCTAACAATACATGCAACTTCAGCATAACCTACATTCACAATTCCCGATCATACATTAACAAATAACTCATCCAAGGATTTTTCTAAGCGCACTAATCACTAGGAGGCAATCTGATCACTTAGCTAACTTATTGCAAGTCATTGTCCTTTATGCATTGAGCTACTAAAGACTTAACACTTTCTTAATCCACAATCATCTCGCATATCTATTACCAACTACCATAAATCTGCCATTAAGAAAACTTTTCAGCGAGAATCAAAGTTTCACAACTTCTTGTGACGTCTCACAATTACAAGTTTCACCTTCTGTATCCATAAGTCGTATTCTAAAGAATTAATGTATCACTTGCTATATCTAAGAATCACATATTACACCAAAATAAACTCGAGTTTACTTAAAAGGATAAAAAGTTTCATTTTTATTGTGTCTTTTATTTCATTTATATTTTTTGTTGTGTCTTTTATTCTTCATTTTTTTATCATTTGGTATCAGTTACAGGTCGTAGATAAATTCTTATTTATCTACACATTTTAGGGTTTAGTCTCATTTTTTGTTTTTTTTTCTTTTTATTTGTTTTTACAATTTTATTTTAGGGATATATTCAGAAAAAAACTCAAAAATTAAAAAAAAACACAAAAATTTCAATAAAAAAAGAGGTGGTGTTCTTAAAAATCCAATACCAAAAAAAGGAGAACAACATAAAATTAATAAAGTTGTTAATTTTAATTTTGAAGTATCAAAATATTTCAGATTTGTTACATATTACTTTAGAATATTAATTAGGATTGAAATTATTATAGTGCCTCTAAAACTCTAGAAAAATATATTTCCTTATTTTGTGTCCTTTGTTACTGTTCATACCCTGCGTCGAGCTGTCCGACCTGGGATGATTAGCAACGAGACGACCAGCCTCTTCAGGTCAAACTACCCGACCTCTTCTCAAAGAGCTCGGCCAAACTGCCAGAAAAGCCCAATAAAGGGCCCAAACAGAGGAACGCGACCCAAATCTAAAGGCAGCCCAAGCCTATAGAGATAAGGGCGGTTCCCACGAAAGATAAGATAAAGATAAGATAAAGATAAGATAAGATAACTAACTTATCTTATATGAAAAGGTCACTCTACACCATTATAAATACAGTGGAGCACCCAGGTATAACTCATACTCTGATTCTACCAAAAACCTGCTTAATACCCTTGCTAACTTAAGCATCAGAGTCCCTTGCAGGTACCACCACCCTCCGATGATGAAGGATTCGCAGCATTGCCAGTCCAACAAGTCAGACACGACAGCTCCGGCCACCACGCACAAGCCGGACACGTCATCTCCAATCAGTACAGAAGATCTCATCCGAGATAGACCTACAGTTTCAGGTAACCCTCGGAACATTGGCGCCACTGTCGGGGAACCTGGAAGTCATCCCATCATCATGGTGGACAACATTGACAACGACCACGATTCGGGTCAAGAAAACAGAACGCCGCACAAAAACATGGACACTACACCAAAAGATACCCTACAACCTAACGAAGACAAAAATCACCAAACCCGGGAGCCCTTGAGATGCTTCAAGATCGTTTAAAACAACTTGAGAAAGAAGCCCAACATCAGCGAGAAGCTGGAAAGGACCTACAAAGGGAGATAAGGCAACACCGAGAATTGGAGGACAAACTCCTAAAACTCGAAGCCGACCTCAAAGCCAAAGCGACTCGATCAACCCACGAAGACAGCTCCCGCAAGGACCAAGATCCATTTACCAAGGAGATCATGAAGACCAAAATCCCAAAAGACTTTAAACTCCCAGACATGGCCTTATATGATGGCACAGCAGATCCCAGCCATCACCTCAGTAATTTCAGAAGTCGAATGTACCTCACTGACGCCTCAGACGCAGTCCGCTGCAAAGCCTTCCCGACCACGTTAACAAAAACAGCGATTAAGTGGTTCAACAATCTACCACCCACGTCCATCTCAACCTTTGATGACCTAGCCAAGAAGTTTCTAGCCAGATTCTCTATCTAGAAAGACAAAACCAAGCACACCCCAAGTCTATTGGGAATCAAACAAGGAGATCGGGAAAGTCTCCGCATCTACATGGAAAGATTCAACAAGGCATGTCTAGACATACAAAGTTTGCCCACAGAAGCGGCCATCATGCGCCTCATTAATGGCTTACGAGAAGGGCCCTTTAGCCAATCCATATCAAAAAAGCATCCCGCATCTCTAAATAAGGTACAAGAATGAGCAGAGAAGTATATCAACATGGAGAAAAATGCTCGACTAGGAGAGACATCAAAATCCGGATTCTCCTACTCCTCCCGAGATAAGGACAAAGAATCCAAGAAAAAAAATATTGACATGGGGAAAAGATAAAATAATACCACAATTATACCCCTCTTCGGGTATCCCTTGTGGATGTCTACAGAGAAGTATGCCATACTGAAAAGATACCTCCAGCTCGACCACTTAAAAGCAAAAAAGGAGGAGGAAACCGGGCAGAATATTGTGAATATCATTGAATCTATGGACATTCAACCAACGAATGTTTTGACTTAAAAAATATCACAGAAAAACTAGTAAGAGAAGGAAAATTAGATCGGTATTTGTGATGAGCGGATAATTTATACGCTTTTTGGCATTATTTTTAGGTAATTTTTAGTAGGATCTAGCTACTTTTAGGGATGTTTTCATTAGTTTTTATGTAAAATTTACATTTCTGGACTTTACTATGAGTTTGTGTGTTTTTTTGTGATTTTAGGTATTTTTCTGGCTGAAATTGAGGGACCTAAGCAAAACTCTGATAAGAAGGCTGACAAAGGAGTGCTGATGTTGTTGGATTCTGACCTCCCTGCACGCGAAATGGATTTTCTGGAGCTATAGAACTCCAAATGGCGCGCTCTCAATAGCGTTAGAAAGTAGACATCCAGAGCTTTCCATCAATATATAATGGTCCATACTTTATTCGTGATTACCAACGTAAACTGGTGCTCAACGCCAGTTCTATGCTGCATTCTGGAGTCAAACGCCAGAAACACGTCACAAACCAGAGTTGAATGCCAAAAACATGTTACAACTTGGCGTTCAACTCTAAAAGAAGCCTCTGCACGTGTAAAGCTCAAGCTCAGCCCAAGCACACACCAAGTGGGCCCCGGAAGTGGATTTCTGCATCAATTACTTACTTCTGTAAACCCTAGTAGCTAGTCTAGTATAAATAGGACATTTTACAATTGTATTAGACATCTTTGGTCTCAGTTTTATTCTATTATTCATCTTAGGAGACTATTGATCACATTTTTGGGGGCTGGCCATTCGGCCATGCCTGGACCATCACTTATGTATTTTCAACGGTGGAGTTTCTACACACCATAGATTAAGGGTGTGGAGCTCTGTTGTACCTCAAGTTTTAATACAATTACTATTATTTTCCATTCAATTCAGTTTATTCCTGTTCTAAGATATTCGTTGCACTTCACCATGATGAATGTGATGATCCGTGACACTCATAATCATTCTCACCTATGAACGAGTGACTGACAACCACTTCCGTTCTACTTTAGACCGAACGCATATCTCTTGGATTCCTTAATCAGAGTCTTCGTGGTATAAGCTAGAATTGATGGCAGCATTCATGAGAATCCGGAAAGTCTAAACCTTGTCTGTGGTATTCCGAGTAGGATTCAGGGATTGAATGACTATGACGAGCTTCAAACTCGCGATTGTTGGGCGTGATGACAAACGCAAAAGAATCAATGGATTCTATTCCGACATGCTCGAGAACCGACATATGATTAGCCGTGCCGTGGCAGAGCATTTGGACCTTTTTCACTGAGAGGATGGGATGTAGCCATTGACAACGGTGATGCTCTACATACAGCTTGCCATGGAAAGGAGTAAGAAGGATTGGATGAAGGCAGTAGGAAAGCAGTGATGCAAATGGAGCACAGCATCTTCATACGCCTATCTGAAATTCCCACCAATGATTTACATAAGTATTTCTATCTTTATTTTCTGTTTATTTATTATCATTATTCAAAAACTCCATAACCAATTATTATCCGCATAACTGAGATTTACAAGATGACCATAGCTTGCTTCATACCAACAATCTCCGTGGGATCGACCCTTACTTACGTAAGGTTTATTACTTGGACGATCCAGTACACTTGCTGGTTAGTTGTGCGAAGTTGTGAAGTTATGTTTGGACCATGGTATCATGCACCATGTTTTTTTGGCGCCATTACCAGGGAGAGAACGAACATGAATTCCATTATCAAAAATCAAATCTTTTTCATTTTTTATTATTTTCGAAATATTTTAAAATTTTCAAAATCTTTTTCTTATCTTTATTTCAAAATTTTGAAAACTTTACTAACAATTAATGTGATTGATTCAAAAATTTGAAGTTGTTACTTTCTTGTTAAGAAAGGTTCAATCTTTAAATTCTAAGAATCATATCTTTTAGTTTCTTGTTAGTCAAGTAATCAATTTTAAATTTAAAAAAATTAAATCTTTTAAAAATATCTTTTTCAATCATATCTTTTAAAATTATCTTTTTCAAAATTTTATCTTTTTCAAAAATTTTGATTTCAAAATATCTTCTTATCTTCTTATCTTTTCAAAATTAAATTTCAAATCTTTTTCAACTAACTGGTTGACTCTTTGTTTGATTAACTATATCTTATCTTTTTCAAAACCACCTAACTACTTTCCTCTCTCTAATTTTCAAAAATTACCTCCCTCTTTTTCAAAATTCTTTTAATTAACTAATTGTTTTAAATTTTAATTTTTAATTTTAATTCTTCTTTTAATTTTCGAAAATTACTAACCCTTTTTCAAAATTAATTTTTTATTTCTCTCCCTCTCATCTCCTTCTATTTATTTATTTATTTACTAACACTTCTCTTCATCTCAAAGAATCTGAACCTATCTTCACCCTTGTGTTTGGATTCTTGACTCTTTTCCTTCTTCTATTCCCTTCTTCTTCTACTAACATAAAGGAATCTCTCTACTGTGGTAAAGAGGATCCCTATTATTATTTTCTGTTCCCTATTCTTTTTCATATGAGCAGGAGCAAGGACAAGAATATTCTTGTTGAAGTAGATCCTGAACCTGAAAGGACTCTGAAGAGGAAACTAAGAGAAGCTAAATTACAACAATCCAGAGACAACCTTTCTGAAATTTTTGAACAAGAAGAGGAGATGGCAGCCAAAAATAATAATGCAAGGAGGATGCTTGGTGATTACACTACAACTACTTCCAAGTTTGATGGAAAAAGCATCTCAATCCCTGTCATTGGAGCAAACAATTTTGAGCTGAAACCTCAACTAGTTGCTCTACTACAACAGAACTACAAGTTCCATGGACTTCCATCAGAAGATCCTTACCAGTTTTTAACTGAGTTCTTGTAGATCTACGAGACTGTTAAGACTAATAGAGTAGATCCTGAAGTTTACGGGCTCATGCTTTTCCCCTTTGCTGTAAGAGACAGAGCTAGAATATGGTTGGATTCACAACCTAAAGATATCCTGGACTCATGGGATAAGCTGGTCGCGGCCTTCTTGGCTAAGTTCTTTCCTCCTCAAAAGCTAAGCAAGCTCAGAGTGGATGTTTAGACCTTCAAACAAAAAGATGGTGAATCCCTCTATGAAGCTTGGAAAAGATGCAAGCAGATGACCAAAAGGTGTCCTTATGACATGCTTTCTGAATGGACCATTTTGGATATATTCTATTATGGTCTATCTAAATTCTCTAAGATGTCATTGGACCATTCTATAGGTGGATCCATTCACCTAAAGAAAACGCCTGCAGAAGCTCAAGAACTCATTGACATGGTTACAAATAACCAATTCATGTACACTTCTGAGAGGAATTTCGTGAATAATGGGACGCCTCAGAGGAAGGGAGTTCTTGAAATTATTGCTCTGAATGCCATATTGGCTCAGAACAAAATATTGACTCATCAAGTCAACATGATTTCTCAAAGTCTGAATGGATGGCAAAATGCATCCAACAGTACTAAAGAGGCATCTTCTGAAGAAGAAGCTTATGATCCTGAGAACCCTGCAATAGCAGAGGTAAATTACATGGGTGAACCTTATGGAAACACCTATAATTCATCATGGAGAAATCATCCAAATTTTTCATGGAAGGATCAACAAAAGCCTCAACAAGGCTTTAATAATGGTGGAAGAAATAGGCTCAGCAATAGCAAGCCTTATCCATCATCTTCTCAGCAACAGACAGAGAATTCTGAGCAGAGCACTTCTAATTTAGCAAACTTGGTCTCTGATCTGTCTAAGGCCACTTTAAGTTTCATGAATGAAACAAGGTCTTTCATAAGAAATTTGGAGGCACAAGTGGGCCAGCTGAGTAAGAAAGTCACTGAAACTCCTCCTAGTACTCTCCCAAGCAATACTGAAGAGAATCCAAAAAGAGAGTGCAAGACCATTGATATAATCAAAATGGCCGAACCTAGAGAGGAAGGGGAGGACATGAATCTCAATAAGGAAGACCTCATGGGATGTCTCTCAGGCAAAAAGGAGTTTCTTATTGAGGACCTGAAGGAATCTGAGTCTCATATAGAGACCATAGAGATCCCATTAAATCTCCTTCTGCCATTCATGAGCTCTGAAGACTATTCTTCCTCTGAAGAGGATGAAGATGTAACTGGAGAGCAAGTTGTTCAATATCTAGGAGCCATCATGAAGCTGAATGCCAAATTGTTTGGTAAAGAGACTTGGGAAGGTGAACCTCCCTTGCTCATTATTGAACTAGATACATGGGTTCAGCAAACTTTACCTCAAAAGAGACAAGATCCTGGCAAATTCTTAATACCCTGTACCATAGGCACCATGACCTTTGAGAAGGCTCTGTGTGACCTAGGGTCAGGCATAAATCTTATGCCACTCTCTGTAATAGAGAAGCTGGGGATCATTAAGGTACAGCCTGCCATATTCTCATTACAAATGGCAGATAAGTCAGTAAGACAGGCTTATGGATTGGTAGAAGACGTGTTAGTGAAGGTTGAAGGCCTTTACATCCTTACTGATTTCATAATCTTAGACACTAAAAAGGAGGAGGATGAATGCATCATCCTTGGAAGACCTTTCCTAGCCACAGCAATAGCTGTGATAGATGTTAACAAAGGAGAATTAGTCTTTCAATTGAATGGGGACTATCTTGTGTTTAAGAAGACTGGACCTCAAGCCTGTGGCTAGAGGATGGTTGGAGTTCATCCAACGCTCCATCATCCCCACTAGCAACCGATCCGAAGTTACTATGGATCGGGCCATCATGATTCATAGCATCATGAATGGAGCGGAAGTAAAGGTTTATGAAGTCATCTCCCTTGAATTCTACAAAATAGCCGAAAAACCCTCTACCTTGGCAAGGCTAGCTTTTCCTCATCTTATTTGCCATCTATGTTACTCAGCTGGAGATATCATAGAAGAAGACATCCCCATTGAGGAGGACAAGTCCATCACTAAGAAAAGGATGGAGCAAACAAGAGAGCCCAGTCATGGAACCCAAGAGACGCATGAGGAAGCTCATCACCAAGAAATCCCGGAGATGCCTCAAGGGATGCACTTTCCTCCCAACAACTATTGAGAATAACTCAACACTTCTCTAGAAGATTTGAGTTACAATATGGATCAATTAAGGGTGGAACATCAAGAGCACTCCATCATTCTCCATGAAATTAGAGAAGATCAAAGAGCAATGAGGGAGGAGCAACAAAGGCAAGAAAGAGACATAGAAGAACTCAAAGACATCATTGGTTCTTCAAGAAGAAAGTGCCACCATCACTAAGGTGGACTCATTCCTTGTTCTTATTTTTTCTGTTTTTCGGTTTTTATGCTATATGTGTGTTTATGTTTTGTGTCTCTACTTCATGATCATTAGTATGTAGTAACTATGTCTTAAAGCTATGAATAAATTCCATAAATCCTTCCCCTCTCTTAAATGAAAAATGTTTTTAATTCAAAAGAACAAGAAGTACATAAATTTCAAAATTATCCTTGAATTTAGTTTAATTATATTGAT
>NC_029780.3:53656945-53705437 GCF_000817695.3 Arachis duranensis | reverse complement strand
TAAGTGAAAAACTTGAGATTGAGTGGTTAAAGTCGTGATCCAAAGCAAAAAGAGTGTGCTTAAGAACTCTGGACACCTCTAACTGGGGACTTTAGCAAAGCTGAGTCACAATCTGAAAAGGTTTACCCAGCTATGTGTCTGTGGCATTTATGTATCTGGTGGTAATACTGGAAAACAAAGTGCTTAGGGCCACGGCCAAGACTCATAAAAGTAGCTGTGTTCAAGAATCAACATACTTAACTAGGAGAAACAATAACACTATATGAAATTCTAAGTTCATATAGATGCCAATCATTCTAAATTTCAAAGGAAAAAGTGAGATGCCAAAATTGTTCAGAGGCAAAAAGCTACAAGTCCCGCTCATCTAATCAGGACTAATGTTCATTGATATTTTGGAATTTATAGTATATTCTCTTCTTTTTATTCTAATTGATTTTCAGTTGCTTAGGGACAAGCAACAATTTAAGTTTGGTGTTGTGATGAGCGGATAATTTATATGCTTTTTGGCATTATTTTTAGATAGTTTTTAGTAGGATCTAGTTACTTTTAGGGATGTTTTCATTAGTTTTAATGCTAAATTCACATTTCTGGACTTTACTATGAGTTTGTGTATTTTTCTGTGCTTTTTAGGTATTTTCTGGCTGAAATTGAGGGACCTGAGCAAAACTCTGATAAAAGGCTGACAAAAGACTGCTGATGCTGTTGGATTCTGATCTCCCTGCACTCAAAATGGATTTTTTGGAGCTACAGAACTCCAAATGGCGCGCTCTCAACGGCATTGGAAAGTAGACATCCAGAGCTTTCCAGCAATATATAATAGTCCATACTTTATTCGAGATTAGATGACGTAAACTGGCGCTCAACGCCAGTTCTATGTTGCATTCTGGAGTCAAACGCCAGAAACACGTCACGAACCAGAGTTGAACGCCAAAAACACGTTACAACTTGGCGTTCAACTCCAAAAGAAGCCTCTGCATGTGGAAAGCTCAAGCTCAGCCCAAGCACACACCAAGTGGGCCCCGGAAGTGGATTTCTGCATCAATTACTTACTTTTGTAAACCCTAGTAGCTAGTCTAGTATAAATAGGACATTTTACTATTGTATTCAGTCTTCTTTTGACCACATCTCTGGTCTCAGTTTTAATTTATTATTCACCTTAGGAAACTATTGATCACGTTTTGGGGCTGGCCATTCGGCCATGCCTGAACCTTCATCACTTATGTATTTTCAACGGTGGAGTTTCTACACACCATAGATTAAGGGTGTGGAGCTCTGCTGTACCTTGAGTTTTAATGCAATTACTACTATCTTTTATTCAAATTCAATCTTATTCCTGTTTTAAGATACTACTCGTACTTCAACTTGATGGATGTGATGATCCTTGACACACATCATCATCCGTCCCTATGAACGCGTGCCTGACAACCACTTCCGTTCTACAAGCAAAAGCTAGAGTATGTATCTCTTGTATTCCTGATGCACAACACATGGTTGCCCTCGCCTGACAACCGAGCCTTCCATTCCGCGAGATCAAAGTCTTCGTGGTATAAGCTAGAATTGATGGCGGCATTCATGAGAATTCAGAAAGTCTAAACCTTGTCTGTGGTATTCCGAGTAGGATTCAGGGATTGAATGGCTGTGACGAGCTTCAAACTCGCGATTGTTGGGCATAGTGACAGACGCAAAAGGATCAATGGATCTTATTCTGACATGATCGAGAACCGACAGATGATTAGCCGTGCTATGACAAGAGCATTTGGACCTTTTTCATTGAGAGGATGAGATGTAGCCACTGACAACGGTGATGCCCTATATACAGCTTGCCATGGAAAAGAATAAGAAGGATTGGATGAAAACAGTAGAAAAGCAGAGATTCAAAAGGAACACAGCATCTTCATACACTTATCTGAAATTCCCGCCAATGATTTACATGAGTAACTTTATCTTTATTTTCTGTTTATTTATTATTATTATTCGAAAACTCCACATCCTTTTATAATCTGCCTGACTGAGATTTACAAGATGACCATAGCTTGCTTCATACCAACAATCTCCGTGGGATCGACCCTTACTCACGTAAGGTATTACTTGAACGACCAGTGCACTTGCTGGTTAGTTGAGTGAAGTTGTGAAATTATGTTTAGACCATGGTATTGAGCACCAAATTTTTGGGGCCATTACATGGGAATCAATTTCGAACAACAATTTAAGTATGAATCACAATTTCGTCCACCATATTCTCAAAGAGCTCGGCCAAACTTCCAGGAAAGCCCAATAAAGGGCCCAAACAGAGGAACGCGATCCAAATCCAAAGGCAGCCCAAGCCTATAGAAATAAGGGCGGTTCCCATGAAAGATAAGATAAAGATAACTAACTTATCTTATCTAAAAAGGTCACTCTACACCATTATAAATACATTGGGGCACCCAGGTATAACTCATACTCTGACTCTACCAAAAACCTGCATAATACTCTTGTTAACTTAAGCATCGGAGTCCCTTGCAAGTACCACCACCCTTCGGTGACGAAGGATCAGCAGCATTGCCAGTCCAACAAGTCAGACATGACAGCTCCGGCCGCCACGCACAAGCCGGAAACGTCATCTCCAATCAATACAGAAGATCTCATTCGAGATCGACCTACAGTTTTAAGTAACTCTCGGAACAGTTACATAATATGATTTTCTTTTCTTGTCAAATTAAAAGTTTCTATAATTAGAATTAATTTAATTTGGTCTTTCTTTTTTCTTGATTTCTAAAGTAAAACTTGCTCAAAGTAATCTAAAAGTATAAGAGAGCACGAACGGTAAGCTCAAAAAAGAAAATAAAACGCCACAAATTGAGTACAAACACGAGTGTTCTAATTGACTGTTACACATAAAAAGAGTGTTATGAGTTTTTTATTATTCTTTTTGAAAGTTTCAAAATTAGAATCAATAAAGATTGAGGTTGATGATAGCGATGATGAAGGAATCTTGTACGAGAGAAAGATTTTCAAGATGCAAATCCTTGTTTTAAAGAAAGAAATGATGCTAAAACTTATTTTGAATGGGAAAGGAAGTTAAAGTTGATTTTTGCATGTTATATTCTTTCAGAGAAAATGAAGGTAGAGTTAATTTTTACATATTGATTTTCAGAAGATGCTCGTATTTGGTGGAATGAGTTAGGTAGATTTAGAAGATAGAATGGAAAAAAATAATTTGCACTTGGGAGAAGATGAAAAAATTATGAAAAATCAGTTTGTGCCATCATCATAATGTAAGGAGTTTCTTGAAAAAATTCGTAGATTAAAACAAGGATCAAAATTCGTAAAGGAGTACCATAAGAAGTTGTTGAATCTAATAAACAAGGTTGGTGTTGAAAAGGATCTTAAGATTCTTATGCGACGATTTTTGGTTAGATTAAACCAAGAAATTGCAAACAGATGAATTTCACCATTATACAACAATGGAAGATTTAGTCGATTTGGTCATTAAGGTGTAGAAGCAGCAACAACTTATAGTAACTTGACTCTTTTCAAACTTTAATTCTATAAGGGTTTCTAAAAAAATAAAGTTTGAAGATATGACAAAATTTAAAATTGTAGATTTCAAGAATAATCATGTAAAACAACATAAGAAGAATAGTTTTTCTAATCCTATCTTTAATTATTTTTCAAAGTCAATGATAGAAGAATTTGTTATTTATACTCTAAGTGAAAAGGTGTACTTAGAGAGTTAGAGGAACCAAAGGTGCAAATTTTTTTAAAGGAATTCTTGAAATATAAGCAAATTGAAAAACAAGAGAGAAAAGAGAAGAACTTGAGAGAAAAAAGAAACTGAGAAAAAGAGTGAGTGATTGAATGAAAAAAGCCAATGTTTGAGTGAATGAGAGAGTTTTGAGAGAAAAAAGAGCATAATAAGAAAGAAAACTAAATGAGAAAAAAAAACTGAGAATAATAAACACACTTGTGAAAATAGATATAAAAATTGCTAATTTAGACAAGAGTACATTAGTATTATTGAAGTTGGTGTTTAATTTTTCATATATCTAACCAGAAATTACCTAGTATTTTCATATTAGTTTTTCAAGATTTTGTAAGTTTTATGGTAGGTCTTAGACATTAATTTAGATGGAAAAATGAAAGACAACCAATTTCAAATTTTAGTGAGCAATTACATAAAACACGTATCAAATACTCAAAATATGACAAAGTGATCAAGTACTCAACATATGACAAACTGTTTTATATTTTGCATTCGATAGTCCAAAGAATCTTGAACAAGAAGCATGCAAGTGAATTGAGTTGTTTGATTATTTTTTATATAAAATCAAACAAGGTAATGAGTATGTGGTTACTAATGAGTTAGCTATAAGATATGATCTAATCACTAATCTTATTCTTAACTTATTAGTATTTGAGTATATAAAGACTTGTTATGCAACTTGATAAGAAATTAATGAAACGAAGAATAAAAGGGATAAGAAAAAGATGGAGAAAAGACGCAATAGAAAAGATACAGTGGAAGTATAAAAGGATAGATAAGGATTTTTTTACTTTACCTTTAAAAAATCTGTTCGTAGCAACCTTGGTCATCGGAAGGGATTTTCTACTAGACCTTCAAAGAACTTATCCTTGACAACCTAGATAAGAAGGATGAAAATTGAAAGAGACCACCACGCAAGATCACCTTAGTGTTGAATCCATCAATCTTCTTCATGCAACAAGCGAATCAAATCATTCACCTCACTTAATTACACTAAAAATAAGTGCATAAAACAACTGAAAATTTTATTCATAAAAAATTGTGTAAATTGTCTCAACAAAGGGGTTTAAATAGACCCCCAACAAATTAATTAAAAGATAAGATAAGATAACTTTATTTAAATCTCCTAAAAATAAGATAACTAATTTAAATTAGATTTGATCTTATTGTATTAGATCAAATTTGATTTAAATTTTAAAATACTAAAAATATGATAACTAATAAAAATATGATAACTAATTTAAATCAAGTTTGATCTTATTAAATTAGATCAGATTTGATTTAAATTTAAAATCCCTAAAAATACTAAATCATAAGTAAATCAAATTTTTCAACAAACTCTAACAGCAAAACAAATTAAAATAAATGCCTAAAAAATTCAAAAATTAATAATAAATTATGCATCCCATTGAATTTGAAAAGCATTATTGGACTTCTTGTTGTCCTGCCTTAACTCAATGAGCCTTATGAGTTGTTGTCCTTTCAGTACCACTGTTTTTGAGACGAATTCTTGGTCTTTTTAATGTCCAAAACTGGCATGGCACAATTTTTCTACTATTCAAATCTTTGAACGTGACGATATTACCATTCTACCCTAAACTCTAAAATGACAAAAATCTCCTCCTGACCACATGCTCAAGAGGATATTTTTGTTCTTTTAGAGATAAAGTATAGAATGGTAATTTTGTCATGTTCAATGATATGAATACTAGAAGAATTACATTATGTCGGTCTTGAATATTAATGAGACCAAAAGTTTATCTCAAAAATAATGGTGCTGACTTTGCGGCACACATGCATAAAGAAATGTATCAATCGTTAATCAATAAAGAGAAGACAAGATCTATTGGGTTAAATGAGGATAACAAGAAGTCCAAGAGTTCTTTTTAAGTTCATTGGGAGACATCAATCAAACATTAAATTCGAATTTATTTATTTAAAATTAAATTTGATTTGTTGTTAATGTTTGTCAAAAAATTTAATTTGATTTTGATTTGTTTAATAGTATTTTTAGGAGTTTAAAATATAAATTAACTCTAATTTAAATTGGCTATTATATGTTTAGAAATTTAATATTTAAATCAAATCTAATCTGGTCTAATAAGATCAAATATGATTTATATTAATTAGGATTAATTTTAGAGTTATATATTTAGTTTAATTTCATATTTTATTGCTTTACTCTAGAAATATTTGATTCCACTTTTAGGCTGATCAATTAGAAATTTATTTAAATAAATTTGTAAGACATTTTTATGAAATTTTGATGCATATATTTTATGGGTGCTTTTATGTATGTTTTTCTATGTGTATTTAAGTGAGGTAGGTGATTTATTTTATTTATTATAGTAAAAAACTGAAGGATACAATTTAAAGTAATTCTTAGTATTAGCGCCTTTCAATTTCATATATTTGATCTAAGTTGTTAATGATATATTGTTTGAAGGTCTAATAAGAAAAATGTTTTTAGTGATCTAGATTACTAAGAATAAGTTTTTTAAGGTATAATAAAAAAATACTATCCTCTTAATCTTTTATCTTTATCTTTTTGTTTTTGCTATTTCGTCTATTTCTTATTTTTTTATCAGGAGAAAAAGGATATTTTTGAGAATAAAATAATTTTGATTAAATAATTAAAATAGAATAAAATAAAATATTTGAGATAAAAATAAAATATTTTAAATATTAGGTTAAAATTTAGACTTAACATAAATGTTAAGAATTAAAAGTTAAAACAGTATTTTATCTTAATATCTTTTGTTATGACAATAAAAAAACCTCAAAAGAAAATTTTATCTCAAATTTAGTTGTATACTCAAGTTTTTATACATAGTTAACAATATATATAACACTTTTAAGAATTAAAAATATGAGTGATTTAGTAATTTGAAAATTTTACTTATGAATTACGGAAAAATACCTGCTAAATTTATTCATAATATTTTTTATAGAGAAATTGTATTAACAATAATTAAACATTGCAATTGATTTTTGACTTTATGAATTAAAATTTTTATAGTAATTCTTTTTTATACATTTTTCTTAAAAAGATAAATACTGCATGTATTTTCATATATTAACATACTAGTTGTGTTTGATAAAACTACTTTTAAAATTTAAAAATATTTTAATAAATATAAATAAAAATTAAATTCAAAAATTAACTAACCGTTCGAGGATATATTAAATTTTTTGTTTCATAATTATTCTTTTTCCTTCATTTTTTGGAGTTATTAGTTAAAAAAATTAATATAATATAATTTTTAAAAGTAGAAACTTATTTGATATATTAAAGAAAGAAAAACTACCAAAAGTACCCATGAAGTTTACGAACGCTGACAAAAGTACCCATAAACTAAGGAAATTAACGATGTACCTATGGAAGATGAGTTCCGTATGACAAAAGTATCCAAACCTAATTTTTTGTTTATTTTTTTAATAAAATTCTCAAACTATCCCCACCCTTAACCTTAACTCATTTTTTTAATCTTCCAGAACTCAACATGCACCTTTAAAACTTGTTATGGAATCCAAAACTACTCCTACAACAGATGAAATGAACCTTTTATGGTGAAAATTTTGGATAACAACGCAACAGAGGATTCCAGCGCCGAGATTAACAAAATAATCAATCAATACCGATGAAGAATCAGAGAAAGAATCATAAAGGAACAATTTTTAATCGTTTCATTTGTTTTTTTCTTTTTTTCTTAATTTGAGAGCTTTCTTTGTGTGCAGGGACTGGCGAAAAAAATAGAAAAGAGCTCACCATACTAAATTTATTTGCTAGGAATTGGTCGAGATCTTCTACCACCACCACCACTATTGATTTTGGTCTGGTCTATTATAAGAGTAGTTTTGGACTCCATGACAAAGGTTTTAAAGGTGCAAGTTGGGTTATGAAAAGTTGAAAAAGTGAGTTGAGGTTGAGAGTGAGGGTGGTTTGGGAATTTTATTAAAAAAAAAACAAAAAATTAGAGTTTGGATACTTTTGTCATACAAAACCCATCTTCCATGGGTACATCATTAATTTCCTTAGTTTATAGGTACTTTTGTCAACGTTCGTAAATTTCATGGGTACTTTTGATAATTTTTCCTATTAAAGAAATAAGTAAATATTATTTTGGATTTATGAAGATTTTGTTTTTGGTAAAATATTCCAAATAAAAGAGTTACCCCAATCTTAAAAAGTTTATCAAATCAACATTAAAAGTGAAAAGAGATAATTTTTAAATTTGTTCAACCTAAACAAAAGCAACTATTTTATAAGGATAAAAAATTGATAAGAAAAAAACTTTTAAATAGAACAATTTGATCCCCAATCTTCTATAATCCTTTATATCTAAGTGAGATTGAGAAAAATACTTTGGAAGGAAAAAAATCTAGAGAACTTTTTATATTTTAATATTAAATAATAAATAAATAAATATATTATGTAAATTAATTATTAAAGTCAATTATTAATATAAAATATATATAATTTCCAAAAAAATAAATTGTTAACTGCTATAAATAAAAACGAAAAAAAAAAGTTTGATATGCTTTTGGCGTACTCGTCCCTTGCTCCTTCTTTCTCCCCGGTCGTGCCGTAAAAAAAAACACCACATGACACCACTTCTTCCATATTCCGCAACCGAAACCAACACAAAACCCAATAACGTTTAAATCTCATACCAACACACACACATCTTGACCTTCTCTTCTACACTCTCTCTACCTTCTTTCCTCAAATAAGAGGGTTGTTCTCTCTGGGTGTGTACCGAACTCCTTCTTGTTTTTCACGCGCGCTCTCTCTCTCTCTCTCTGCAAAACCTAGAAAGATCCGAGTTGCCATTTCCACCGCTGCAATCCCAACCTTCCGATTAAGGTACCAACACGCTTCGCTCTTAGCTTGATTTGCAAAACGGTTACTTTTAAATCCACGAATTCTCGAAATGCTGGTTCCTTTGGAATGCGCTACTCGAACAAAGTGTTTACCGAACTGGTTGGTTTAAATTGTGTATAGAAAAATTAGCTCCTGATTATTAACGTGTCATGGGATATACTAAGCACTCTCTTTTTTATTCAATGTATTATTGTGGCTTTTCTTATTAATGTGTACCTTGCTGTTCAATTTCCAATATATATATATAGCATTTTTTTTCATTAATATATTGTTCATAAGGTCTGTTTACCTAGCTGCAGAATAAGGATAGTGTGCCAAAAGTTTCCTCTTTGGTAAAACATTAGCAGGGTTGAATGAAACATTGGATGATCATGCGTGAATAACGCCTATTTGGTTCTGGAGAACATTTTATTTATTTGTTTTGTGTGTACTGGAAATGCTATTGTGAAAATTTTCCTAAACGAAGGAATTTCGGTAACTTTAGGGCAACTATATCCGTGACTCACACATCGAATACAAAGGGAAAGAAAAGTGCCACAAATGAAAAAACTGTTTGATTTTTCGTAACAAAGATTTTTACTTATTTTGAAAGAGCTGAATTAAATCAAGTTGGTTATACTTTATTATTGTAGCAACTAGATTCATATATGTGGGTTTTGTCGTTAACCTGTTGCTTCGGTTTGCTTTGTAGTATTGACCTGATCAAGGGGACGAGTAACACCAGGACTGCATTGTCCAAATGAATGACACTTGACCTGGAAACTGTCATCCACTTTTCGTATTCTTGTTCAGTTGGATTCCTTCCTATCGTTAAAACAACTGCATTAGGTTTCTCACTTATCAACATTTGTTATTCTTTTACTAGTGGGCATCCTTTCATTCTAGGTCGTAGAGTTTACTGGTGAGGTTTCACGAGACTACAGTAAGGTGATTAAATGTTTATATGTTTCTCTCAGGAATTATGGTTCCAGCATTTTAAGACCATGTGTTGCCTCTATGGCATACCTAATTCCTATAACAAGATAATTTATTTTTGGCAGTTTGAAGTTTTGTATTGTTTCTGTGTGTGTAGATTATTCTGTGTATTACTGTGTTATACCAAGTGATGCAGATCAATCTGTACTAATAAACACAAAAAACAAAAAACTCTTGCCGATTGTGTCATAGAACTAATATTTAGAAATGCTTTCTGGTGATTCTGAGAATACATTCCTTCTTGTGAGTTCACTTGAAAGCTCATCTCAGGTTAGGTAATTGTATCTATTAGTCTCATGTTGGCATGGTTTTAGAACAAATTGCCGAAATGCATCTTCATTTTGAATGAGTCAATAAGGTCTATGAATCTATGAAGGCTGTGCTATTGTTATTTGTGGAGTGTGGACATGTCGATTATTTGTGACTTAAAAAGCTTGTCTGCTTTTAAATTAAAGAACACAAATCGTAGGTAAAATAATGAATTCAATATCCATGGGGTACTGCAACTGATTTACTAATCATGGGAAGAAATTATTATCTTTGATTGTGACGATAATTTTTCTAAATGAATTTTATATAGTTTGCTGTCCTAGTATATTGCACTGCTGTATTCTTTTTCTCTGCATGTTGTTACTTTCTGAGAAGGTTGTACATACATATGTAGTTGATACAATTTAATGTTCAATCTTGTATTTTTTTTTTTTCTGTCCTTTTGATGTAACTTTTACTAGAGATGGAGGGAAAAACCGAGGATGAGGTGGTAGATATTGAGAGTGGTTCTAGTGGTTCTTTCAATGATGATTCTGATGATGAGGGATCTTTGCCTCCTGAAGTTGATGATGATAGAGTAAATCTTGAGGTCAGCCATGTGGATATTTTGTTTCTCACTTTCCTCTTTGTTTCTCAACTTTTTAGTGATTAATCCATGTGTAAACTTCAATGCACTTCGTTTTATAATTTTATTTGTATTATGAAGGAACCTTTGACTGAGGAGGAGATACAAGACCTTATTTCTGAGTTGTTAGAAGTAGAGAGCAAGGTATTATTATAATTCATAATTCATTACATCACTAGAGAGAAACATTTAACTACTGTTGGTGTATAGTTTGTTGAATCAAGCTCTCCATAATACTTATATATGATAAAGCTATATTTAAACTGTTAGAGCATTTAAAATTTTGGAAGTAGAATGGTAAAGAGATCACAAATTTCTTTACCGTTAATTTCCTGGTAACTGCTCCAGAAATTTATTGAAACCATGTTTAGAATTTTGTAATCACGTTTATCCTTTGGGAACAATAATCAATGTAGTTACTCATCATCCACTGTTTGAAAAATTGAGCAATTAATTGTTTCTAATCATGTATCATGTAAAAATTTTACCCCCAGAATTATTTTATTTTGGGATTTTTCAAAGATGAAATTATTCTAGTGTAATTAATTGCAGATAGTGGCAGCCCGAAATCCGCTATGGAAATATAGTGTCATGAGTCGTGACCTATGGCAGAAGTCGTATATATTGAATATGTCATTAGATATTCTATAAATTATAAATTTATTAATCTTTTTGGTAACAACCTTAGTCATGGAAAGAGTTAAACTGCTTTTCGAGTGGTTATTTTAGAGAAAGAATAATGAAACAGTAAGGATATGCCTTCAACTATATGTTGCGATGCTATCTGCTATATTTCCACAATGGATTTTTGGATCACGGCTATGTACGGTTAATTACTCTAGTATAATTTCATCTTTGAAAATCACAAAGAATAAAATATTTGAAATTTGAGCAATATTTAGGAACAATGAAATACATAACTACCAACATAGAAAAGAAAATTAGAGACTGAGTCAAGATTTGTAGGAAATTCAATTCGACAAACATATCTCTAACTTTAATAGAAACATAGAATCCTGGTCTATTACAACCAGAAACAGAGAATGCAGATCACATAAAGGCATAGGAAGAGCACGGACATTAATCATGTCAATTTTATCCTGCTTGAGGCTCCACATAATGGGTATACTGTTCATTTTTCTTTAAGATACGAAGGTCATCCTACTCTTTGTAACACTATATGATTTTACACCTACAAATTTGGGGAGGTTTTTATTAAACACAAAAGGACAAGAGAATCTAGTAGCAAGAGTTATTTTTCCTGTAAAATGTAACTCAACTATTAAGATAGTATGGTATGCAAACTTGCAACGAGGTGTATGCACTTTTATTTTATGCATGTGTTAAAAGTCACAAATGGAGGTTCTCTAATGGTTTTTTAGGCTGCAGAGGCCCAAGAAGCTCTTGAAGAGGAGTCTCTTGCCAAAGTGGAGAGTGATGTTAGACAAGAATTGCAGCAAACTCTGACAGAGGATGATGTTAGTTCATCTCTTTGGCCTTGGCTGTTTTTATCTTTTGGATTTTATTTATTTGTCATGACTTGTGTGTCTTGTATGTAGTTGGAAACTGCTGTTGCTGATGAGATGGCTACTTTTAAAGAAGAGTGGGAAACTGTGCTGGACGACCTTGAAACTGAAAGTGCCAACTTGCTGGTATCTTCAATTTTCAATAGATGTTTTGGTTTGTATGCTTGCTGATTGTGATTAAAATTGTTGTCTATATTTAAATTGTTGTTATCCGTTGTCTTCTCTTAAATTAAAGTAGCCCATTACCCAGACCCATGGTGACAGCCTGGACTGTGATCTTAAACCTTCAAAACTTACCTTATATTTGAGCTAATGTGGCTAGTGGCTTAAAAGAAAATGCTAGTGATTTGACTATTTACTAGAGCTGTGTAATATTGCATATTATAATACTTTGTTCCAAATGGAAGTAATTTTTACCTCAATGAGTTGAGTGTGCATTGTGGTGTGTTTTAGTTACTTATAGCCATATTGGAGTGAGCAATGGCTCAACCTGCTCTTTATGCATTAGTCCTTTTGTGCCCTTGGTTAGAGACTGGTTCACGTAATACAAGCTTAAGTTCATTAGTCACTGTCATTATTTAATCATATTGCTGTTGAGAGTCAACATCATGGAATTTGCTGCATTTCTTTTTAACCGATGGTAACATATTCTCATTGCACAAATAGCCTCTGCTTTTAATCCTGCCCCATAATGGTGGGAGCTTTGAGCAATTGGGCATCCTTTATTTATTTATTTTTTATGCTCGAGTTTGATGTTGAGTTCTTGATGGGATTTTTTGTGGTTAATATGTATGGGCAGTTTTCTTGGAGTTGTTTTTGAATTCTTTCTTTATTAAGATGTGCATATAATTTTTATCTGCCACTCTTTGATATGATATGAGTAGGAACAACTCGACGGTGCTGGAATTGAGCTCCCAAGCCTTTATAAGTGGATTGAAAAGGAAGCTCCCAATGGTTGCCGCACTGAAGCATGGAAAAAGAGGAATCATTGGGTAGGGTTGCAGGCAACTACGGAAATTGCTGAATCAGTTGCTGATGCTGAGAAGTATCTACAAGTAAACAGACCTGTTAGAAGGTATGTTTTTTACTTGGTATTTGGATCAGGATATATTCAAATACAATATTCATGGTTTTGTGGTGTTGGTTCAGGCGACATGGTAAACTACTTGAAGAGGGAGCTAGTGGATTTCTCCAAAAAAAAATTGGTGATGAAACCAAGGATCCTGTAAAGAAAGGAATGGAGGGAGATTGGGATTTGTTCAATAAAATAGTGTCTGATGGGAGTGGCACTGATGTTTCATTTGGCAGTAAGCACTGGGCTTCTGTTTATTTGGCCAGCACCCCACAGCAAGCTGCACTGATGGGACTCAAATTTCCTGGAGTTAATGAGGTGAATATACAATTTTAACTGTGGCTGGTGAACAGTAATGATGCTTTTTCGGTCCATTGAAGAAAAAAGATAGTGTCAGCAATTGATTTTTGTTTTCCTTATTAAATGTTGGGTTTTACTAAGTTCCCCTTCCTAATATAATGCAACATGTTTGCCTTCTTCGGCCTTGCAATTGTCTTTGAAAAATGAAAACTTGTTTGAGTTTGCTAACTGCTGTGGCATTAGCATTTAGATTGCATGATTTATTCTTATGTTTTGGAATTGTTATTTGAGGGTTTGCCAATTATAGTTACTCCTGTTTGTATGGTTTTCTGTCCCGAACTAGCACATTGGTTGATTTCTGTGGCACTTGGACTTATTATACTGTCAATGCTTTCTTAAATCCTGGTCTTGTATGTATTGACATAAAATGCACTTCAGCAGCCAGGGACGAATATATGTTATATGTTGTGGGGGCAAGTGCCCCAACTCGAATTTGGAAATTTTTTTGGTAGTATATGATCATAATATTTATTTGCCCCCATTATGTTGTTAAATTTGACCCCATTGTATTAAATTATTATGAAATTTATTTTATTGTCACATTATATATATTTTGCCTCCATTGTCAAAATTTTTTAGATCCATTACTGTTAGCAGCCAACCCTTATGTTTTACTTGTTAGTTAACATATTTGTTGTTAATTGACTGGTTTTTTCACCCGTTTTTGCTTTTGAATTCCATTTTCCTTTAGGTAGAGGAGATTGACGATGTTGATGGCAATTCGGCTGATCCATTTGTTGCAGCTGCGATAGCAAATGAAAGAGAACTAGATCTTTCTGAGGAGCAAAAGAGACAATTTAAGAAGGTTGGCTATTATTACGTTATCTGTCATTTATTGCATGAAATGTGTATTGGTCCTTGAAAATGTACTGCATTCACAATTTATTGTTTGGTTTTGTGTAGTTTATAATCTACTTGTTGAATTATGCAACAACAACATGAAATGAGTTTGGATAATCTAAAGGATTAAATTGTTTATAAAACAACAACAAAGCCTAATCCCACAAGGTGGGGTCAGCTACATCATAGGTCATGTTTATAGTGAGACCGTTTACATGTAGATTTTCTTTGCTAACCTCATGTATGATCTTTTTAGGTCTTCTTCTACCTTTCATCACTTGTGTATCTTCCATTTGATCCATCCTTCTAACTAGATGCTCTGTTGATCTTTGCCCCACATGTCCAAACCACCTAAGACAAAATTCTACCGTCTTTTCAGTAATAGGCGTTACTTTAGTTCTCTCTTATATCTTCATTTCTTATTCTGTCCATACATGTTTGATGACTCATCCATCTAAACATCCTTATCTTTGCCACACTAAGCTTATGCTCGGGCACACTCTTTGCCGCTCAATATTTCGTTCCATATAACATAGTTGGTCTAATGGCACTCTGATAAATCTACTTGTGAATTTTAAAGGTACTTTTTGGTCACATATAAAGCCAAATGCATTCCGTCACTTTGTCCAACCCACTTGAATCCTATGTTTTATGTCCTCAATTTCTCCGTTATCCTATATAATATATTCAAGATACCTATGGTAGGGATATATATAAACAAGAAAAAATTAAGGACATATAATTATATAAATCAGGGACTGCATAAAAGTTTAATGCATCTGGCTAGTGTTAGATTCATCAGTGAATATATAGGCATTCCCTGTTAATGAATTTTGTTGCCATCTGCATATTTTCTACTCTGTGCTGTTCATAAGTTTGTATGTTCAGGAAATTGATTACTTTTTGTTTCCTTGTTTGTTTTTGTACAGGTCAAAGAAGAGGATGATGCTATTGTTGATAGGAAGCTTCAAATCCATTTGAAACAAAGGAGGCGTCGGAAGAAAAGTAAACAGGTGAATTATTGATTTTTATTCTCCTTTCTCATTTTTTTGATCCCAAAACTGTCAGACATTACTTGTGTTTTTCATAGGATATGTTGTTCGTAGGAATTTAGATCTTACTTGTGAAAGATTATTTCTGTATCATCTACCTGGTCTAATAATATTTTATATTGGGTAAATGAAAATGTTTATTAATGATTGAACTTATTTGAGTTTGTAACTTAGATTAGATATTATCACACACGTATTGAATATGAACATAATTCAGTGAGAGGTATGCTCACTGACCAGGTGGCAGATAGTAGCCACATGATAAAGCTTCAAACTAATCATTTTTAGCTTCAAAGATGATCTAAATCATTTTAAGAGTATATTTGGACTATCTTCAGATTAGCTTATATTATCTGTGAACTAAATTGTAAAATCAAGTAGTCCTCTAACTCAGGAAACCGTTTAGTGATTTGGGTAGGCTGTGATTGGTTTACCTTTAAAGGGAGAAATTCAAGTAATAATGTCTGGAGTGAAATTTGAAAGAATGAAATTGAATTCTCTGGAAGGTAAGAAAAAAGTTTCCAATTTCGTTGTGTCTAATTTAGTTGAATAGTTTATTCCCTTACAATCCACTGATATCTCAATTTCATTATTTTCTTTATTGGTTGACACAACCAAGATGCCAAACATGTGATTTCTCAGCTTGTGTTTGGATGAGATTAAGTTGAAAATTTGAAAGGTATTTTCTTCTTTTTGGTAAAGATATCATAGGTTGCTCAAAGTGCATTCTACTTCATGCAATAGAAGCCAGTGTTGACCACTGTGACAAGTAACAATCTCTAATGGACGTGGGAGCAGAAATTTAAATTGGTGATGGTGCACACTTTGAATGGTGCACACTTCATAAGTTAAATGGGTTAACAATTTACCCTCAAACAAGAATAATTATTACCCCCTAAGGATATGTTAGGTTGATGGGTAAAAATGGGGTGGAAATTTTCACGGATGAGTTTGATGTGTAAAATTGCATAGGAAGCTTACTGTTGAAAAATTTTTGCATCGCCTTTTTATCTTGTGGCCAAACATATGCTAAAATTTTTAACATTTTTACTTATCAATCAACTCATCAGAACCCCCACCCCACCCGCGAGGCCCGCGTCACACACAAATATCTAAAAAAAAAACTGAACTCCATGGGTGGTTAGTCTCATGTTCTCTGTGTTTGTGCCTGACAAGAAATTTTTAAGGGATAGAATTAGGCATCTAGCATCTATTTAGTGTAAACTCATGATTCTTCATAGAGAACTTTCCCTCTTAGACATGTTGAGAGATTGGAAAGCTATGCTTAATAGATAAATCTTTTGTTTTCTTTTGTTTTTGTATAGGGGATCCCATATCCCGAATTTATTTTATCCTTCTCATCTTAATGAAATTCTGTTTTTATCCCAAAAGAGAAAAAACACCGTATAGTACAACCGTTAAAAGTATTTAATTTGACCTATCTAATTGAATAATAGGCATTTGATTTTTTTCTCCTTTTTAATCACTATAAAACTTACCAATGACGTAAGTGCTATTTATTTGTCATCTTTTTCGTTCCCTTCTTCTGTAACCATAAACCTATTATTCGTCCCACGGAAGTAACTTGTGTTGATGGGAAAATTATTTCTGATGACAAGAATTCTTTTCTGAATTTGCAGAACGATAAACTTGAAGATTTTGATGCTGGTTACGATCTTGAAAAGGATAATGCTATGAGTACTGGTGACTTGGCTGATCCACCCAAATCTTTGTTGGATGATATTATTGAACAGCGGGGAACTAAGCGTTTGAATGATGGTGAGCTCGACACTGATAATAAAAAGTCTCGTACTATTAGTGATGACAGTGACGATGACACAGATGCCATTGAAGACAAGGTAGATAGGAATATGAGTACTCTAGAGGAAAAAGGCTTATTAAACAGTGGTGCTGATACTCTTCCTTCAGTGTGTCCAAATGAGAAATTTCACTGCACAATTTGTCATCAAGTGGCTCTTGAAGTTCACTCACACCCTCTGTTGAAGGTGATTATTTGTGGAGATTGCAATTGCTTAATGGAGGAAAAGATATGCCGAAAGGTACAAAATTTAAGGCAATTTTAGTGATATATTTGTGCTTGCCTAGTTTTGCAATATTAGTAGAACCGGGTTTGTGTTGAAGAAGTTGAAAGGCAGGTATTTTTGTGAAGATATATAAATTGATGGAAATGGATCTTCTCAATTTTTTTTTCTCTTAATTTTTTTGTCAAGTGTGATCTTCTACCATTCAACATCTTCTCTCACATGTTTTCTCTTGATTCCACTTAAGGAGTGTATGGTGAGAGATCACACTTGACAAAACAATTGAGTGAAAAAAATTGAGAGAATCTATTCCCTAAATTGATTAATACGTTGTTTGATTAGTTTACGAAGGAGTAGGATGTTATTCAAAAGCAGCTGGAGGAAAAATCATGGTTTTAAATACAGTTATGAATAAATATATTATTATTATATTGTAGATAAGTTAAGACAATATCCTTATTGAGAATAGGCTCATTTTTCTCACATCCTGATGTTGAAATTTTCTACCCATAAAAGAAGGTTGAGAAACTTAATTTAAATTCTTAGTCATTCTAGTAAATATGAACTTTAAGCAACAGTTATACATGGAAACTCTAATCCCAAAAGTTCAAACTGTTAGGTAGGGACACATGAATGGTTATATATCTAACATGTTTCTTTTGGTAAGAATCTCTTTTTTGGGCTTGATGTGTGAATTGTGCATAGGTATTTTTTCTGGTCTTTATTTGTCTTATGTTTAAATTCTTTCACTTGGGAGCAACAAGTATTGAACTGTAGGTCAAACTTTTTTGTTTGCCTTGTGCTTAAATTTTTTTTTTCTTTGTTGGAAGTAACAAGGATTGAACTCTGGACCTTCTTTTGGTCATAGAAGCTTTAATATTGTTATGAAATCATGTATCTCAAAAGCTTAAGCTGTTGGGTAGAGGCGCATGAATGCTTATATACCTAACAAATGTGACATTTGTTTCTTAAGAATTAACAAAGTATTATATCAGGATATCAGGATATGAGAATAGAGAGAATGAGGGTGAGTGATTGAGTGTAACTGAATCTGTTTTTGTTTATTACTGAAGAAAGCACTCTTCTGTGCTTTATGTGCAAGTTTGGATTGGCTTTTTTAGTGAAAAAGTACTTTTTTTTAAATAAAGTACTTTTATTCAATTTAAAACCTATTTGGATACGTCTTTTAGAAAAAGTACTTTTATTAAAAAAAGCAAATTATTTGCTTTTTCTAAAAGCTAGCAAGACCTTGCTTTTTAAAAAAGCAAAAGCAAAAGACGTTTTTAATTCTGAAAAACTCTTTTTAAAAAGCCTATCCAAATGTGAAATAATTTTTGTCTGTTAAGAAAAGATCCTTTTTAAAAAGATGAAAAAAATTACTTTTTTCAAAAGCCAATCCAAACTGACCCTGTATACAACTGTGTTCTAGTTTGTTGAGCAACCTAGACTTAGGGGCAATTCTGTCCTTCTAACCTTAAGTTAGTTATGACAGCTATAAGTTAGTTACAGCTGCTCCGTCCTAGCTGGAACACTACTCTTTGGGCTATGCTACTACTCTCATAAGCTATTCATTAACTTATTCTGTTATTGCCCTTCATACCCACTTCTGTTTGGGACTCGTGCACTAAATATGAAATATGTGCACTATGCAATGGGCTTAAATCTGTCCAATATTATTCTCTGATAGCTAAACTTCTTATGGCTTTGAAGGTGGATTTTCACGTTTAACATTTATGTTTAATAATTCTATTGCCATGCACCTTCTAAGAGTAATCTTACATGCTGCTGCAAACTTCTGCATTTTCCAGAATACAGTTTGTACATGATTCGTATGGTATGTTGATGAAAAATATTCTTGCCTGGTACTACTCAGTGACTACGAAAAGCTCTTCTGGGCTGATGTAGTAATGTAGTTTTTCTATCGTATTTCATTTGGTTGCAGGACCTGAGTCTTGATTCTCCCTCAAGTCATTGTGCATGGTGTGGAGGAAGCAGTGGATTAATTAATTGTAAATCATGCACAATGTTATTCTGCACCAACTGCATAAAGAAGAATCTTGGTGCAGAATCTCTTACTAAAGCTCAGGCCACTGGCTGGGATTGTTGTTTTTGCCAGCCAAATAGTCTGCAAAGACTGACACTGCTATTGGAGAAAGCTATGGGATCTACTGCTGAACTAGTTTCCAGCTCTAGCAGTGATTCAGAAAATTCAGATGATTCAGATGATTCGGATGAGTCTGATGCAGAGATTAATGCTACAATCAGGTGGAGTTATTGTTATAGATTTAATTTATATAATGTTTGAAATTTTTTGATTTAATTTTTTAATTTATATAATGTGTGTCCAATCAGATTTGATTTGCAGTCAAGTAAGGATTTGCAGGTCGTCTTGATTTATTTGGAGCTGAACATGACTGTTGGATTTCCTCCAATGCCTAGGCTAATAATTAATTTTTCATATTTTCCTATTAATAAGCAGGCGTACACTGCAATTCTTAACATTCTTATCGTTAAGATTTAGCCGTTAATGTCATTGTGAGTTATAGTGATGTTCCTTTATCTATTTATTTCCGTTGCTATTCTTCTGTTGATATGTTCTGGTTATTATTTTGAAATGATGTGCCTTAGTCTTTATTCTTTAATGGTGTGTTGCTTTTGTTTTTTACTTTTAGGTATCTATATCTAATTAGAAAACTTCATTTTACATGTTTTTATTGCTGTGTTGATTTAACTGATTCTTGCATGGAGATGGAGTATGAAGCAAATTACCATTATTAGTCTATAATTTAGTTGCAGAGATGGTCATTATAATATCTTATTATCTTACAGCTCTAAGAGAAGGCGCAAAAAGAAGATTCGAAGGATACTCGATGATACGGAATTAGGTGAAGAAACAAAAAAGAAAATAGCAATTGAAAAGGTGGCATTTTGATGATGATTTTGTTGTGTTGAAACTTGTCTTACTGCTCCAGCTTATCAATTATTGTCCCTACTTTTGCAGGAACGTCAGGAACGCTTGAAGTCTTTGCGAGGCCAGTTCTCTGCTTCACCAAATGAAATGAGCTCATCAAATTTATCCGAAGGGGCTAGTGTTGAAGTTCTTGGCGATGCGGCATCAGGTTACATAGTGAATGTTGTGAGGGAGAAAGGTGAAGAAGCTGTCAGAATTCCTCCGAGCATCTCAGCCAAACTCAAAGCCCACCAGGTATTCTGTTTCCTACTTAAAAACTGTTGCTCCTTTTTCCTTGTGATGTTTTTCTCGTTGAATGTAACTTCTCAATTTTGCTTGCTATTTTTTTAGTAACCAGTTGCTTAAGTCCCTCATGTCAAGGTTATCCATGTAGATTTATTTATTTAGGGAAGACAAACATTTTAGGATCTACTTGGTGTAAGAAGAAATTGCGCACGTTTTTATTTATGCTGTTTGTCAATGTCCTAATATCTTCCTCTTTTATTTGGCCTTGGGATTGGTTACCTAAACCTTTGGAAAAAGGGGAAAAAACTTGGCATTGATTTGCAATAAAACTATATTATTCAATATACACTTATTGCATGGATGAGGTGTAATATAGCTTCTATGGAAGTAAGAAAAATGATTCTGTTCTGTTCTCATCCTCCCTTGCCAAAGGGAAGAAAGCTAATCTTACTTTACAACTGCTACGGGTAGCTCTCAAGGGTGAAACTCATTACCCTCACTACTCAATAGAGGTGCAAGGCTGCAGAAGTACCAAAACCACCACAATATGCATCACTTCCAATTGAAAAGAAAATTCTTGTACTATATTAGTAGAAGAAAATGAGAAATGATAAAGATAATACGATGTTGCCACCTCTGTATTTCAGACTGCTTCCTTTTTATTTAATCCTCTGTATGGCGAATCTAAGCATGAGCTGAACATATGTTCCAAACAGTGTTGAAACATTTAATCTTGGATGCTGATACATTTTCTTCATTTGCTACTAGAATAAGGGAGCTTTAATTGCTAAATAGGGAAGATTTGGGATATGACCATCACCAATCCGCACTAGCCTTGTCTCTTCCGTTCATTTGTATTTTCTTAGTGCTGCCTCTTTGAGAATGTTTTCTTGAAAATTTGCAAGATGTACAACTTTGTTTTTTCTTTATATTTGCAGATTGCAGGAATAAGATTTATGTGGGAAAATATAGTAGAGTCAATAAGAAAAGTGAAGTCTGGGGATAAAGGTCTTGGCTGTATTCTAGCTCATACCATGGGCCTTGGTAAAACTTTTCAGGTATTCTAGCTCATACCATTGGCTGTATTCTATTCTATGACTGATCAGTGAATTCTTGTTAGTTGAAGATACCTGACAGATAAATGTCATTTATGTGAAAGGATGATAGTGCATTTCATTTGGTTGATTTGAGAAGTGAATTATATTTATCTAGGACACTTTGGAAGGTAGGACAGGATAATACCTAACCATAAAAGGTTTATTTGGCTGGATGTTTTAAGGGCTCTTAAAATTCTAATACAATATAATTTTTAATAGTAGTGTATAAAAAAAATATAATATCTTATTGAGTGGGGATCCCCTTACACCATCAAATAACTTTTATAAATTATGAATTTCACCAATTCAACCATTGAATTATGTGGTAGTACCTTGACAAGCAAGCTTACTGAATTTCATAAAATTCAGACATTAATAGAAATGTATTGTAATAATCGTTATTCACTTATATTTTCAAAACTATATTATTTGTTAAAATAAAATGGTATAATGAAATATCAAATCGCTTCCAGAAAAATTGATCTAAATGATGAAATCTCTCAACTCAATGGTTGGATTGATGAAGCTCATCTATAAAAGTTATTACACCTATTGTAAGTCGATCACCACCTATATTATATTATTTATTTTATAGTTTGTTATTGTTGTCTTGCTTTGTCCAAATTGGAAAAAGATATTAACCTCTTGGTATGATAATATTTACAATCTATCATAATTGAACATTAAATCAATTTTTGTAATAAAATATAATTTTATAAATGTTTATTGGATTATGAATTTAAAATAAGTTGTATTATTTACAGAGATTAATTTTAATGCACTATCAATATTGAAAACATTATGATCCATAAAATGAGTTATATTATGTTCCAATCACATTTTATATTTTTCATAGAAAATGTCTTTATTTTATTAATAACTATTGTTGTCATAAATATTTATTATTTTGTGTTATTTTAGGTGATTGCTTTCTTGTACACTGCAATGAGGTGTGTTGATTTGGGGTTAAGGACCGCACTTATAGTCACACCTGTCAATGTTCTGCATAATTGGCGGCAGGAGTTTATTAAGTGGAAGCCCTCAGAGTTAAAGCAACTCAGAGTCTTCATGCTGGAAGATGTACCAAGGTTTGCTTATTATTGTCTTTCGATGTCAATTGAGAGCTGTCACATTTTATATTTGTCTAGTTAATCTCACTTTTTGAATTTGGTGGCCCATTCATGCAAGCACATAACCCTGTTGATATTGATTCTTGAGGAAAGGGTTATCATTTTGTATGTCTCTTGAATTTTGTTACCGGTGTATCAACAAATTGCGACTGATTTTTTATTCAAATTGCCTTATATTGGTTGATGAATAGTAATGTAATTATTTTCAAGCGTTTTCTTCATCACTTGCAAGATTGGAGTAAGTGGATAGATGTATTTATCTTTGATCAACAGAGAGAGAGATAAGAATGATTACTTTATTATTTATGAGCTTAATCATTACATTAGATTTTGAAACATCAAATACAAGAAGTCAACTGTAATATCCATGTTGCTGGAGCCCTATTCACTCTCACATTTCAACTCAACGATTACAGTCATCATCACATTGTTTTCTTAACTCTTCTCAGAGATAGGAGGGTTGAGCTGCTTGCAAAGTGGAGAACCAAAGGTGGTGTCTTTTTGATTGGTTATACTGCTTTCCGTAATTTATCTTTTGGGAAGCATGTGAAAGACCGGAATGTGGCCAGAGAGATTTGCCATGCTTTGCAGGTAGATTCTTGAAATAGCATCCCTTGTTAGCTGAAAATTTCTTTTTCTGTTGTCAACTATCATGATACTACTTGGAAATCTAAGACTTGTACAGTCCTTATCTACAGTACTTATGTTAAGGCAAAGTATTTATCTACATTATTAAACCCATGATTCCTCTGAATTGTTGACCTGTTACTGTAGGATGGACCGGACATTCTTGTTTGTGATGAAGCCCATATGATTAAAAATACAAGGGCTGATGTAACTCATGCCTTGAAACAAGTAAAATGCCAAAGAAGAATTGCCCTGACTGGATCGCCCCTTCAAAACAATCTCATGGAATACTATTGTGTAAGTCTTCATTGAAGTTATAAAAATTGGATGATGAATAAACTATTGTATGCACTTTTGAATCTTTCATTTTCTTTGAAACAGATGGTTGATTTTGTAAGAGAAGGTTTTCTTGGAAGCAGCCATGAATTTAGAAACCGGCAAGGCTTTCTTTACTCTCACTTCTCTGATTTTTGCTGCGAGTTAATTTCTTTTATGTTTCTTAGAAAGTATTTTACTGTATTTGCAGCTTCCAGAATCCTATAGAGAATGGTCAACACACTAATTCGACTCTCACAGATGTGAAAATTATGAACCAAAGATCACATATTCTCTATGAACAGTTAAAAGGCTTTGTCCAAAGAATGGACATGACTGTGGTGAAAAAGGATCTACCCCCCAAAACTGTCTTCGTGGTAACCGTCAAGCTTTCTTTGTTACAAAGAAAACTGTACAAGAGATTCCTTGATGTGCATGGGTTCAGTAAAGACAGCGCTCATGAAAAGTTTGGAAAAAGATGTTTTTTTGCTGGTTACCAGGCGTTAGCCCGGGTAAGTTTCTATGTAGACCATGTGGTAGTCAGTTTAATTGTCTGCTATGTCAGTATTGATAATAAAAGAAAGAAACAGGTAGTTATAGGAAATAGGAACAATTCGACGAGAGGGGATAATAGAGTTGGTTATTGTAAGCTGCTGCAATGTAGAGAATTATAGCCCTCTGACACCTGTATATAGAGTAAACCCAGTGTATATGACTGTCCTCTCTCATTACCTTGCACTGCAAGGTACACAAACCTCACCTATATATACCATAGTGAAACACTAAATCTTAGAAGTTATAGTCACTTTCTGTTCTCTATATAGTCTCTACTTTTCTTTGCGTTCTTACTATTAGGGTCTAGGGAAATGGTAGAAGTTATAGTACTTTTTTTCCCTGCTGTTGGGTAGGGGGATTCTGTTGAGGGTAAGGTAAGACTCAAGTTTGAAAAACTTAATGAGTTGTTGATTGCATATAGTCTCTTTTTCTCTATTTTACTCATAAATCTCTTTTAATTCAGTCAGTGCTTCTTAATATATAATTTCAAGCAGCAGCTTCTAATGTATGTCAACTCATAAGCAGCTGTTTAGAAACTTAATTGGTTTTTTGGTAATTGTATATTGTCAATATTGGTCAGTTATTTTCTGTTAATTTGTTGTGTTCTTGATAAATGTTTTGCCTTTTCAGCAGAATACTTTTGATTAGTGTCTTAGTGATAGGAATGTGGTAAACTGTTTTATTGCATCATACCTTATTTGGTATTTCATGAATCATGATGATAAAAAGTTGTGCGTGATAGATATGGAACCACCCTGGGATCTTGCAATTAACAAAAGAAGACAAGGACTATGTAAGACAAGAAGAAGCTGTTGAGAATTTTATCGTGGATGACTGCAGCAGTGATGATAATTCTGATATTAATGCTGTTGGAGGTAGTTTTCTATATTTTTAAATATTATTACTTGTTTTACTGAAGGCTTCCTTAATATGCAATGGGTAGTTTTTAGTATGCATCTCAGCATTTGCATAAGCAATAATTATTGTGAGTTGTTCCTAGTAAGTTATTAGTATGCTGAGTCCGTATAAACTTGTTGATGTTGTTGACATCTTAACAGAATAAGAACAACTAGAATGAAAGGAATTAATTTTAAAAATCATCTAAGTTGAATTAGAGAATTCCAATCTTAATAGCTAATTTGAAGCGTAAATAGTGCAATGCGCAACTACTTTGGTCTTTGTTTTAGTATGCTATGAATAGATTTAATGGCTTAAGTTACATTTTGCTCTATTGCATCAGCTGAAAACCAATGAATCCTAATAATTCTTCCAAATGTCTGGGTAGCATGTAAATGATCATGCTGTTAAATATCCTTATATTCATCCTAATTAAAATTGTGGTTAGGCTGAATTTCAGGTGGTATTTTTAAAAGAAACAAAAGGTATGATAATGAGTCTTGTTTGTTTGTTTGTGACATGAAGATAGTGATTCTAGTGAAACATAATAGAGAGAAGTAATCAAATAGTAATGAAACATATGTTGATGTTTGTTACCGAGCATAACTCATGGACTGTTTCGAGGTTTGCCCCTCCCCACGTGCGCGCGCACATGCTCCTCCTCCTCCCCCCAACCTTTCTCCTTTGCATTCTCATAAATTCAATTCTCCACAATGTCTTTTGACAACTCATTACCTTACAGAGAAGATGAGGTATGCAAATGATTTGCCGCAAAAGAAAGATGGTACTGGCTTTTTCGTAAAGGTATGAAAAGACTATCAATTGATTCGTGATATAATACTTTACTTAATCCTTTCATTTTGCATTAGAATTTCGAATATGAGATGATGTGTTGCCTTCTGGCGATTTCTTCTGATATAGTGATGATGTTTCTTATATGTATCTTTCTAGGGTTGGTGGCATGATCTACTTCCTGGAAAGATTTATAGAGAGCCTGATCATGGTGGCAAAATGGTTTTGCTACTAGAGATATTAACCATAAGTTCTAGTGTGGGCGATAAGGTATTAGTTTTTAGTCAGAGCATACCAACGCTAGACCTCATAGAACTTTATCTCTCAAAGATACCTCGACATGGCAAACCTGGGAAGCGTTGGAAGAAGGGGAAAGATTGGTATCGGTAAGGACATGCCCAATTTGCTGCTACTTTTGTTAAACTCCTTTTCTATCCTTTTATTTTTTACTAAAAGAAGAATATAATTAATAGAGAAAAGAATGATACACTGTAGTGGAGAAAAAGAGATCCTGGAAACAAAAAAAGATTGCAACAAAAGATTTTTGAAGCGTAGCTGTCAAAGTAAAAGAGGAAAAGAACTTGTTTATCTGAAAATCCATTGTTAAAGGGGCATATATTGTGCACTAGCCAAATATTCCAGATAGTAGTGTATAGTTGTATACTGTACAGTGCCACAAAGGTTTTCCCACTTTCCTGCTGCTAAAATCCATGAACATAGACAATAGAAACTGATCTAAGGATGCAAGGCAGATAGACTGAAGACACCGAATGAAGTATTCCACAATAATAGAGTTTCAGAGTAGAAAGAGAGCAGGAGAGAGAAGCAGAGAATTGTAGAAAATGAGGATGTACTTATATTAGAGTGATGAGCTAGTATTTATACATAGAAAGGCGAGTTTTCAGCACTCTAGACCAAACGGGTAGAAGGGTCTTTACTAACTTTAGTTTGTTAGGGACTTTTAGGGTGGAATCTATCTTTAGTTGCCAGCTCCTAAAACTAGCAGTTTCTAGATTCTCAGCTTCTAGGCTCTTCTAGATTCCTTACTCAGCTCACTCTATTACAAAAAGAGTCAGCCATAGAACAGTGCAAAAGCATGTCAATCTGTTTCTGAACTTTTCTGACACAAAACACACATCAGGAGATTAATCAATAATCATGTTAAGCACAGCTGTCCAAATAAAGGTTCGAACTATAGAGGGAGCTTTGACTTCTAGATGGGTTTATCAAGGTGTAAAGATGTTGGGATTAAGGAGTGAGTTAGAAACTGGAATTATGATTTACAACTGTACATACTAGATGCATGAAGTGACCACAACCTTTCAGGGTTAGAAGACAAGAAGCAATGTCAAGAACACCTGGTTGCTTGAAATTTCTTAAATGCTTTAGTTTGCAGGCATTATTATTTTAAAATTGTGGGGTAGTCTTTGTTTTGGTTGCTTCTAGATTTATTATGCTAATGTGTTATCAGCATGATTACATTATTATTTACAGTCTTGCAAAATATGGTAGTAGTAATAGATGTCTTTTAGGTAGCGTTTGGTGGAGAGACAGAGACAGAAAGACTGAGACTGAGAGACAGTGACTAAAGAGACAGAGATTGAAATAAATCTCAGTATTCTGTTTGCTGCAAAATGGGAGATAGAAATTGAAACAAGAATAGAACTCTAATTTAATTTACACAAAGGGTAAAATTGGAATTAATTAATTGAAATGAGGGTATTTTAGGTATAAAATATTATTAAAATTTCACTCTAAAAATTTTAGTCTCCTGTGTCTCCACTTTTTGGAAGTACTGAAATACTAAAATTTTGGAGATAAAGACAGAAATTTTAGTATCAGTCGTTGAACCAACAAACATGATACTGAGTCTCAGTCTCTCAGTCTCTGTATCAGTACCTCAAAACAAACGCTACCTTAGAGAGACATGTTCATTTCATAGAGTATCCTCATTGAACCTTATGTATGAAACTTCTCAATCATCATATTGTGATATAGTTATGTGATGTATGGACTGCATAAATTTCATTGCTGACCAGTTTATGCCAAAAATCGAAAGGTTGGGAGGGTTATCAATTATCTCTCCATCCAAGTAAGATATATGTAATAGCTATTTGATTTAAATAATGTCTCTACTGTTTTTTCTTTTTTTATTTTCCTTTTGGTTAATTTAGCCCATATGTTATTTGCAAGTAAAATTCTTGTTTCATCTAGTCATTTAGTATATTTAATTTTTTACATTTGTACTCTTTTCTTTTCCTACTGTTTCTTGTTTTCCTTTGCTTTTCTGTTGGTTTCATCTCAATCTGCATTTATGATGTTGCTATGCTAGAACTTAATGTTCAAGGTGTACTTGAAATTTAGATGGTTCTTATTATTAATGATCCTTCCTAAATTCATTATTTCCCTTTGATTTAACCTCCAGGCTGGATGGAAGGACAGAGAGCTCTGAAAGGCAGAGGATTGTTGAGAGATTTAATGAGCCCTCAAATAAGAGGGTAAAATGCACTCTGATTTCAACCAGAGCAGGTTCTTTGGGTATTAACCTTCATTCTGCTAACCGTGTTGTTATAATTGATGGTTCTTGGAATCCAACATACGATCTGCAGGCCATCTATCGTGCTTGGAGGTAAGCTCTGGATAATCTTTCCTCAATGAGTTTTCTTGTAGATATATTTGGAGTTGAGCAATCAGATCTGTAATATAATTTTAAAGTAATGTGGGTAAAGCAACTTTCAAATTGGATGTGGTGTTGACTGTTTAACAGTTTTATTTTGGGTGACAAACATAACAAAAAGCACAGTGCTACATAGGGCTCTTTTTCGATGGTTAATGTTACACAATATTCTTGGTTCGGAAAGATATTTTTAAAATTTAAAATTTTTGCACACTTTATTCAGTAACAGCTTATCTGTTTACAATTCGCTTGAACCTGATTGAAGTCAGTATCTCCATACTTGCAGGTATGGGCAGACAAAACCTGTATTTGCATACCGATTGCTGGCTCATGGCACCATGGAAGAGAAAATATATAAGCGCCAGGTAATAACACCTCATCATATGCTTCTATTGTTCTCTTTTCAGTATTTCTGACATGGAAATGGTTTTATAGGTAACAAAGGAGGGGCTTGCCGCTAGAGTGGTTGATAGGCAACAGGTGCATAGGACCATATCTAAAGAAGAGATGTTACATCTGTTTGAGTTTGGTGATGATGAGAACCCTGAGACTTTGGCTGAACTTAATCAAGAAAATGGCAGCAGTAGTAATACAGTTAAACATACAACACCACATTCAAATGGAAGTAGCAACTCTGATAAGCTAATGGAAAGCTTACTTAAAAATCATCAACCCCGGTACATTCTCTTGACTTGAAAGTTGTTTCAATGAATCTTTTCCACGACTATGCTGTCTTTATAGGTTTGACATCTAAGTTATCATTGTAGGTTATGACACATACTTTTTACCCTTTTAACCTAACCGTTGGTCTTGACTAGTGTTGAATCTTGGAACAAAATTGAACTCTAGTACTTGATTTCTTTCGGTGTATTACCAAAGACTTTAAATATAATTGACAAACTAAAGTACTATCCATAAGTCACATACTCTTGTACAACTTAATGGAAAAGAGTCACAAATGTTTGTGCTGGGTACTCATTGATTGAGAAAACAGTTCCCGTTCGTCAACGACTGTGTAAGCCCAATTGATCAAACATCAATAGAAAGGTCTTGGGTTTATCTTTAGGTAACAGTGTTTCTTTAAATATTATCTCTTATACTAATATATGCAACCTAAGCATAACTTGAAATGGAGCAAATTTTCCCTCCATCAAATTTTGTGGTGCGTAAGAGCCTAAGAGCGGCAAAAGAAATTCTATTAGGACATTTGGTCACTAGGTGCTGCGGTCTTTAGTATGTTTATGACATCAGTTGAACCAAATTGTTCAAGATTGAGCGGCTAGATAATAGCATGCTAGACTCAGTTCTCTAAAATACCTGATTCTTCAATTCAGTTTCTCCCCCTTTTTTTCCTTCCAAGGGTAAGTAATCATAATGTATCTAACCTAATATTTTGATGCCAGTTGGATTGCCAATTATCATGAACATGAAACCCTGTTACAAGAAAATGAAGAGGAGAAGCTATCAAAAGAGGAGAAAGACATGGCTTGGGAGGTGTACAAGAAATCACTTGAATGGGAAGAAGTGGGGAGGGTACCAATTAGTGACCCCATGCCTGATCAAAAGGCAGAGATGGCTGCAAGTTCAAAACTACAACAGGTGAAAGACCCTCTTAGCATGGTGTCAAGTAGTAGAATAAGGAATCGTTTTAACATGAGAAAGTGCACAAACCTTGCACACATGCTCACACTCAGAAGTCAGAGAATAAAACAAGGTGGCTGTACAGTTTGTGGGGAATGTGCTCAGGAGATCAGGTGGGATGACTTGAAGATTACTAAATAGATAGGAAAAGGGGCAAGGCAATGGTGAAAGGTTATATAGTTTTATCTGTTAATATATATATATATTAATCTAATCTTTTTTTTTTCTTTTTCTTTTTTTCTGGGGTTGTTGTAAAGGGATTATTGCCCCCATATTGAAAGGGGATTATGAATACTTAAAGTGAGCATGTTGATACAGAGAAAGTAAAAGATTAATTATTCTTGGATCAATAGTTCCACTTACAATGGAAGTTAAGGATAATTTGACTTGTTACTTTCTCACTCTATCATCATGCTCATTTTCGGAAATTCATGTTATTTATTTTCCTTTTTTGTTTAGATAAAATAGAAATGCGACAAGGTGAGGATGAGACAATCCTAAGTGTCAATATGTAACCAAATCTACAATCTATTCTTTTGGTTATAAATGCAATGTGCAACATGTTCTTGATTAATTTGTGTCTTTGATAAAATAGAAATTTTAGCAAGGATATTTGGACTGTTCATGTATAATATTATTTCTGTATAGTTGGAAGAAATATTTTGGACTAGATATAAAAGAATCTTGATTTTGATAAATTAGAGAGAGAAGAGGCCAAGTTTTCATTGAACTTTTTCTTATTTAAAGAAGAAAGCATAGTTTCAGAACCGAATCGGTCAAGCTACTGGTTTAATTGGTTCAATTGGTTCAACCGATAAATTATTGGTTGAACCGATAAATTTGGTCTCACGTAAATATAAAATATAAAATAGTTAAAAACTTAAAATAAAAATTTAAAATACATATTTTCACTAACATTTAATGAAGAATCAAGTCTCAACTTCTAAAAATAACTAATATAAAAAAATAATCAAATTTTAATATTAAAATAGTATCTTAATTTGACACAATAAAAAAATAATTAATTCACAAAACCTATCTTCTAATTAAAATATTAGTAGATTTTAACACTAATATCAAAACAAATAACTTTAATTACAATACTAGCAATAAAATAAATCAAGTAAATTAATAAATTTTTAGTAAAATTTATATTTATATTAATAATGGTATATAGTATGTATATAATTAGTATTTGTAAAGTATGAAATTTAGAAGCACAATGGATGAGTGGCAAGTGGAGGTTGCTTTTGTTCGAAGGTTCTTGGTTCGAGACCTAGTTGAGACATTTTAAAAGATTTTTCAAGACTGGTTTGGTTATACTAGTTTTCGTCGGTTTTGATCGGTTTGATTCGGTTCTTACTAGTCTACACTGGTTTTTTTCTTAAACGATCCAAGGAGTAAACCGAACCGGATTAAGATTCGGTTCACCGATTTTTCGGTCGAACCGATTGATTCGGTTCGGTTTTTACAACTATGGAAGAAAGTGCTAAAGTTTTATATTTTATGAAAAAAATAAAAAAAGTTACAATTCCTAAGGTTTGAAATCTCTTGTATATACTGAATAAATTATACTAACTTAAAAATGTTGTGATAAGAACAAATACCTGGATGCTTATTTATGATTTAGGCAGTTAAATATTAAAGGAATCATTTTTAAAGAAGAATTCAAATTAATGAAGGTTGAAAATGAAGACACTTTACATGTATAAATAGAAGACATTGTTAGCAACAATATACACAACAACAATCAATAAAATTCTCTTTCTCTTTATATTATCAAAACACTCCTCTCTCTTTTATATACTTTACTATACTGAGATATTAATTGTGGTGAATATTAATATTACTACTAGAATTATCGAATTATAATTCTTTATTTTAAATTTATTTTCTCTTCCTTGTTTATTTATTTTACAACACGTTATCAGCAGGAGACTCTAATCAAATTTTAGGAAGACTCGGGTAACAAATTTTCACTATGTCAAAACTCTCTCATCTTGAATTTAATGTTCTTGATATATTTGGAAACAACTACTTATCATAGATATTAAATGCTGAAATTCATCTTGATTCAATGGATCTTGGAGATACCATTAAGGCTGAAAATAATTCATCTCAGAAGGATAAAGCCAAAGCCATGATCTTCCTTTGTCGCCTTCTTGACGAAGGATTGAAAAATGAATATCTCACATTAAAAGATCCTGCAGATCTGTGGAAAAACCTTGAAGAATGGTATAATCATTAAAAGATAGTGATATTTCTTCAAATCCGATATGAATAGACGCACCTGTGTATATAGGATTTTAAATCTATAAGTGAATATAATTCAGCAATGTTTCGAATCACCTCACGAATGAAATTATGTGGGGAAAAGATAACTGATAATGATACGTTAGAGAAAACTTTCTTGACCTTTCATGCCTCGAATGTGCTCTTGCAACAGCAGTATCGAGAAAAATGATTTGAAAAATATTCTGAGTTAATTTCATGCCTTCTTGTTGCTAAACACAACAATGAGTTGCTTTTGAAAAATCATGAAGCGCGTCAAACTGGCGCCGCCCCATTTTCTGAAACAAATACGGCAAATCATTACCCTAGAAGAGGTAAATGGCAAGGTTTTAATAATAAGAAAAAATATGGAAGGAAGAAAAATTATGTTCACAAGAAAGAATCTCACCAGAAGTGGGATAAAGAAAGAAACAATGGGCAAAATAAATCAATAGAAAATAAATGTTTCCGTTGTGGTGGAGAGGGCCATTGGTCGCGTACCTGTTGTACCCCAAGGCACCTAATCGATCTTTATCAAGCATTTTTGAAAAAGAACGACAAAGGAAAGGAAACGAATTTTGTTTCAAATAATGCTGTTGAAAATTACACCACTCATTATGATGTATCTGATTTCTTTGAGAATCCTGAAGAAAATATTGACTATTTGATCAATGATAAAAAAGTTTAATATGTCGTTTTGTAAAAAATTTCTTGTTAAATTTTATTTTCTATGCATTTGAATTTTAAGTACGATGCATATAAATAATAAAATATTTATGAATTTCAAAATTATTGAATGTGTCAAGATAATAATAATAAAATTTTTAGTATATACTATACCTTTTAGAAAAATATTTTCAATCAAGAAAATAATTTTATTGTGCAAATATTTCTACTCATTTTATTATTATTTGTCTTTGAAGAAAATGGCAAGGATATATAATAAAGATGTTTGCCTTGCGGATAGTACAAGTTCGCACATCATCCTCAAAAGTAATATATATTTTACTCATCTTGTGTCAAAAGAAGAATATTATTGGCTCCGGTAATGTGATAGAAGGTTCCGGAAGAGTTATAATTTTGTTTCCTGAAGGAACGAAATTCATAATAAATAATACACTATCGTCTACTAAGTCTCTAAGGAACTTATTGAGTTTTAAAGATATTCGCCGAAATAGATATCATATTGAAACTATGAATGAGAAAAATCATGAGTACTTATGTATCACAACTCATGATTCAAATAAAAAGATTATATTAGAAAAGTTACCCTCACTTTCATCAGGGTTATATTATACTAAAATTAGTGCAACTGAATCACACGCCATTGTAAACTAGAAGTTTACTAGCCCAAATGAATTCATAACTTGGTATGATCGATTGGGTCATTCGAGAACAGTTATGATGCGGAGAATTATTGAAAACTCTCATGGACATTCACTAAAGAACCAGAAGATTCTTAAATCTAATGAATTTTGTTGTGCTGCATGTTCTCAAGAAAAGCTAATTTTAAGGCCATCACCGGTAAGGATTGGATTTGAGTCCCTTGAATTCCTAGAAAGAATTCAAGGTGATATATGTGAACCTATTCATCCACCATGTGGATTTTTTAGATATTTTGTGGTCCTAATAGACGCATCTTCGAGATGGTCACATGTGTGCTTGTTGTCTTCTCGCAACCTAACATTTGCAAGATTACTTGCTCAAATTATTCAAGCACATTTTCCAGAAAATCCAATCAAAGCAATTCGTCTTGATAATGCTGGTGAATTTACTTCCCAAACCTTTGATGCTTATTGTATGGCTAATGGAATAAGCGTTGAACATCCAGTAGCTCATGTTCACACAAAAAATGTGTTAGTAGAATCACTTATTAAACGCTTCTAGTTAATTGCTAGACCCTTACTTATGAGAACAAAGCTCCCAACTCAGCTTGGGGGCATGCTATTTTACATGCCGCAACACTTATTTGTTTGAGACCAACAAGTTACCATCAGTTTTCTCCTATGCAATTAGCTTTTGGCCAGCAGCCAAATGTTTTCCATTTAAGAATATTCGAGTGTGCGATATATATTCCCATTACACCACCTACTTGCACCAAAATGGGACCCCAAAGAAAATTGGGGATATATGTTGGATATGATTCTCCCTCTATAGTGAGGTATCTTGAGATAAAAACTGGAGATGTATTTAAAGCTCCATTTGCAGATAGTCATTTTGTTGAATCAAAATTTTCAACATTAGGGGGAGAGAATAAGCTTCTTGAAAAGAAACTTAATTGGAATGCATCATCATTAATGCATTTAGATTCTTGATCTGGGCAATGTGAACTTGAAGTTCAAAAGATTATACATTTGCAAAGAATAGCAAATGAATTGTCTGATGCATTTTCTAATACAAAAAGGATAACTAAATCCTATATACCAGCTAAAAATGCTCCAATTCGAATTGATGTCCCAGTCAGACAAATAGCCACCGAAACAAATTCACGTCAGAAGCATGGTAGGCCTGTCGGTTCCAAAGACAAAATCCTCAAAAAAGAAAAGAGGTAAATACTATTCCTGTTGAAAAAGATATAGTAAAGACACTTGCAGTTGTCCAAAATTCTGATATAATTTTGATGCCAGAAGACGTTCATGTACCTAAAAATTGTGAAAATAATGAGATCTCGATAAATTATGTCTTTACAGAAGATAAATGGGACCGAAATACGACAATTGTCGATGAAATATTTGTATATAATGTGGCATTAAATATCATGCATGAAAGTAAGGATCTTGAGCCAAGAACAGTCGCAGAATGTCAACAAAGGAATGATTGGCCAAAATGGGAAGAAGCTATGAAGGCTGAGTTAAACTCACTTGCAAGACGTGAAACCTTTTGGACCTGTAATCCGTACACCAGAAGATGTAAAACCTATTGGATACAAATGGGTATTTGTGAGAAAATGAAATGAGAAAAATGAAGTTGTGCGCTACAAAACTCGACTTGTGGCATAAGGTTTTTAACAAAGGCCAGTATAGAATATGAAGAAACATATTTCCCTGTAGTGGATGCAATAACATTGCGTTATTTGGTCAGTTTATCCGCATACCATATACTACATATGCATTTAATGGATGTGGTAATAGCCTACTTATACGGATCATTAGATCGTGATATCTATATGAAAGTCCCTGAAGGATTAAAGTTATCTAAATCATCCAATGAATATCATAGGGGTTATACTCAGTCAAATTGCAAAGATCTTTATATGGTTTAAAGAAATCTAGATGAATCTTGTATAATCGTCTTACTGAGTATCTGGCCAAAAATGGATTCAAGAATGTTGATGTCTGCCATGTGTTTTCATAAAGAAATCTACATCTGGATTCATTATAATTGTTGTGTAAGTTGATGATTTAAATATCATTCCTGAAGAGATTCCAACAATTATAAAAATTCTAAAAGAAGAGTTTGAGAAGAAAGATCCTGGAAAGACTAAATTTTGTCTTGGCTTGCAGATCGAGCATACAAAAAATGAGATTTTCATTCATCAAACAACATACACATAAAAGATCTTGAAGAGATTTTATATGGATAAGTCATGCCCCTTGAGTACCCCAATGATCGTAAGGTTTTTGGATATGGAAAATGATCAATTCCGTCCTAAAAAAGAAAATGAAGATATCCTTGGTCCTGAAGTACCATATCTTAGTGCCATTGGGGCGTTAAAGTATCTTGCTAATAACACAAGACCCGATATATCATTTGCTGTGAACTTATTAGCAAGGTATAGTTCCTCTCCAACCAGAAGACATTGGAATGGAATCAAACAAATCTTTCAATATCTTCATGGAACGGTTTATATGGGATTGTTTTATCTATATGAATCCAAGTCACAACTAGTTGCTTATGCAAATGCAGGATACTTGTCTGATCCACAAAAAGAGAGATCTCAAACAGGATACTTCTTCACATATGATGGTACAATTATATCATGGAGGTCCACGAAACAGATGATTGCAGCAACATCCTCTAATTATGCTGAAATACTAGCGGTACATAAAACTAGTCGCGAGTGTTTTTGGCTCAGGAGTTTGATCCAATATATTCTGTCATCATGGGGACTTATTGACCATAAGATAGCTCAAACTGTCCTGTTTGAAGATAATACAGCATGCATAGATCAACTTAAAGGTGGATACATCAAAGGCTATAGAACAAAGCATATTTCTCCTAAATTCTTCTTCACTCATGACCTTCAAAATCAAGGAACAATTGATGTCCAATAGATCCGCTGAAGCGATAATCTGACAGATTTGTTTATAAAGTCACTCCCAAAATCTTCCTTTGAAAAATTGGTACATCAGATTGGGATGCGTTGATTTCGAGATATTAAATAATGTCGACAAGAGCCGGAGGCTGTACTCGTTTTTCCTTGTAAGGTTTTTTTTTTCCATTGGATTTTTCTTGACAAGGTTTTTAATGAGGTAGTCTCCATCACAAAGGATTTTGTACTCTTTTTCCTTCTCTAAAGTTTTTTCCTATTGGGTTTTTCTTTAGTAAGGTTTTAACGAGACATAATCCTAAATAGTCATCCAAGGGGGAGTGTTGTGATAAGAACAAATACTTGGATGTCCATTTATGACTTCGGCAGTTAAACATTAAAGGAATCATTTTAAAAAAAGAATTAAAATTAATGAAGGTTAAAAATGAAAACACTTTACATGTATAAATGGAAGGCAATATACACAACAACAATCAATAACAATTCTCTTTCTCTTTATACTACCACCAAAACACTATCTTGTTTATTTATCTTACAACAAATACCATTATTCTTCAAGTAATATTTTTCTTTAACATAAATCTATACAACCAATAACTTTTCTCAATTTTTTGTTTATCTCGATTGATCTAAAATAGTCTCATACTATATATGTCTTTTCAAATTTTCATATATATATTTGGTGCTACTTAAAGTCTTGTATATTTGTGTAATATGATCACACTTTACAAGATCAATTCAAAATAAAATTGAAAAATGTATTTCACACAACGAGGATTTAAACAAGTCAAATCAGTTAACTAAAAAAAAAATTCAAATTACCAGCACAAAATCTTTCTTCAAATTCTCTAGAGTGAAATTCACCAATAATATATCATTCCTTTTAAAGTGTTCAAATGACATCGAGAACATAGTTGCTACAAATACTACTATTGAGTATTGAATGTATATACAACCAATAACCTTAGCATTTACATTTCACAAACAAGTTACAACTATAGCATTTTCACTCCACCAAGAAGTTGACATAAATTGCCCCTATCTGAGGTTCACCTCCTTTACAATCATTAACCAATGATGATTTCTTGATCTTCTTCACCTTGCCAACTTCCCAAAATAACACCTAATACATACTATTTATTAACAGATACTATCTCACAAGTTGGATACTTTTTCAATTACTCTAACCGTTCTAAAATATGTCACTATAATAAATTCAGAACACTCATAAGTCATAACCTATGTATCGGAATACATTTTGTATCCGGATACATTGAATTATGGTTTATCGAATTTCCAAATTGACAAATAATGTGCAATGGAGATAGTAACAACGAGTGGAAAAGCATTCTCCACGATGTTGTGTTGAGCTATTTTCTTTAAAAAAAAAAAGTATTTAGGGACAACGGCTAGTAGCAGGACAAATACCACATGTAATGCAAGTTTTGAACATTTACACCCACTTATTTTCATTTATAGTACTTTAAAATTATAGAAAAATAATGAATGAGTGATTGTAAATGTTCATCGAGCACACATTAAATATACCAAAGATGGTGTGATTAAAGCAGGACTAGCAATATTCATCACCTAGCCAATTTTCCTTCTCCTTTGGACCAGTTGGACCCTCCTCACCATATAGCTCTGTTGGAAACAAATCAATCAAGTTCTCCACAGAAAATCTAACAAACATTGGAAGCATATCTATTAGCTTCTCTATTTCCGATCTCCCATCGTACACGATCGAAGGACCCCACTCTCTCATGTACTGCAACCAGCACGGTTCATTCACGGCTCCATTGCCAAGATACTCGGCCGCAACAATCTGATACCTTGTGCTGGAATCCACTACGAATTCGCTTCTAGCTGCGTCGTTACGCACACCTATTCCAAGCTTGGATGATCCCTGAAGGTAAGTACCAGGATGAGGGTAGCTGGCGTGGCCGTGTTTTGAAGAGTAAACGATTGGTTTGTTGTCCTTGATAAACTCAAGATCAGAAGCATCCAACCATTCGCCTCCGCTATGCTGAGAGAAGAACACAGACCACAGCTCCCCAGTGAAGTTGTTTATTCTGAGGGTGAAGTGCTCCCAATCACTCACATGTTCACCAATCTTGCTCATCTCGATGTTCATCAATGCAACTTTGAGGGTGGCAGGACCATTGAAGGGGCAAAACACCCACATTGCAATATCCGTAAAGGAACCTCCCAATGCTGGCTTTACATGAACATAGAGTTCTGAACTCTCTATGTCACCCTTCTTTAGATAATTCTTTGCATCGTTATCGCTAGGCAAATCAATCCAAAATGCACCATCATTTGTTCCTCCACTAGGCAAATTCGAGCCCTGATAATCTATGGCGCTACCCTTCTTGCCATTGGCCGAATACAGAAGCGCTCCGTTCTTGAAAAACCACTGCACTGATGATGGCATGTATGTCTCATCAGGATGGAAGTACACAGTAGGTCCATAATGCTCGATAAGCGCATGAATCTGGTTCAGATTTGGCATTGCGTGCAAGGTAGAGTCGAGATTCTTCAAGCAACCAATATTTTCCACTACTTCCTCAGAATCAAAATAAGCGCCGCAAACAAATGTTCCAACAGATACACCTTTACAGAGCATACCTCTGTCACAGGGCTGTATGTTCCAAATCTGCAATGGATCCTTTGAAGATTTGGACTTGATAGTTACCAATAGATTAGAAGTCTCACAAGATTCCGTTAGATCTGTTCGCACACATCTAACTTGTTCAACTTCCGGTTCTTTTGGCGTGCTAGTAACTACAACGCCCATGGCCTTATAACCCGTTGGAGGGTTCGGCAACCAGAAGTAAGCACATTCGTCATGTGAATCCGAACTCCACACTAGAGTGTAGTCAAGAGGCTTCTTAAGAGCTGGAGATTCGGATTCACAAGTCATTTCACGCGCCACAAGCACATATCCTCTCAGTGGCTGGCCATTCGATTGGCAGTAGTGGCCAAGGGAGAAGAAGCCGTCTGGAATCTCCAAAGGTCTGTAGAAGGTGAATGGCTGCGCTTTTCCAGCCAACTGAGTGCATCTCCAAATCCTCTCAAACTTGGTTATTTGCAAAACTTCGATTTCTCCGAGCCATATTCTTCCACCGGCAAAACCATTACCTGAACAGATCATATACACTATTAGATAAACACAGATGCTTAAGCCATAGAATTTTATAACGGCAAATCTAGACGAAATCAAAGAGAACCAGCATAACAAAAAAGATTATTGATAGCAAGATTTAAAATTTGATCTTTTTAGTAACACATACACAATAGATTACACATGCCAAAATCTGCATTGAAGATGCTTACTTGATGCATACATATTAATCAAAAGTGTCTAAGCCTAGTAATTGTGTGATTAAAGAATTTCGATGACTGCAAGTTTCCATACACATCTCTCAATTAATAAAAATTAAATATTTGGTCAACAAAAATGGCACCCAATCCAACCCCCGCCCCCACCAAAAGAATTTTTTTTTTTCAGAGATGAACATTCAGGAGATACAAAGGAGCTTGTTTTGTGCTCTGAATAATGATATTTACGGAAGTACCCATTAATGAAAGCCAAGAAGACACATTTCAGCTTGAAAATTGGTGAAAGCTTTTTATTAAGACAAGTTGGTATAAATACATATATCGAGGTAGATAGATAGAGATACCTTGTGGCCAGTGTGGAAGAGGTGAAGGGAGAGAGAAAGGGTGTGGCTCAGAGAAATCATCGTAGTTAGGAATACAATCCCAACAGAAACACTCACAACCCAACATCATCCCCTTTTCTTCTTTCTTTCTTTCTTTCTTTCAAACACACCAAAACAAATGGGTTTCTTTTGGTGTTTCCGTTGCCTTCAACAAAGGAGTTTCAAGAATGAAGAAAAAAGAGAGAACGAAGAGTGTTTCAGTAACAGTAAAGAAAAAGTCAACTTTCTCTCTCCCTCTCTCTTCTGGTTGGAGTGTTGTTCTTTTGCAGAGACGCTGCTCCTTTTTTAATTCTTTCTTCGGGTTTTTTGAGGTTGCCTTGTTCCTGCTATAAATTTTTTTTATTTTCCTTTTCTTTTTGTTTGCTCCTTGTTTCAGACTTTTTTATTAATTTAACAAGAATGGTTCGTAGAGGCTCATCCTTAAAGTATTATATTTTTTAATTAAATAAATTATAGTTATTCGTTATTATATTTTATATGAATAGTTCAATTTTAGGATTTAAATTTTAAAATTTAAGAATTACAGTTTAGAATTTTAGAATTTAAAATATAAAATTTAAAATTTATAATTTAGAATTTAAGATTTAAAAATTAATTTTTTTAGAGTTTAAAGAGAATTGTTCTCTTTATATATTCTCTGCAAGTAAGGAATAAAACGCATGTAAAGTGTATTTATATATTCAATTATAACCATATGCTTTTCAATGATTAATTTATTATCGTGTACAATTATAAAAAAAGGAAAATTAATTGCATAAATTAATGTTAATTTAACTTGCAAATAATTTCTTTATTATGTTGGCTCATACTCTATTTGAACTTCATTTCAATTCGATTTATGTAAGTAATAAATAATGTATAAATTAACACAATGTCGTTTGTCGTATATTATATGAAATGTACAAATAATTTCTTCATAGAGGAAATAAATATCTCTAGTATAGTATAGTGCAACAATGGCATAAGCAAGTAAAGCAAGCAAGCTTGCGTAAAAGTACATACAATGTTTGTGGGGGTGAATGAGTTTCTAACACGCATCAAAGAGGAATCAATTATTAGGTTTGTTGTTGTTGATTAAGACATACTTCCCTCTTTCTTTTTGGTTAATTTACCCCCTTGCAATGCAAATGGATGCATTCTCATACATTTATTTTCCCTAAGTATATTAGTCTATGTTTAATCTTTGTACATTTATTCCCACTTGTCTTTAAGCTTTTTTTCTTAGTAATGATTTTTATATATAAGTTTATATGATAAAGAGCACAAAGAAATGATAAGTTTATATATAAGTTTTGAGTTATGACAGAGCTAGATTACACTATCTGTTTAAAAAAACTAGCTTAAGGAAATCAGAGTATTAATTAATGTTATAGAACATTTTGAAGTGGATAATTATTATTATTGAGCCACTTTTATTTGGAATAATTATATAATAAAAGTTTAATTTTAATACATGAAATATATACAATTTTAACAATCATTCAATTATATTTAATTTTTTGGATAATTATTTATGTAATTCATTTAAAAGTAATTATTTGTACTGATATAATAATACACAGTGGCGGAATTTAGTTCAGACAAGGGGTGGCCATGGTCCCCCCAAATTTTTATTAAAAAAATTAGTAATATTTTTTTAAAAAATAAAAAATAGTTCAGTTGGTTCAAATATTTTATTATGACTTAAAATACCAAATTTTAATCTTCATCTCTTGTTTTTATTACACAATAATTTTTAGTTTTAAACATTCAAAACATATTGGATTTGGATTGAATTGAGTGTATTCGCATTTCGCAGCTCTCTATTCAATAAGCAACACTCCCTTTATCTTTGAGTTCAAATATAAAAAATTAGGTATTTTTATTGTGTATAAATTGATAAAAAAAAATTAATAAATATTATAAATTTTAATATTTGTCCTTCTAATTTCTTTTTTACATATTTTACTGGATATATATATTCAAATATTTATATAAAATAGTCATAAAAAAGCAAAGAGTTGATGATGCATTTTTTAATAGGAAGGCTAATATTCAAAAAGGAAAACATATAACTTTTACAATATCAACACATGTAAATAGTTCTTCTACTTTAATGAATCACAAAGAAAGTAAGATACAACCTTCAAAAGTTTAAAGAGTTACATCTGATGAGTTTGACCTTAATTCTTTAGAATGATACCCTGAAAAATGGCTTTAAATTTGGCAATATTACTTAAATTAGAGAGATGAGGTTAGACAAACTTATTTTAAATGAGATTCATGTCAAAAACATCTTGATAATTATCTTCTATCTGACCCCCAAAATTTCGTTTCAAACTCCGCCACTGATAATACATAATTAAATATTAATAAAAAAGTTGTAGTTATTACTGTGCTAATCTGTGATTGGAAGTTTTTTTCTTTGTGATTGGAAGATTTTAAAGTAATATGATTGGTGCACAAAAAAATTATTGGGATAATTTTTTGGAGATCACATAGCCTTAAAATAAAACAAAAAAAAAATAAGTAGAGAAAGAAGAGAAGAGAAAGAGAGAGATATTGAGAGAGAAAAAATAGGATAAATAATTAAAATTACTCTTGAACGGTCAAATTGCTGAAAAAGTTACTTTCTAAAGTTATTAACAATTTTTTTGTAGATTATTTTAAAATTTGACAAAAATATTCAATTTTTAAACATGTAATCTTAAAAAAAATTTAGAGATTAAGTTATTTTGCGATTTTTTTTGTCAATGATAAAAATAATTTTTAAAATGGAAAAACAAGAGATCAAACTTTATTTTGTGTTTTCAGTTTATTTTTAAAATATCTATTTAAATATAGTCCAGTTACACATTCAAGTTTTTTTAAAAACCAAGTTTAACCAAGTTAGCCCAAACTCAACAAAAATCACTTTCATTACATCAGCGTGTAAACATATGCTTCACTAACACAAACTTTCTCGTCTTCGCGTTCCTTCTTCTTCGCGTTATTCCTTATTCATTTTTGCATTCCTCCTTCTTCGTCTTCGCATTCCTTCTTCTTCTTTTTTGTGTTCTTCCTTCTTCTTCTTCACATTCGTACTTCTTCTTCGTTGCGTTCCTTCTTTTATTTTTCCGCATATTTTTTCTTCATCGTCGTTCTTTTATTGCTGCTGTTTTTGTTGCGTTTTTTCTTTTTCTCCTTTTAATTGAGGTTCATTTGGATCCAGAAATGAATTTAATGTGGTTTTGTTGATGATTGAGTCTTTTTTGCTGCTTGTTCAAAACTGAAATAATTTCGATTTATTTGTGTGTTAATTGAGGTTCACCTGATGTTGTTGATAAGTATTGACCAAATGTTTTATTTCTTAAGTAATTTCGGTTATTTTTTAGTTTAATTGAAATTCATTTGGATTCAAAAATGAATTGGACGTGTTTTTGTTGATAATTGGGTCTTTTTTACTACTTGTTCAAAACTGAACTAATTTCGGTTCATTTGTGTGTTAATTGAGGTTCACTTGATGCTGCTGTTATATATTGACCAAGTTTTTAATTCCTTAAGTAATTTCGGTTTATTTCTTAGTTTATTTGAGGTTCATTTGGATCCAGAAATGACTTCGATGTGTTTTTGTCTATGATTGAGTCTTTTTTACTACTTGTTCAAAACTGAATTAATTGAATGGAATGAAGTGAAATCTAATGTGTAAAACACAAGAAATTAGTAAATAATTAGCGAATAAATTAGTTAATAATAAGGAAAACTAGAAAAAATAATTTTATAGTTTAATGTGGTAGAATTAATTAAAATATGAATTTACACTAATTTTAAAGAATTTGGCTCAAAAATTAGGATAAATAGACCGAATTGGGTGAATCGAGCTCGTATTGGGCCCAAGGCCCAACCCAATCCCTTGATATGAATGAGCTTCAGCTCAAATCTCTTTCTTCTTCATGCGAATGCTGAAGAACACAACCAAGGGGGAGAAGAAGGTAGTAAAGCCTTAGCCTTGATTCCATCTTCCATAACTTATCTCTCCAAGCTTCGATCGCCACGTGACCGCAGCGTTGAGCTCTACAAAGCCAGAACTTAATTACGAAAGAAAGCCACGTTTTTATTTTCAATTTTCTCTTCCCTAATTCCGAAACTCAATGTGAAATTAAGTTAAATTTTGCATGATTTCGGTGTTTAGGTTCGAGTTAACTTGCTGGTATTGTCGAGTTTGGCTCGTTTGAGCTGTGGGTCAGGTAAGCACCCTCAAACCATTGGTATATATGTTAAATTAGTGAGCTCTATTTTGATTGTAGTGATAATTATAGTAATAGATTGAAATTGAGTGTTGGACGGAGCCAGTTTGAGGATTTGGAAGTTTGAAGTCAAGTTTCGGAGGCCGGATTTCATTGGTAAGATTTTGGAATCTTGGAAACTTGTAGTGCAGGAACGCTTGTGGTGTTTTGAGTTTATCGAAAAATCGGCCAATGTATGGTTTTGATTTCTCGTATTTAATATATAATGTCTTGAGAAAACATAGGCTAGATGACCATAGGATAGGTGTGAATGCATGAGTATGATAATTGCCTATAACCTTTGATGATGATTGTTGATATGGATTGAGTATGTGTTGGTGATTATTGTTCATGATGAGAGTAGAGTGATGAATGATGGATTAATGATGTTTGATATGTTGATAATGATGATATGAATATATATATTGAGTAGGTGGATGATAATCTTGTTGATTTAAAATGAGAAATTTAGTTTTGAAATTGTATACTATTGAAGTATGATTGAATGTGGTATGATGTGGGGAATTTGGAACTATGTTGGTATGTTATGAAATGTTGCTGAGCTGAATATAGGTACAGAAGTTAGATTTGAGGTTAGTTTTTTTTTTGAAAATTGAGGTTTGAAGTTTTTGAGTAAAATTAATTTTTGGCCGAATTTCGACGAGCCATAACTTAGCTTCTGGACTCCGAAATTGTTTCAAACTTGTTTCATATAAAAATTTAGGTCCGTGAAGTTTACGCCGTTTGAAGAACGGATGAAAAATATTTTAAGATGAAAAAGTTATGCGCATTGGAAGTTTGGAGTGCAAAGTTGAAAATTCTGCAGCATTCAGCATTTTTGCTGTTCTATATAACTTGCATACACGACCACTGCACGCGACGCGACCAACCTATTCTGATTGGGTATCTCGCGTACGCGAGCAGAGTGATTGCATACGTGAGCATAGAAAATTGTATCCCCACGCGTATGCGTGGCCTATGCGTACGCATGACCTTTCAGTAATGCACTCCTACGTGTACGTATGTGACCCCGATTTTCGGTAAAGTGGATTTTTATGTTTTAAAACTTAATTTTAAACCTCTAAAACTTTATTTTTACTCTTTTAGACCCTACACCTTAGTTGTAAGTATGGTGAAGAGGTTAAGCTATGGAGAAGTAGTTAACTTGGGTTTGAAGAAAGATTTAGAAAATATAACTTGTGGTTAAAAGAGCGCACTTGAGTTAATAAGATGATGAAAGTAATGTATGAGGCCATTAAGAGAATCAGGAAATATTGAGAATAATGAAATATGATTGATTATTAAATGATTACGAGTTATTGATGAGGTGCGATAATGTTGCGAAAATGCTAGAGATGCATATATGAATTAATGAATGAATAAATAATGTAACCTAATTATGATTGAAAATGATTGAGACATTCGTTGACCCCTTGTACGTAAGATGTGACCGGACACTTTATCTCTTCGGGTTCCCCCCTGGGCATGCATATACTGATATTATTGAGTTTGGGGTGTTGTCTTTTCCATGTTAGATTAGGATTCTTCCCATAGAATATTATTGAGCTTGGAGTGTTGTCTCCCCTGTGTCAGCTTGTGTTCCATCCCATGGTTTATTTTTGAGTATGGGGATGCATGTACAGAGGAACTGGTCACGGTTAGCTACCAAGACATGTCAGGATGGCTATGTAACTGACAGTTGATATCAACAGCCATAGGACAGGCATACATCATGTGCATTCGTTTGTTTGCTTTGGTATGTATTCTTGGGTTTGCCAACTTATTATTTTCATGATTAACTGCTATGTGTTCTGACTGTTATATCTGCAAACTACCTGTATTTTCTTTGCCTGCTTGCTTGTCTATGTGGTTTCACCGGTATTAGAGGATTCGAGGAACAGAGAAGAATTTGAAGGTTTTAGTACGGTTTTCGTTAACTTTAAAACCTTGGAGAACTACCCCTGCTTAAGGTTTCTGTTTTTAGTTTCTTAAGTTTTATAATCCGAGTGTCGGTGTTCTAGGATTGCCTCTGGTTTTTTCCGAGACCTTATTTATTATATATGTGGGTACCTTAACCATATTGAGAACCCCCGGTTCTCGTCCCATACAATATTGTCGTTTTTCAGATGCAAGTCGATATGCGACTCACTAGGCGTCTGAAGTTCTATTGTAGCGAAGATGGGAGTTTGGACTTTTATATTTTGTTATGTATATATGTATATATATGCTTAGACTTCTTCTTTTATGTATTATACTTTTGTGCCTCATAGAGGCTTTTGTTGGAGAACTATGGTTTATTTTGAAAACTATAGATATGAGATTATATGTATGTAGGTAAATATTCTCCGAAAGTAAAGTATGTTATTGTTCCCAATATTTGGGGTAAGTCCTAAAGTTGTTCCTAACATTTCAATTGTCCTATTTAAGTCCCTAACCTTTCAAAATTGACTCAATATTGTCCTGCCGTTAGGGATCCGTTAACAGAATTGACGGCATGACAAAATTGAGACGATTTTGAAACGTTAGGGATTTAAATAGGATGAAAACGTTGGGATAAAAATGATACATATAAATAAATTTTAGTTTTATTCTTCAATAATATCAATTTTTTACTGTACATAGTATTCAATTATTTTTTAATCAAACCAAAGTAAATTACACTTAATCACATTACTTTCATTTTAGATAAATTTATTTTTTATAATTTTACACTTAAAGTTACAAGTTAATATAAAAATATAAAAAAATTATTTAGAATGAAAGTAATATGATTAAGTGTAATTTACTTAGATATAATTAAAAATAATTGAATATTATATACTGTAAAAAATTGATATTATTGAAGGATAAAATTAAAATTTATTTCTATGTATCGTTTTTGTCCCCCCAATGTTTTTGTTCTATTTAAGTCCCTAATGTTTCAAAATCATCTCAATTTTGTTAACGGATCTCTAACGGCATGACAATATTGAGCCAATTTTGAAACGTTATGGACTTAAATAGGATGATTGAAATGTTTGAGACAATTTTAGGACTTACTCCAATGGTTGGGGACAAAAACGATATTTTACTCTATTCTCCAGCTAGCCTTAACTTTGCAGGCTGAGCTTGGAGCCTAACTACTATGTATCCTTGATCCTCTACTCTTTTGTTTTTAGAGGTCGTAATACCTCTATCTTATGACTTAAGCATAATATTCTGTGTGGTAGGGTGTTACATAATACAATTGAATAAGGTGATAATTAATAATTTTATTCTTCTTTGCTAAAAAATTTGATCAATGCTTATTAGCAGCATCAAGTGGACCTTAATTAACACACAAATGAATCGAAATTAGTTCAATTTTAAAAAAGTAGTAAAAAAGTCTCAATCATCAATAAAAACACAACCAATTCATTTTAAGATCCAAATTAACTTCAATTAAACTAATTAATGAACCGAAATTACTTAAGGAATAAAAAGTTTGGTCAATATTTATTAGCAGCATCAAATGAACTTTAATTAACACACAAATGAACCGAAATAAATCAAAATTATTTAATGATAGTACCAGAGAAAATCAGAATCAATGAAGATGTTAGCAAAATATTGATATTGTTGGTGATGACGATAACAGAAGAGAAAGGAGGAGGAGGAGGAGGAGGAGAGGAGGAGGAGAAGGAG
>NC_029780.3:53654984-53656883 GCF_000817695.3 Arachis duranensis | reverse complement strand
ACACAAATTTAAAAGAAGGAGGAGGAGGAGGAGGAGGAAGAGAAGAAAATGGAGAAGGAGGAGTAGGAGAAAAAAATAAAAAAAAATCATATGATTTGAAAAGAAATTATAACAACTTAGTTAAATTTAATTGAGTATTTTGTTTAAAAGTAGAACTTTATTTATTTAAATATTTCTACAAAATTTTCAGTTAATTACGCAAACAGTTTGTCATTTATTAAAAGAATTATACATTTTAATTATATTTGTTATATTTTAAAATATTTTGAGAATGTGTAATCATTAATAAATTTAAAAAATGTTTTTGTCAAATCCATCGAAAAAAAATGTATCTTAGTTTGAAAAAAGGGTTATAAACACGGGTTCAAAAGAAGGAAATTAAACACAATTTCCTGTAATATCATAAAATAATAATAAAATATAGAGCCCGTGCAGCATGAAAGTGGCTAAAAATTTTTATTATGGAAGATAAATATGTGCAATTCAATTCTGTTGATATGTGCATGTGTTTTATTTTAATATGAAAATTAGTAATCGGACCTACTGATTATTTTGTAATTTAATTTTTAAAATTTTTTAAATATTAAATCGTAGAGTTCGATTTGTTTATTATGATTTTTTTAAAAAAAATACAAAATGGAGGGTGTGACTTTTTGTTTTTCATAAATCGGATGGTCCAATTTTTATTCCCAAATAAATCGAAGGATCCGATTTCTATATTTTAAATAAAAAAGTTCCACATTTGATAATAATACATTTATTATCCATAATCCTAAAAAACATCATTTCTATCCCAATCTCAAAAATAATTTGCGGCATGAAATTTTGGTCGGAAACAATAAAAGAAAATGACATTTCGAAATGTCAAAATAGCATTTTTTTTAGTGAACTATCAACCCGGTCCTTGTCCATTTTTCAAAATGATAATGCAATCTCTCACCATAAAAACGTTCTACTTTGGTCCCTATTCTTTATTTCTGTATGTAACACCCTACCATACAGAGTGTTATGCTTAAGTCATAATTCAGAGATGACAAGGTATTACGACCTCTAAAATAAAAATTTAGTACATATAGTAGTATGAATGATTGATTATAACTCGGAGCCTTTGTAGAAAAAGGGGTAAACAAAAACCATCGCAACTCTAAAGCGCAACACTCCGATCGACAACGTAACGAATAAGGATAAACCAACGCGAGAATTATATATATACAAAGGAGTGTCAAAAATAGGAATATCAAGACTCAAGATCCGGCTGCGAAGATAACCGGTCCGAGCATAGCAATATATACATATGATAAAATAAGGAAACCCCAACGGAAACCCAAAGGGACACAAATACATAAAACCTATTCTCCAAAATCTCCCATAAGAGGAGTCATCACAGTTTGTATTATTTAATGGAGATAAAAGTATCTAAGCAAAACATATAAACCAAAACATAGCCCCGAGAACAAAGGATCTTCGCAAATCTAGAAGTCTACAGCATGCCTCAGCGAGAAACCTCACGTCCTGCATCTGAAAACCACAAAATCCGCATGGGTGAGAACCAGAGGTCCCCAGCATGGTAACAGCTTCCACATATATAATACATAATAATGGAGGAAAGCCAAAGGCAATCCTAGAACTTCCTCCAGATAATATCAAAGCTTATAAACAAGCTAAACCATAAAGGGCATCTGACTAAAGATTCTTCAGTCTAACTAATACTTCCCTTTCCAATTCCTTCAAACCTCCCACCCACCAGCAGGAGTATAGTGTAGCAATCACAGTTATATCAAACAAGGAATACACAAATAGGAACAAGTAAAGCATTTAGACAATTAGCAAGTAATGTGCAGTCAAATAGGCAATCTCAAACAATTCATATAGTATGCATATGATGAATGCCTGTCCCTA
>NC_029780.3:53650616-53651340 GCF_000817695.3 Arachis duranensis | reverse complement strand
ACCAGAACATTGCCTTTAAATCATGGTACATCTTAGTACTTCCCGGGTGAATGGGGAATCCGCTTTTGTGTGTCTCCTTTAAAATATCTTGTCTCAAAGTGCCAACATCCGGCACAATGATCCTACCCTTGAATCTCCATAACCCATCTTTTTCTTCCGACACTCTCCACCGTTTGCCTTGCTCAATAGCCGGTAACACCTTCCATAACGCTTCATCATTTTGATGAGCCTTTAGGAGTTCGGACTTAAAATCACTTGAGATCTCTAATCGGCTCAAACACAAGGTTCCGGATACTTCTCGAGCACCAATTTTCAGACTCTCAAATCCCTTGAGCAACTTCTCCTCTTGAAGCATCATCCAAGCTGCATATAACGACTTCCGACTTAACGCATCCGCCACTACGTTTGCCTTTCCCGGATGGTAATGCAACTCAAAGTCGTAGTCCTTCAACAATTCCATCCACCTCCTCTGCCTCATATTAGGCTCTTTCTGATCAAAGAGGTACTTCAAGCTCTTATGATCAGAGAAAACTTGGAACTTAACCCCATAGAGATAATGCCTCCACACCTTCAAGGAAAACACAACCGCAGCGAGTTCCAAATCGTGCGTAGGGTAATTCACTTCATGCGGTCTCAACTGTCGTGAGGCATACGCTACCACATTATGATGCTGCATCAGCACGCACCCTAGACCCTTTAATGAGGCATCACAATACACCTCAAA
>NC_029780.3:53649018-53650118 GCF_000817695.3 Arachis duranensis | reverse complement strand
CCCAATAAATCCTCTAACTGAGACTTTAGCTCGTTCATCTCTAATGGTGACATCCTGTAAGGAGCACTTGAGATTGGTCCCGCCCCGGGCACCAATTCAATAGCAAACTCAACCTCTCGGTTAGGTGGAAACTCATCAATATCATCAGGAAACACTTCCGGAAACTCACACACAACCGGAATCTGTTCCAACCTCTGATCATCACCCGAAACACCCGCGGTTAACAACATGATACCCTGACATTCGGTTCCGGAACAGTTCACCATCATCGAATTCAAGTAATAATTATTTACCACGACCGGCCCTTCTGTATCTTCCGGCATAAAGTACACCGACTTTGTAGAACAATCAAGCAGGACATGGTTTTTAGATAACCAGTCCAATCCCAAGATAAGATCAAGACCGATCATCGGCAAGCAGATTAAATTATGAACAAAATCACGCTGCTTGAACCTAAAGGTGACTTCCGGGCATCCTAGCCTAGTTACCATGGCTTCATAGGTAGCATTGTACACTCTTAGATCATATCCTAAAGTTACAATCTTCAATCCTAACTCATGGGCTTTCTCAAATGCAATGAATGAATGTGATGCTCCCGAATCAAATAAAGCATTTAAGGTTTGACCAGCTATTTCACAGTTACCTCTAATGAGTGTCTCAGATCCCTCAGCTCCTACAGCTGAAGTGGTAAACACCCGACCAGTCTGTTGTGCTTTCCCAGCACCTTGTTTCTGCTTCTCAGTACAATTCGCGGCTTTATGCCCCGCCTTTCCACAATTGTAGCACAAACCCCATCCGGCCTTGCATGGTGCTCCCGGATGGTGACTTCCACACCTAGTACAAGCTTGATCATTCTGAGGCTGCTTCCCAAACCTCTTCCCTTGGAAATTGTTGTTGTTGTTGGGCCTCCTAAAAGAGCCTCCCCTCTTGAAAGACGGACCTCTAGGTGCAAAGCTCTTCCCTCGGTTCTGTGGGAATGATCCTTTTTGACTCCCTTTCTCAGCAGTTGCCCTTTTCACACACTCTTCAGCAACCCTACACTTGTTTACCAACTCGGAGAAGGTCCTAATCTCCATTGGTCCCACTGAACTGAAAATATC
>NC_029780.3:53648318-53648768 GCF_000817695.3 Arachis duranensis | reverse complement strand
GTCCAAGTGATATAGTCATCACCCTGCTGTAGAAGACGTCGGATACCTTGCCACCAATGGGATGCTTCACCGACAAGCATATAGGTAGCAAACTCGACACGCTGTCCTTCAGGCACCACTTGCGCTTGCAGCGCTCGCTCTATAGCCTGAAACCATGTATCAGCCTCAGTCGGACTAGTAGTTCCCTTGAACTTAGGCGGATTAACCTTCAAAAAGTTTGCCAGTGTCATCGGACCCTGAACTCCACCTCCATCATTACCATGGTTGTTCATCTGTTGACCAAGAGCCTCAGCAGTGGCTTGCATAGCAGCAGCCATGTTCTCCAACGCAGTCATAAAGTTCACCGGGTCATTAGGGTTATTCTCCGGTACACGAGCATTCGTACGACCTCTCGCACTACCTCTACCGCGTCCACGAGGCGCCATCTGGTTCCTATACATACCAAACAAT
>NC_029780.3:53641900-53644613 GCF_000817695.3 Arachis duranensis | reverse complement strand
CGACTCAAGTTCCCAAGTGTGTTCCTCAACACTACCTCAACTCCATGCCACTTTGAATAATGAAACCTCTTTTTCACGCAACCGTTTGATACTAGTATCATCAATTCTGACTGGAGCCACTGGAAGCGTCAAATCTTCTCTTAACTGAACCGATTCAGGTTCTAACACATGGCTAGCATCAGAAGTGTACTTTCAAAGCTGTGACATGTGAAACACATCGTGCAGATTCGAAAGATGAGGTGGTAGAGCCATCCGATACGCCACCGGCCCAATCCTCTCCAGGATTTGAAATGGACCAATGTATCGAGGATTCAACTTCTTTGCCTTAATTGCCCTACCTACTCCCGTAGTCGGAGTAACCTTAAGGAGAACATGGTCTCCTTCCTCAAACTCTAAGGGCTTTCGCCTCTGATCGGCGTAACTCTTTTGACTTGTTCAGTAGTCTCAGCTATCATTTCCGGCCCCAACAAGCTTTTCTCTCCAGCTTCATACCAACATAGTGGAGATTGACATTTCCTCCCATACAAGGCCTCATACGGATTGTGCTTATTATACCATATATCCAATAATTTATTAAAAAAAGAATATTAATAATGAGTAAATTTTTTTTAAAAATATCATTTAAAGAATAGGGACAAATAAACCCCTGACCAATTTAAATTTAGAGACAATTAGACTCCTGTCCATTTTTGAACTTGACACGTCACCATTTTCTGTTCAGAATCGACGGAAAAACACCCACAAGGACCGTATTGAATCACGGAAGTAAAGGACATGGACCAAAGTGGGTCGTTTTTATGGTGAAGGGTCGCGTTGTCATTCTAAAAAATGGACAGGAGCCGGATTGGTAGTTCACTCTTTCTTTTTCTCTATTTACAAAATACATATTTTCTTTTTTTAGATTAAAATAATATACATTTTAGTTTATTTTACTAAAATACCATCAATAATCATGGTAATTATATATCTAAATTTGTAATAATTATTTAGTGAGTTCAAATAATAATAATAATAATAATAATAACATTTTCTTACTTAATATAAAATTTTTTGGTACCTTTAGGATTGAGCTCTTTGGTTGGTTTGTTCTAATTGACAAGATGAATACTAAAGAACGCTTGAGCAGATTAGGTGTTATTCGTCAGCATGACAATCATTGTGTCTTATGTGAAAAGGAGATTGAATCTGTACACTATTTATTTCTGTTGTGTGACTTTACGTGGTAGGTGTGGTGCGTTTGGTCGAGATATTTAGGTAAACTGTGGGTCGTCCTAGGAACCATGAGGGGGCAATTTGAGAGTTGGACTGGTTTTTACAAGAAAAGAGAAGAGCAAAAGATGTTGCTGACTGGGTTCTTTGCAGTGATATGGAATATTTGGTTGGAACGGAATGCCAGAGTTTTTAACAACAAAAAAGCAAGTGTTGAGGACATTCAAGGAGGACGTTTTTGAGCTTCAAAGAGTGGACATGTATTAATCCTCTTGGTTGTTGATAGCAATGGCAGAGATAACAGGAGTTGATCATTTTATTTTCTTTTCTGCTATATGTTGTTCTACTTAACAGTGTTGAGCTTTCTTTATTTAAAAAGAATATAAAATATTTTAACTTTTTACAAAAATATTTAGTTTAAATTTGTTTATAAATTTTATGGTTATTAATATAATAAATTTTATTTATTTTTAATATTTTTTATCATCAATAGTAAAACATATAAAAAATTTAAAGTACATATTTTGAACAAGTTAAAATTTTTTATTTTATATGATAAAATATTTAAAATATAAAAATTTACTACAATAATAATAAAAATTATTTATTATTCTTGTTATTTTAATAATTATCCCTAATTTTTATATACGAATATAATGATTGTTGATAGATATTTTTGATAAAATAAATTAAAATTATATTATTTTAATCTTATTAGAAAAGAAAGTAAATATTTTATGATTATTTAATTACTGGAAAACAGAAAACGTCATTTACTCATGTTCTCAAAAATAAATAAATAAATTTAGGGGAGACCGGACACGTACGGACAACGTTACGAGCACCAAAAACATTATTTGGTGATAAGAACAACATTAATTTTTTACGATCTCGTTAATTGCAATGAAGACATAGCCAACATGATAAATTCTCATATTTGGTACCGTCTCTTATATCTTAATTTTAACTATTAGAAATTTTTAATAGCTAATAATTATAACATGTCATTTTAGAAGTGGCTGTTGGAGAGTACATTTAGGGAGATTTTTTTAAATAAATATTTTAAATAATTTATTTATAAATATAGGTGTTACGATAGGTAACTGAAGATTTATGGGCTAGACTTGTTAAGTTGGTCCGATCGTCTAGTGGAAGAAGCTCGCGAAGTCTTTGAGCGGGTTCGCGCCTAGGAGTCTCTTTCCGACTTATGTATGAGAGAGAATGGGGCGTGATACCTGCAAAAACACTCTGATGGCTAAGTGAATAAGGGTCTAAGGAAGTTTTTAGAGTATGGGAACTTCGAGATACCTGAGGGATGTCAATGAACTTATAGTGGTGAACTTATAACCACGTGGTTCCACCTTTCGAGGAGGATAACCGTTTTTTTATTTTAGGGAGGTTGAGATTTGACTCCTAGAAGGGGGTTGAAAGATTTTAGAGACAGTTACTTATTTAAATGAGTGTTATTTGTCAGCTAATCTTCGTCTCCAACTTCTTTGTAGCA
>NC_029780.3:53638993-53641789 GCF_000817695.3 Arachis duranensis | reverse complement strand
TTTTATGTATTATTTGAATCTGGACCTTATCATTGGGTCAGAATATAAATAATAGCTAACACAATTTATATTTTTATGTTGTATTATTTAATTTTTTTATAGTATGTAAATAATTTTTTTTCTTTCTGGATTAGTGGAAAACAATCCTAGGAACCACTACTCTTCTACTATCAACGAGAATATGAGGAAGAAGCACAAAGGGCACTTCATCGAAGCAAGTGAGCCCCATTTGATGGTCTTGGCCATCCTTTGCAAGAGAATCTGTACTGAAATTAACTTTTCTATAGATATGCTGGATCGTTATTATCTAAATCTTCACTAGCGGTTTTTGGAGATATTTGGGAAAACTATTAATTCCATTTTTTTTTATCTTTTAGAATGATAATATAATCTCTCATAATAAAAATGATCTATTTTAATTTCTGTTCTTTGTTTCTGTGACACAACGTAGTTTTTATGAATATTTTTTCATTAAGTTTAATGAAAAAATACTAACGTGTCAGGTTAAAAAATAAACAGAAGTCTAATTGTCTCTGAATTCAAATTAGTTAGAAATTTTTGTATCCTTATTCTTTAAGCAATATCTTTTTTAAATTTTTTATTTATTATATTATTATTATTTTTTCAATAAATTATTGAATATATAGTATAATAGACTTTTTTATATAAATAAATAATAAAAATACATTATTTACCAAAACATTCATGGACAGAAATCGTTCAAAAAATGTGTAACACCCTAACTATCAAAGCTCATGCTTCCGGCTGCGCTACTCTGATAGCTCGGACATTACGATGACTCTTATACTATTTAATACAAAAATATGAGCCTGTTTAAAATTTTAAACCGCAATACCACTCTAAAAATATTTTTGTTATGTAACGTACATCCATACATACAATAGACTTACAACAACTCACAAAGAGTACATGCATACATAAATATTATTACAAGCGTTAACCAATATAATTCCTATCCCTCTTACAGAATGTATAAAGATAAAGGCGAGGGAACAATAAACAATAACTAAAGCAATACAGAGCATCTCAACAACAATTAAATAAGCTCTTCGTGACTTCTGCGTCCATATCCTGAAAGGAAAAAAAATTGTAGGGCGGTGAAAACATTATCCTTAAAAGGGTTCTCAGTAGAGCGTTTTTGGGAATTACAGTTGATGAGTTTGGAAAACTCCAAATTAATATGATGATGATCAAACATGATTAAAATAATTAATTACAAAATTATTAATTTGAATTTTAATTCATATTTGTTAATTAATAATTTTGTTGCTTGAAGATTTTGTTTTGGGCCAAAAAAATAACAAGCCCAATGTGAAGTTAAAATTCAGCCTTAGTACAAAAATGTTTTAATTATTATGGCTGAATCAATGCTTGGTTAGTTGGGTCAGTATATTGTTGAAACAAACCCATTTAAAATCTTTGCTACAAAGACCAAAGCTTGGTCCGAAACCAATATTGGAAGAAAGCAACGTTTCATGCTTCCACGGATACCACCTCCTCATTTGATGAATTTCAAAATTAAATTAACTTGCATTAATAGCATTGGAAATATGAAAGAGAAAGTGGAATTGATTTGATTGCCTTTAATGAGCTACACGCTACTAGGCATGGGGAGAGTAAACTTAATTCATTTTCATTTCCTTTATTAATTCCTTTGAAATCTTTTCTGCATTCTCTATCTTCTCTTTCTTCTCTGTTCGGTTGTCACTTCATAGGAAAGATGGAAGCAAAAACAAGCTATCAGAAGGAGGAAAAAGAAGCTAGGCACAAGCAAGAAGCCATTGTGATGATGGCGTTAGAAAAAAGAAGATCCACAGTAGGGTGTGGCTGAGATCTTTGCCACATATGGTAAGAAATGGTGAGAAAGTCTTAAGCTCTCCATACCCGAAAATGGAAGAAGATTCAACTCGGTCAGAAAAGAAGATCCCTTGGGTATGGATCGTCTCTACGTAGAGGAAGAGGCAGAAGGTAGAGTAGATGGAGCTGTCAAGCATTAAGGACTCATCAAAGGCCAGGAATCCTTCTTAGGGAGCAAGTCAAGATGGAAGGCCCAGATTGATGAAGCTTGGTGAGAAGAGATGAGGAAGAGGTAATTGCATGTTGGATTTTACATTCAGTTTTCTCTCTTCTCTCTCTGGCTGAACCGGTTTTAAGTTGAAGAAGAAGAAGATTAGCTCGGTTCAACTGTTTCAACCTTTGAGGCTTCCCCTTCTATAATAAGGGTGAACAGCAAGGGCTTGAAGCAAGAAGAAAAGAGTGAAAAGCACAGAGTTCTCATAGCTACCCAAGCTAATAGAAGTTCTTCTCCTTCAATTTTTTCATGTTGTATTTTTCTATTTAGTTTTGTCTGTCTTGAGTCTCATGGAAAAAGGCAAATGATGTAGCATAACCTTGATGCTATGATTTTAGGAAATTGCACAATCGGCAAAATTCCTTCCGGCAAGTGCACCGGTTATCGTCAAGTAAAAACTCACAATAGAGTGAGGTCGAATCCCACAAGGATTGGTTGAATGAGCAATTCGGATTAGAAGTTTGTTCTAGTTGAGCGGAATCAAGATTTAGATGAGAATTGCGGAATATTAAATTGCATGAATTAAAGAGCTAGAAATTAAATTGCTGAAATTAAAAGGGATAGGGGTGATTGCATGAAATTAAATTGCAGAATGTAAAGAGAAAATGTAGATCAGAAATGGGGAAGTCATTGGGTTTCAGGAGATATTGAGATCTCCGAATCAAACATTTCTATCTCTTCCTCAACCAATGCATTCATTGAAT
>NC_029780.3:53637983-53638799 GCF_000817695.3 Arachis duranensis | reverse complement strand
ACTAACTTCAATTCTATCCTATTTATACACTTTTTAAATTGAGCTTCTGTTGTGATTCTTGGGCTTTGAGGCCTTTCCCTGATTTCCTTTTTGCTTTGGGTTTATGATCCATAATACTGATGAGGCTGTGATCCAACTCTGTAACATTCATTGAGCAAACTTAGTGATAAACAAGTAATGACACAAGACTCAACAAATTGAAGTTCCAGACTCATCAATTCTTCAGGCCCAATCCCATAAATTATGATATTCAATTGGGTTTCATACCATAATAGGTTTAAGTTAATATTTGTGCTCAAATGCTAACTTAAACCTCAATATAATTGGCCCAGAAACCCTTTCAAAGAGTGGCGTTTAAGTTGAAGTTTAAGTTTCAGTTTAAGGTTAAACTGAAACTTAAACGTGGAATTGGAAGAAAGCAACCCAGGAGGGTAATTACTCGAACACGTTTAAGCTTCAGTTTGAGGTCAAACTGAAGCTTAAACGTGGAAATGAAGATTGCAACCCTGGAGGCAATTCTTGGTCGAACACGTTTAAGCTCCAGTTTGAGGTCAAACTGGAGCTTAAACGTGGAAATGAGAAGGCAACCCTGGAGTAGCAAAAACACCGAACACGTTTAACCTCCAGTTTGAGGTCAAACTGGAGGTTAAACGTGGGAATGAAGAAGGTAGCCCTGGAGTGTGAATGTCGAACACGTTTAAGCTTCAGTTTGAGGTCAAACTGGAGCTGAAACGTGAAAATGGCTTCCTGGTGCCTCATATAGTTCGAACACGTTTAACCTCCAGTTTGAGGTCAAACTGGAGGTTAAACGTGGAA
>NC_029780.3:53634013-53635701 GCF_000817695.3 Arachis duranensis | reverse complement strand
ATTGGCAGATAATGACTTGATATCACTTTATCTCTTGGAGAGAAACCTTCAGTGGGAATTTTCTTGTTTCTCCACCCTCTTGGCAATTTCTTTACAATTCTTCCCTCTTTCTTGAAGATTTCTTCATTGACCCTTATGCTAGGAGGACCTTGCTGATCTGTTTCTATTGATTCTTGTGGCTTTAACTCTTGCAATTCTTGTTTGCCTTCCAAGGACTGTTTTAGAGTTTTAGTTGCTGGATTGCTTTCCTCCGAACAGAGATGGCTACTATCATCCTTAGGCTTTTCAGATTCTGGTTCAGGGTCAGATGCAGGTTTGAAAACATGGAAAATGAGCTGTTCATCATGTATTCTCAAAATTAGCTCTCCTTGTTCTACATCTATGAGCGCTCTAGCAGTGGCTAGAAATGGCCTTCCCAGAATGATAGGGTGTAGGTAGCTTTCTTCCATGTCCAAAATGACAAAGTCTGTGGGGAAGAAATAATTTCCCACTTTCACCAGCACATTCTCCACTACCCCTTCAGCTTGCTTTTGAGTTTTGTTAGCCAGTTGTATGATTACATCAGTGGATCTCACCTCATTCAGTTTTAGCCTCTTCATAAGAGTCAGAGGCATCACATTTATGCTAGCTCCTAGATCACAGAATCCTCTGTCAATTTTTGTTTCCCCTATGATGCAAGGGATATGGAAACTTCCTGGGTCTGTTTTCTTAGAGACTCTGTCCTTCTTGATGAGTGCACTGCATTCCTTGTTCATTATTACAGTTTGTCCTCCCTTCAAAACTCTTTTCTTGCTCAGCAATTCTTTCAAATACTTGATATGTGTAGGCATCTGCTGGAGAATCTCAAGAAAGGGAATATTGATATGGAGAGACTTAAATGTCTCTAGGAACCTTGAATATGTTTTCCCTTTTTCACCTCCTCCTAACCTCTGAGGAAATGGTGCTTTTGGTTGGTATGTTTCCAGCGTGCCTTCCTTTTGCATATCCTTAGCTTGCTCCGTTTCGCTTTCCTGCTTAGCTTCTTCCATATTTTCTTTCAAGATTTCTGGCTCCTTTTCTGAGGGTCTGATTCCGTCTTCTTCTGAGACTTCCTTCAATGTGGTGATGGCCTTGCATTCTTCCCATCCCACTCCCTTTTGTTCCCCTTTAGGATTCTTTTCTGTGTCACTAGGGAACACTGCAGTTGACTTAGGGGCCTGTTGAGAAAGTTCTCCTACTCGAGCCTCCATCCACTTGAGTTTTTCGCCATGGTTTCTTAAGGTTGATCTCACATCGTCCCTAAAGCTTTTCAACTCACTTATGTCCTGACCCATGTTTACTAACCTTCCTTCTATCCTGTTTAATTGATCTTGAAATTGTTGGTTCGGATTGGATTGGGCAGATTGGTTATTTTGGCCATGATATGGTGGTTGGGAGTAAGTGTTTTGTGTGGCTTGGTATGATCTTTGGTTGGAGTTTTGGTATGTGGAATTGTTATGTTGGTTGTGGTTGTAAGGTTTGTGGTTTTGTGGTTGGCTTTGCTGGTTTCCCCACCCAAAGTTTGGGTGGTTTTTCCATCCTGGGTTGTAAGTGTTGGAATGTGGATCATATGGTTGCCTTTGTTGATTTCCCACATAGTTGGCCTCTTCCCAATCACCTCCTTCAATGCTTACTTCCTCTTGATCTTGTGTGTGTATTGCAGCCACTTG
>NC_029780.3:53608099-53631587 GCF_000817695.3 Arachis duranensis | reverse complement strand
TTAAACTGGAGCTTAAACGTGGAAATGAGAAGGCAACCCTGGAGTAGCAAAAACGCCGAACACGTTTAAGCTCCAGTTTGAGGTCAAACTGGAGCTTAAACGTGAAAATGGCTTCCTGGTGCCTCATATAGTTCGAACACGTTTAACCTCCAGTTTGAGGTCAAACTGGAGGTTAAACGTGGAATCACTCCCTTGGTGCCATTCTCATTCTGGCGTTTAACCTTCAGTTTGAGGTTAAACTGGAGGTTAAACGCCAGTTTCCTCTTTTCTCAGCTTTCATGATTCTGGCGTTTAACCTTCAGTTTAACCTTAAACTGAAGGTTAAACGCCACTTTCAGCATTTGGTGCATTCCTTATTCTGGCGTTTAACTTCCAGTTTAAGGTTAAACTGGAGGTTAAACGCCACTTTCACATTGTACTCCACATGTGATCTTCAAGCTTCCTTTATAGATTTGGTTGCTTCCTTGCCTAGCCTCTTCTTCCCTGAAATCATCCACACAATTGCATCAAAGTCTTGCAGATTTTCATGAGAATTCTTCCATTCATAGCATTCAAGTAATATAACTAAAAACTCATGGAATTTGCATCAAAATTACACTGTTTGGATGATTCATTACTTTGTTGTTCATTTAACCATTCTTGGTTACTTTAAGCTCAAGAAAATGCATAAAACAACTAAAACTAACAGAAAAGTGCTAGTGAAACTAGCCTAAGATGCCTTGGCATCAGCAAACAGTGAGGTTTTTATGAAAAAGCCATAGAGCGAAAAAAGGCAGAGTATACAAAATTAAAAGAAAAAGCCATAGATGTCCTAGAGGTCCTTTGTACATCTGTGTTGTGTTTTATGATTCTGTGGGATCTCCTTGTCAAGTTCAGTTTTGGGGATAGATTCTGAACTTGTCCCAGATAGGAAAGGTAGTTCCTAGGTAGAATTGGTGTCTGTAATCTGTTAGATTATAGTGAAATTCCATCATTGTTGTGATGGAGACTGGGTGTAGGATGCACTGCACTTAGCAGCTGAACCAGAATACTTCTGGGTGTGATTTTCTCTTTCTACTCTACTCAAATTCTGATTCTGTTCGAAGGAGACAAAATTGAAAAATATCTCTTCATTGGTTACGAGACAAAAATAAAATGTCTCTTGACCAGTGACGAGACAAAAAGCAGAAAAATCTCCTTAAGCATTTTAAAAGGGCAGCAAGATTTACTCAACAAAAAATGGGCTAAGATTCAACCCCCCTTCTCTTAGCCACTGCGTACGCGTCGCTCCTCGCTGCCATCTCCTTTGATTCTTGTGCTGGAGAGACTCCATCATATCCAGCCAAATGCTACCAAAAATAAACAAAATTGCAAAAGACTCAAAATAGCATCCATATTGGCTAAAAGATAATTAATTATTTATTAAACTCAACAAATTAGATGCAAATTCACTAGGAAAAGATAGGAAAGATGCTCACGCATCACTAACCATCAATTGGTATCAAAACTTGGTCTCAAAGAGATCAAGCTTTGCAACTTGGAGAAAAGATCCAGATGGTACAGAATAGTGGCTCAAACCTGGTATCCTACAATCTGACAAAAGGACAATCATGCAACAGATCTCCTCTCTTTAATGGAAAGAACTACACTTATTGGAAGGAAAGAATGAATATTTTTGTGCATGCAGTAGACTACAGACTCTGGAAAATAATCATAGAAGGTCCTCAATTTCCAACCACCATAAGTGCTGAAGGAATAGTCTCTCTCAAGCCCGAAGCCAGTTAGATTGAAGAAGACAGAAAAAAGGTGGAGCTCAACGCCAAAGCTATCAACTTGCTCAACTGTGCAATCAGCTTCGAGGAATACCGATGGGTATCACGATGCACAACGGCAAAGGAAATCTGGGACAAACTTCAAGTCACTCATGAAGGAACAACCGTAGTCAAGAAGACCAGAATAGACATGCTAAATAAAGAATATGAAATGTTCTCAATGAGGGAAGGAGAATTAATTGATGATCTGTTTGAAAGATTCAACATCATCATCAATGGCTTATATGCTATGGGGATCACATATCCTGAATTTGTGCTTGTGAGGAGAATTTTGAGAAGTCTCACTAAAGAGTGGGAAACTAAAGCTATAGTGATATCTGAGAGTAGTGGTCTTGATTCCATGACATATGACGATTTGAGAAGAAATTTACTTGCATTTGAAAATACATATTTGAAAAAAGATACTAAAAGAAAAGGAATAGCTCTCAAATCTGTTACTGACCCCTTGAATGATGTGATTATTCTTCTGAAAATGAATTTGTTTTGTTTGCAAAAAAATTCAGGAAAATGGTGAAGTTCAAGGAAAAGAACAAAGGAAGCGGTTTAAGAAAACCTAGGAAAGATTCCTGCGAAGTGATATGCTACAACTGCAAGGAGACTGTGCACTTCAAATCTGATTGCCCTAAGCTAAAGAAGGAGGAGAAGCCAAAAAAGGAAAAGAGGAAGGGACTCATGGCTTCTTGGGAAGACTTGGAGAACGATTCTGAGGAAGATGAAGAAAACCAAGTCTCAAACCTGCCTTATGGCTGATCATGTTGAGCAGGTAGTATTTCATAACCCTGACACTGAAAATCTTCATCTCATGATCGATCACCTGTCTGAAAAAATTAGATGTTTCTTGCTTGAAAACCAAAATCTTGAGTCTCAAATCAAAATTCTTAAAGCTGAAAATGGTTTTCTGAAGGATAAATTAAGGGAGGCTAAAACTACTATTAAACTTGTTGAAGAAAACAAGCAGTTGAAAGCCCAACATAAAAGCTGTGAATACCACCAAGCCCAACATAAAAGCTGTGAATACCACCATTTTGTAACTGCAAATCTGAATTATTTTGAAGAAAATGAGTGGCTGCATAAAGAGATAAAAAGGCTTAAAGAAGACTTAGCCAACTTTGCACAAAGTTCAAAAAATTTAAATTAACTATCGGCTAGTCAAAAACCTCTTTATGACAAAGCTGGGTTGGGATTCCATAAAGCATCAAAATCGGTTGAAAAACCTTGTTTTGCAAACATAGCATCATCTTCAAATGATGTAAGGTTTCAAAACCCAACAAGCTTTGTGAAAACAGCTACTCATAGATTTTGTAGATTATGCAACCGGAATGGCCATTTTCCTATTCAATATTTCTTTGGTGAAAGAATGATTGGTAACAAAGTTTGTAAAATTGTCTTTGATTACAATGGATTGGGACAAAGAAGATGGTTTAACGTGAAAGGATCCAAAAATATTTGGATACCTAAGGTCACTTGAGCTCATTTTGTAGGTTTGCCTAGCATCCAAACGAAAGGACAATATGTGGTACATGGATAGTGGATGCTCTAGGCATATGACCGGAAAGGCAACCTTTTTCATAAAGCTTGATGAATATGATGGAGGATTTGTCACATTCGGTGATAATGGAAAAGGAAAGATAGTGGCCATTGGAAAAGTTGGTAAAATTTTTTCTTCTTTTATAAATGATGTTCTTCTTGTTGATGGTTTGAAACACAATTTACTAAGCTTAGCCAATTATGTGATCTTGGATATGAAGTCATTTTTAGGAAATTGGATTGTTTAGTTATTTGTGAAAAATATGGGGATATTTTGTTTGAAGCTAAAAGGTGTAACAATGTGTATGGATTGACTCTTGAGGATTTAAAAGATTAAAAAGTAACATGCTTTACATCACTTGAATCTAGAAAATGGCTTTGGCATAAGAAATTAGGTCATGCAAGCATGTACCAAATTTCTAAGCTTGTTAAAAGGAACTTGGTGAAAAGAATTCCCAACATTAAATTTCATAAGGATGTAACTTGTGATGCTTGTCAACTTGGCAAACAAGTAAAATCCTCTTTTAAACTTAAAGATGGAATTTCCACTAAGAGGCCATTAGAGATGTTGCATATTGATCTTTTTGGTCCAACAAGAACACAAAGTTTAGGAGGTAAATGTTATGGATTGGTAGTGGTGGATGACTACTCAAGATTCGGTTGGGTGCTTTTTCTTGCTCATAAGAATGATATTTTCCATGCTTTCTCAACCCTTTGCAAAAGAATTCAAAATGAAAAATATTTAAAAATTACCCACTTAAGAAGTGATCACAGAAAGGAATTCGAAAATCAAGATTTTGAAAAATTTTGTGATGATTTTGGAATTGCTCATAATATTTCATGTCCTAGAACACCTCAACAAAATGGGGTAGTTGAAAGAAGGAATAGAAGCCTTCAAGAAATGACTAGGGCTATGCTATGTGAAAATGAGGTTCCAAAATTTCCATGGGCTGAAGCTGTGAATACAGCTTGTTATATTTTGAATAGGACTATTATTAGAAAAAGGGTTAAAGAAAATTCCTTATGAACTATGGAAAGGAACCCTTCCGAATCTTAAGTATTTACACATTTTTGGATACAAATGCTTTGTACTAAATAATAAAGAAAATCTTGGAAAATTTGATCCAAAAGCCTATGAGGGATTGTTTGTTGGATACTCCACCACTAGTAAAGCGTATAAAATTTACCTCAAAGATCATAGGACCATAGAGGAATCCATACACATTTCTTTTTGTGATACTAATTCAATTCCCAGTACTCTTTTAGATGATGATACAGGAAGTGAAGCTGATATGAACCACCAATCAAGACAAGAAAGACCAACTGCTGTCCCAAATGAAGAATCTGTTCGTCCAAATTTGTCTCATCAGGATGGAGGAGACATTTCTATTTTGTCTCTTGAGCCAGTAAGAGAATTTGGAACAGAAAAATCTGCTGAAGCTCATCAAAGCTCAACCTTACTCTAAAAACCAAGAGAGTGGAAGTCTATGAGAGGTTATCCTCATGAGTTTATCATAGGAGATCTTTCCCAAGGAGTAACCACAAGATCCTCATCCAAGAAGCAAGCCAAGCAAAGCAGCGTTGCTTTCTTGTCCCAAATGGAGCCTCATAATGTGAAACAAGCTCTTGAAGACCCCTCTTGGGTTAAAGCCATGGAAGAGGAGCTTGCTCAATTTGAAAAGAATGGGTGAGTTTTTATGATGCAGATTATGCGGGAGATCGGGTGGATAGAAGGAGCACATTCGAAATGTGTTGCTTCCTTGGAAGGTCACTAAATATATGGTCAAGCAAGAAATAAGCCACAGTTGCTCTATCCACAGCCGAAGCTGAAAATATATCTGCTTCTACATGTTGTTCACAATTAATTTGGTTGAAAACTCAGTTGGAGGATTACAAATTGAAAATCAATAGCATACCCTTATTTTGTGATAATATGAGTGCAATAAATGTTTCCAAAAATCCTATTCTACACTCTAGAACCAAGCACATTGAAGTGAGATATCATTTTATTAGAGAACATGTGTAAAAGGGAACTATTGATATTCAATTTGTAAAATCCGAAGAATAGCTTGCAGACATTTTTACTAAACCCTTGTGTGAAGACAGATTCTGCTATCTAAGAAACAGTTTGGGAATGTTAGAATTGAATTTAGTTGATAATTTGTGATTTTTCTGATTCTGTTTGGTTTTGTCTCATAGGTAGGGAGGAGACAAATTTAAGGACATGATGAACAGGCCATGATACAGGGGGAGACTGAACTGATAATAATAATCTTGGGCCCCACCAAATCTTCTTTGACCCTATCCATGACTCTGGCCATTTTGAATTCCTCATTTTTAAATTATACTTTATGGGAAGTTGTCATATCATATCTTGTAGGAAGGAGTTCTTGTCTAATCATAATATTTTCTTCCACATTTTCCCTCGATTCTAGGAGTTAACCACTCATTTTTCATAAAACCTTTCCTTGTTGATAACTGTTCATACCCTGGGTTGAGCTGTCCGACCTGGGATGTTCTACAGACAAAGCGACCGACCTCTTCAGGTCAGGACAACCCAACCTTGTCCAAGTCACAGGAAAGCCCAATAAAGGGCCCAAATAGAGGACCACGACCCCAATCTAAAGGCAGCCCAAGCCTATAGAGATAAGGGGGCTTCCCATGAAAGATAAAGATAAAGATAAAGATAAGATAACTAACTTATCTTATCCGCAAAGGTCACTCTACACCATTATAAATACACTGGAGCACCCAGGTATAACTCATACTCTGATTCTACTCAATACCTGCTTAATACCCTTGCTAACTTAAGTATCGGAGTCCCTTGCAGGTACCCCCCACCCTCTGGGGACGAAGGAATCAGAACCGTCACCAAGTCCAACAAATCAGACACAGCATCTCCGACCATTACAGAAGATCTCATCCGAGATCGACCTGCAGTTTCAAGTAACCCTCGGAACATTGGCGCAATTGCTGGGAAACCTGGAAGTCATCCCATCACCATGGCGGACGACCATGACAATGACCACACCTCAGATCTAGAGGAAAGAACGCCGCATAAAAATGCGGACACCACCCCAAAAGATACTTCCCAAATCAACAACAAGAAGAACTCCCCAAACGAGGGAGCCATGGATGCATTTCAAGACCGGTTAAAACAACTTGAGGAAGAAGCCCTACGCCAACAAGAGGCCGAGAAGGACCTACAAAGGGAAATAAGGCGACGCCGGGAATTGGAGAACAAACTCCTAAAACTTAAGGCCGATGTCAAGACGAAAACCAGCCGATCCACTCCCGAAGATAGCACCCGCAAGGAGCAAGACCCATTCACCAAGGAGATCATGAAGACGAAAATCCCAAAGGACTTTAAACTCCCAGACATGACCTTATACGACAGCACTACAGATCCCGGCCATCATCTCAGCAATTTCAGAAGCAAAATGTATCTCACCGACGCCTCAGATGCAGTTCGTTGCAAAGCCTTTCCAACTACTTTAACAAAAACAGCAATTAGATGGTTCGACAACCTCCCTCCTATGTCCATCTCAAATTTTGACGACATGGCTTAGAAATTTCTAGCCAGATTCTCCATTCAAAAGGACAAAGCTAAACATGCTCCGAGCTTACTTGGAATCAGACAAGGAGAACGATAAACCCTACGCAACTACATGGAAAGATTCAACAAGACATGCATGGATATACAGAACCTGCCAACAGAAGCCTCTATTATGGCCTCATTAATGGCTTACGAGAAGGGCCCTTTAGTCAATCTATATCAAAAAAAGTACCCCACATCTCTGAACGAGGTACAGGAACGAGCGGAAAAGTACATCAACATGGAGAAAAACTCCCGACTTGGAGAGACCTCAAAGGCCAGGTTCACCCCCCGGGATAAGGATAAAGATTCCAGAAAGAAGGAAGACCGACATGGAGAGAAAATTAAAAAATACCACAATTACACTCCTCTACGGGTGTCTCTTGTGGATGTATACAGAGAGGTTTGCAACACAAAAAAAATACCACCAGCTCGGCCACTCAAAGGCAAAAAAGGAGGGGAAAACTGGGCTGAATATTGTGAATACCATCAGATCCGCAGGCACTCCACCAATGAGTGTTTTGATTTAAAAAATGTCATAGAAAAGCTCGTACGAGAAGGAAAACTGGATCGATATCTGGCCACCCATGATACGAACAAAGAAAAAGAAGAAGAGCAGAAGATGTCGGACCAACCGCGCGATCATCTCGAATGCCAGAAAGGCATGTCCACATGATACACGGCGGATTTTCCGGGGGAGGAATCTCCAAATCATCTCGCAAAAGACATCTCAAAAACGTATATCACGTCGCAGGAAAGGAGGAAGCACCCGACATCCCGGCGATCACTTTTACAAAGGAAAACGCATCCAGCGTCGCATCAGGGCATGACGATTCCATGGTCATCACTATTATACTGGCAAACGCAAATCTTCACCGCACGCTAATAGACCAGGGGAGTTCTACCGACATATTATTCAGAACGGCTTTCGATAAACTCGGCCTAGAAGAAAAAGAATTCAGAGCGTATCCAGACAGCTTGTTCGGGCTAGGCGATACCCCAGTCCAACCGATGGGATACATCTCACTCCACACAACTTTCGGAAAAGGAAGTCAGTCAAGAACACTCAAAATAGATTACATCGTAGTCGACGTAAGTTCAACCTACAATGCCCTAATAGGTCGGACAATGTTAAATCAGCTCGGCGCAATAGTCTCGACTCCGCATCTATGCATAAAGTTCCCAACTGCAGGAGGAATAGCTACGATAAAAGCAGATCAGAGGATGGCGCCCCGCTGTTACAACGAAAGTCTAAACCTCAGAGGCAGAGGAGAAGAATTCCACACAATTGAGCTCGGTGGAGTCCAGAGGCGGGAAGAGCTTCGCCCACAACCTGAAGGAGAAATAGAGAAAATCCAGATCGAGGATACCCCGGACCAAACAATCAATATCGGCACACTCCTAAAAGGAGACGTCAAAAAATCACTCATACAGTTTCTACGCGACAACGCCGACCTCTTTGCATGGAAGGCCGCAGACATGCCAGGCATAGATCCCATGATAATGTGCCACAAGCTAGCAATCTACCCGGGATCTCGGCCGGTACAACAAAGGTGTAGAAAGCTAGGACCAGAACGCTCTCAAGCTGTGGAAGAACAGGTACGAGCTCTACTGGAGGCAGGTTTCATAAGAGAAGTCAAATACCCGCTATGGCTTGCTAATGTCGTATTGGTAAAAAAGTCAAACAGGAAGTGGAGAATGTGCACTGACTATACCGATTTCAACAAAGCCTGCCCGAAAGATCCTTATCCGCTCCCAAACATCGATGCTCTGGTAGATGCCTCCTTCGGATATAAATACCTCTCCTTCATGGATGCATACTCGGGATATAACCAAATCCCAATGTACCCACCCGACTAAGAAAAAACCTCATTCTTAACCACAAAGGCAAATTACTACTACATTGTTATGCCCTTCGGTCTTAAAAACGTGGGAGCCACTTACCAAAGATTAATGAACAAGGTTTTTTCGGATCACATCGGAAAGGTCATGGAGGTCTACGTGGACGACATGCTAGTAAAGATGCAAAACGAAGAGATGTTATTATCCGATCTGACACAAGTATTCAACACCATAAAATGACATAGCATGCGACTCAATCTCGTAAAATGCACCTTCGCAGTAGAAGCTGGTAAATTCTTGGGTTTTATTATAACACAGAGAGGAATCGAGGCAAACCTGGACAAGTGTAGGGCCATACTCGACATGAAAAGTTCGACTTGTGTCAAAGAGGTACAACAACTCAACGGGAGGTTAGCAGCCTTGTCCAGATTCCTGGCCGGATCAGCAATAAGATCTCTCCCCTTCTACGCCACTCTAAGAAAGAGAAAGGAGTTTGAATGGACAGCGGAATACGAGCAAGCCTTCCAAGACTTCAAAAGATTCCTGGGACGGCCACCTATACTAAGTCGGCCACGAGAAGGAGAACCACTCATATTGTACCTCGCGGTGGGAGATCGGGCAATAGCCTCAGCACTGGTCCGAGAAGACAATAGCGGGCAACAACCCATATACTTTATCAGCAAAGCATTACAAGGATCCGAGCTGAACTACCAGAAAATAGAAAAGTTCGCTTACGCTCTCATACTAACATCTCGACGACTTCGTACATATTTCCAGTCTCACACCATTAAAGTTCGGACCAACCAGCCCATAAAAGGGATCTTACAGAAAATAGACTTGGCAGGCAGAATCTTGCAATGGGCAGTCGAGTTGACCGAATTCAACCTTCAATACGAAGCTCGGACGGCCATCAAATCTCAATATCTGGCCAACTTCATTGCAAAATTCATGGACACACCGAAAATCCCCACAGAATAGAAACTATATATGGATGGTTCCTCAAATAAAACGGGAAGTGCGCGGGCGTAATAATTGAAAGCGACCAGGGAACCCAAATCGAACTCTCCCTCAAATTCGGGTTCCCTGCCTCAAACAATCAAGCGGAATATGAGGTACTACTAGCTGGTTTAAAGTTGGCTAGGGAGGTTGGAGCTCAAAGACTTATCATCTTCAGCGACTCACAGTAGTCACTTCACAAATAGCAGGAAGCTACCAAGCCAAAGATCCCACTATGAAAAAGTATTTGGACAAAACCAGGGAACAGCTTGGACAACTTGGAGAGTATGAGATTCATCACATACCCCGAGAACAAAATGTTCGGGCCGATGCACTCTCAAAACTAGCCAGCACCAAACCAGGAGGCAACAATAGAAGCCTCATCCAAGAAATTCTACAGAATCCATCAATCTCAGAAGAAGAAAAAATCCTAGCCATAACAGGTCGCGATCAGGGATGGATGACTCCCAAAATTAACTACCTCAGAACAGAAGCTCTCCCCACAGATGAGAAAGAGGCAAAGAGGTTAAAATGAGAAGCACAATACTATACCATCATAAATAATACTCTATACAAAAGAGGAATTTCAATACTACTGCTAAAATATGTGCCGACTTCCAACATAAAAGATGTCCTAGAAGAAGTACACAGTGGCATTTATGGCAATCACCTCGGAGCGTAGGCACTCGCCAAAAAAGTACTTCGGGCAGGATTTTATTGGCCAACCCTACAAAAAGAAGCCACAAAATTTGTAAGGACATGTTCACCATGTCAGAAACATGCCAACTTTCACACCACTCCGCCAGAGGAACTCATCAGCGTAACCTCACCTTGGCCATTTGCAAAATAGGGACTCGATCTCCTCGGACCTTTTCCTCAAGGATCGGGACAAGTCAAATTCCTCATAGTAGGAATAGACTACTTCACAAAATGGATCGAGGCAGAACCCCTAGCTAACGGCATAGCTCAAAGAAGTCGAAAATTCCTATATAGAAACATCGTCACAAGGTTCGGAGTTCCATACTCCATCACTACAGACAATGGTACCCAGTTCACAGACGCATGCTTCAGAAAACTAGCGACCGACTTGAATATAAAACAACAATTCACCTCTGTTGAGCACCCCCATGCCAATGGGCAAGCTGAAGCTGCTAACAAAGTTATATTAGCAGGGTTAAAATGGAGATTACAGGAGGCAAAGGGAGCCTGGGCTGAGGAGCTCCCGCAAGTCCTATGGGCATATCGAACGACTCCACATTCCACGAAAAAGGAGTCACCCTTCAGATTAGCTTATAGAATGGAGGCGATGATCCCAGTGGAGGTCGAAGAAGGATCACACAGAGTAATCCATTTTAGCGAAAAAGCCAATTTCTAACTTCAAAGGGAAGAGCTCGACTTACTTCCAAAAATCTGAGAAAGAGCTCGGATAAGGGAAGAGGCGTTGAAACGACGAATGTCCTCCAGATACAACCAAAAAGTAATACAGCGGGCCTTTGCTGAAGATGACCTCATCCTAATTCAAAACGACATAGGAACAACTCGACCTGGAGAAGGAAAGCTGGCAGCAAACTGGAAAAGACCCTTCCGAGTCATAGAAGTATTGGGAAAGGGCTACTACAGGCTTTCCGAACTCGACGGGTGAGAGCTTCTTAGGTCATGGCACGCCTGCAACCTAAGAAGGTACTATAGCTAGGGATGATAAAAGATCTTGGACAAAATGCACTCTTTTTCCTGAAAAAGGTTTTTTAACGAGGCACCCAGCCAAGACCTACAAACGCTCAAGTCATATTATTCTGAAACATTCATCGCCCGATTATAAAGCTACAGATCGACATAGAGTGAAAACCAAAATTCACTGCGCCATCATGATAAAAATGAGGGTTAAAACCCAAATTCTACAAAATTGGCAAAGATGAAAATAGAATAATGCAAGAAGTTATAGAAAGTGATCCATAGAAAGGACCTGACGAGGTCCTAATAAAATGGATTGCTATAGAATAACTTAAAGACGGGACGGTACAAAAAGTCGAACCAGCCACAACAACCCAAGTTATAAGTAAAGCCCTGGAAAGAGGTCTGGCAAACCCTATAAAAGAGGATTACTATAACTTCGAAGAGCCCGACATGACGAAGTCGGACTCCTACAAAAAGTTACAAAGATAATCCCTGAAAGAGACCTAAACAAGGTCCAAGAAAGAGGATTATCAAGTAACTCGACAGGGCCCAACATGACGAAGTCGGCTAAAAAAGATAAGTTACAAAAGATAAATCCCTGAAAGAGATCTGAACAAAGTCCAAGAAAAAGGACTATCAAGTAACTCGTTAGGGCCCGACATGACGAAGTCGGCCCAGAAAGATAAGTTACAAAAGATAAATCACTGAAAGAGATCTGAACAATGTCTAAGAAAGAGGATTATCAAGTAACTCGACAGGGCCCGACATGACAAAGTCGGCCCAGAAAGATGTAAAGTTACAAAAGGTAATCCCCAAAAGAGACCTAAATAAGGTCCAAAAAGGAGGATTACAAACAATGTCCCAGCCTACGAAGGTACCAAGATGAGTGGAAGTAGACATGATATAAAAACTACTAAGTTATGATAATAGCAAGCTTCAGAGGCCACCAAAATCAGCCCCGGAAGCTCGAAAACTACTTTGTTTTTTCAAAATAAAAGTTGCTAAACAAGCAACCCAAAAAAAGTATCAACAGTCAGCAAAACACCATTTACAAAGATAAAGAGTTCAAAAGCCCACAAACCGGGCTATCCACATTAAACAGAAAAAAAAATTCAGTTAACATTAGAAGACTTTTTAGCAGCATCAACTCGGGATGAAGGAGGACGAGTCTGAAGAGGCACCGCATCTACCGTCTCATAATCTAAGTTCAAGATTTGGCAATCCGGTTCCCCTTCTGGACGACTGATCCCAGCAGTAGAAGTCGGAGAAGTCGGCACAGTAGAAGTCTTAGTAATAGGCAGTGAAGGACGATCATCATCATCATCATCGGGATCGTCAGGGACAATCTTACCATCCCTAACAATATTGTCCAGGCAAATAAGGGAAAGGTCGAGATCTGGCGCAAGAACTCAGAATTGCTCTTTCAGATTCTCATAAGCCGCAGTAACACTACCTACAAGATGACTTTGAAGTTGGGAGTAATCGGCCTGAACAGATTCCAACCTACTCCTGAGCTCCATCATCTCTCTATAAGTAGTAACATAGCTATCCTTATGTTTTAGAGCCATATCCTCGGCCAGTTGCGCGGCAGCCGCCAGACCAATAGCCCGGGCCTTTTCCCCCTTCAGCTCCTTTTTCAGCTCGGCCACTTCCACCTCGAGCTGCTCCTTCAAACCCTTAATTTGGTCAAATTCTAATTTTGCCTCCTCTATAAAAGCCTTGGTAGCACAGATAGAAAGATCTTGAGCTGTTCGGTATAAAGCCACTCCCATGTGTGCCAGTGTAATACCACTCCGAGTAATAAAGTCTAAATGATGAAGAATGGATACATCGTCGGTGGGCATGACACCATAGGGAGCAATCTGTTGGTCTACAAACCCAACTACATCAAAGTCGGGAGCACCAATATTAAACGGCTCGATAGTCCGAGGTCTTTTTTGAGGAGGAGCAACAGAAGGAGCAGAGGTACCAACCGAAGTCTGAGGCAGATTGACCAAACGAACCTGGGGAATCGGGATCATCCTCCTCGGCCCGGGAGAGCTCAAGACAGACGGCTTCGATAAACCTGGGAGGATCCTTCCCCGACCACCTTGGCTGGGACATTCTAAGCTGCGGTAGCCTTCCTCGCCTTCTTAAAAGCCTTCAGCGAGTCATTATTCTTCGACATCTCTGAAAAACAAGAAAAATACAACGACTTATGAATATCCAGAAAGGAAAGCAAAAAACAAAAGACATGGGAGCACAGTTTATAAAATACCCAGCACAGCACGAATCAAGGATGGATCCCCTAGAAATTTCTTGGTCTCAAGATGAGGAGGTTCCCCCCAAATATCCTCTAAACCAGCAACAAAGGCCTGCTCGACCTCATCTAATATCTCCCAGGTATACTTAGACACAACTACATTCTTCTGCCACTCTAAAGGAAAACGAGGCTCACTATTCTCATCCAGAAAGAAAGGATGCTCCTTCAACAGCTCGGATCTTGAAAAAGTAATTCTTAAGATCATGAAAAGACTTATGATACATGGAGAAGACTTTATGTCCCTGGGCCGACCTAAAAGAAATCCAAGAAGCTTTCTTTTTGGTAGTCCCAGGCTTGGTCAACACAAAGAGATACAGAAAAAGGGTTAAAGAGGGCTTAACACCGAACTCATGACAAACCATCTGAAAAATCTTAATAAAACCCCAAGAATTCGGATGAAGCTGAGATGGGGCCACGTTGCAAGACCACAACAGGTCGGTCTCAAAGGAAGTAAAAGGATGGGTAATATCTATTTGGCTAAAGAAGAAATGGTATGCATAAAAGAAAGGACACTCCCCCTGGGTCGAAGTAGGAAAACAGACCCTGTCATCAGAATCGGGTGCCACCAACTCATAGTTGCATTCTTGATTCTCACTATTACATATCTGATGGTGTTTCCTAAGCTCCGTGCAGAATTCCGCATTAACTAGGGATACACGCAGCAACACCAGGGAGTCCAACCAGTCAGACATCCCCTCAGGAACCTTAGAGGACGCCTCGACAATATTTTTGCAAGACGACATGGCCAACTAATCCTACAAACAAAAGTAAACGGGTTACTAACCCCGAAAAAGCAAGTTCGGACAAAATTGAAGCAACTCGGACAAACGCGACCTTAAGCACACGTAACAATAAAAAGAAAACCCCAAGACGCACACCAAAGGTCCACGGGCATCCTTTGGAGGCAATGACAGAGTGAAAATCTCAGAAAGAAGCCAAGGAGAAAAAGACGAAGAGTCAGAGAAAGATCATCAACCAGTGTAGCAAAATCATTAATAAAACAAACAACTTATCAAAGGAGCAACCTTTTTTCAAAACTACAGTACGAAAATCAAGCACACGAAGCCCCAAAAAGAAATCAGAATCAGGAATCACCTAAAACAAAAGAAGATCAGGAAACAGGGCATCACAGTGATAAACCAAGTACAGAAATAAGGGAAAAGTTCAAGCTTCCCAACATACAAAATCAGAATATCATCAAAAGAATAAAAAACAAAACACCAGAAATAAACAGTGAAGAGAAAGCAAAAACCAACCTAGAAGAAAGAAGAAAAGCTTTGAAAAGGAGCAGCGAAGAATCGACCACGAAGCGGAAGCACCAAGCGAATGCCAAAACGTCACAGAGAGAAAACGAGAAATGCAGGACAGGAAACGGCGAAAAATAAGGGAAGTTACAGGAAAAAGAAAACCGTCTCTTGGATACAAAATTTGAATAAAGGAAACCAAGAGAAAAATGGGGCATTAAAAACCAATTAATGAGGGCATTAAAACCCTCACACATTCCAAGGCTAGGACGCTAATACAAAAGCGCGCGCTCTCAGAGGAAGCAAAACGTTCCGCATTCAAAAAGGAACTCTACAAAGATAAAGTCGACAAAATGCTCGAGTTCGGCTCCACCCGAGAAGGTTCGAAGTCCTAAAAACTAAGACTCTACCTCCAAAGGAAGACAGAGCTCGAGCAGGGGCACTGTTCATACCCTGGGTCGAGCTGTCCGACCCGGAATGTTCTACAGACAAAGCGACCGACCTCTTCAGGTCAGGACAACCCGACCTCGGCCAAGTCACAGGAAAGCCCAATAAAGGGCCCAAATAGAGGAACACGACCCCAATCCAAAGGCAGCCCAAGCCTCTAGAGATAAGGGCGGTTCCCATGAAAGATAAAGATAAAGATAAGATAACTAACTTATCTTATCTGCAAAGGTCACTCTATGATGCCAGGGAATCTAGGCCAGTTTCACTGACCTGTTCTTTACTGTTTTAGGGTAGTTTCATGCATTTTCCTAGTGAGTAAGGCAAGTTTTGGGTGAAAATACACTTACACCTTCATTCAAGCAACTATTGTGAATTTTGCATGATTTCATGAGATTTTTTGCCAGAATTGCATGATAACTTGATGATGCATAATCTCATGACTTTGGCTAGAGCTTTGATGCACTTTAATTGCTTGATTTTAAGACAAATGAAGCATGGAAGAACCACGTTAGCATTCACGTTAACTTAGTTAACATGACTACTAACGTGAGATGGCAAAGAGCTTGCAACGTTAATGAGAAAAGTGATCACCAATAATGCCTGCGAAGCCATTCATAGCTTACGTTAAGAGCCACGTTAACTAAGTTAACGTGGTACTTAACGTAGAAGAAAAAGAGGACTCCATGTTAACGAGAAACATGAACTACAATAACGTTTCTCCTCAACGTTAGTGGTAAAAGTGAACACCACTAACGTTGGGAAACTAGGCAATGCCCATGTTAAGAGTCACGTTAACTTAGTTAACGTGAACTCTAACGTGGAAGAGGATCAACAACGCCAACGTTAGTGACACTCACTTTTGTCACTAACGTTGGATCATTAGCATTGCCTACGTTAACTCTCACGTTAAGATTATTAACGTGAAAGTTAACGTGGAGTTGGGTTCAAAGAACCAACGTTAGTGACACTCACTTTTGTCACTAATGTTGGGAGATGGCTTCATTACTACGTTAGGAGCTACGTTAACGTAGTTAACGTGGGTTCTAACATAGGGACTTAAGGCAATTGGAGCGTTAGTGAAAAAGGTGAGTGTCACTAACGCTCTCGAAGGTGATAGAGACCTACGTTAAGAGCTACGTTAGTGATGAGCGGATAATTTATACGCTTTTTGGCACTATTTTTAGTATGTTTTTAGTATATTTTGGTTAGTTTTTAGCATGTTTTTATTAGTTTTTATTTAAAATTCACTTTTCTGGGCTTTACTATGAGTTTGTGTGTTTTTCTGTGATTTCAGGTAATTTCTGGCTGAAATTGAGGGACCTGAGCAAAAATCTGATTCAGAGGCTGAAAAAGGATTGTATATGTTGTTGGATTCTAACCTCCCTACACTCGAAGTGGATTTTCTGGAGCTACAGAAGCCGAATTGGCACGCTCTCAATTGCGTTGGAAAGTAGACATCCTAGGCTTTCCAGAAATGTATAATAGTCCATACTTTGCCTGAGATTTTATGGCCCAAACTGGCATTGCAAATCAGCTTCAGAATTCCCGGCGTTTAACGCCGAAACTGGCACAAAAATTGGAGTTAAACGCCCAAACTGGCACAAAAGCTAGCGTTTAACTCCAGTGTTTAACTCCAGGAAAAGTCTCTACACATGAAAGCTTCAATGCTCAGCCCAAGCACACACCAAGTGGGCCCGGAAGTGGATTTTTACGTCATTTACTCATTTCTGTATACCCTAGGTTACTAGTTCACTATTAATAGGACCTTTTGACATTGTATCTTTACCTCATGACATTATACGTTTCTTATTGTATCTTCTACGGCATGAGTCTCTAAACCCCATTGTTGGGGGTGAGGAGCTCTGCTGTGTCTTGATGGATTAATGCAATTACTATTATTTTTTCATTCAATCACGCTTGCTTCCATTCTAAGATATCACTTGTTCCTCAACTTGATGAATGTGGTGATCCGTGACACTCATCATCATTCTCACCTATGAACGTGTGCCTGACAACCACCTCCGTTCTACCTTAGACTAAGTGAATATCTCTTAGATTCCTTAATCAGAATCTTCGTGGTATAAGCTAGAATTGATGGCGGCATTCAAGAGAATCCAGATGGTCTAAACATTGTCTGTGGTATTCTGAGTAGGATTCAAGGATTGAATGACTGTGACAAGCTTCAAACTCCTGAAGGCTGGGCGTTAGTGACAGACGCAAAAGAATCACTGGATTCTATTCCAACCTGATTGAGAATCGACAGATGATTAGTCGTGCTGTGACAGAGTGCATTGAACATTTTCACTGAGAGGATGGGAGGTAGCCATTGACAACGGTGAAACCCTACATACAGCTTGCCATGGAAGGAGCCTTGCATGCATGAAGAAGAAGACAGTAGGAAAGCAGAGATTTAGAAGATAGAGCATCTCCAAAACCTCAACCTGTTCTCCATTACTACAAAACAAGTATTTATTTCATGTTCTTTTACTTTTCACAATTAAACCTGAGAATTATTGATATCCTGACTAAGAGTTACAAGATAACCATAGCTTGCTTCAAGCCGACAATCTCCGTGGGATCGACCCTTACTCACGTAAGGTATTACTTGGACGACCCAGTGCACTTGCTGGTTAGTTGTGCGGAATTGCAAGAGTGTGATTGTAATTTCGTGCACCAAGTTTTTGGTGCCGTTGCCGGGGATTGTTCGAGTTTGGACAGCTCACGGTGTATCTTGTTGCTTAGATTAGGACTGTTTTATTTTTGTTGGTTTAGAGTCTTTTATTTGAGTTTAGTTTCATATTTTAAGTTTGGTGTCAATTGCATGTTTTTGTTTTCTTTTAATTTTTTGAATTTGCATGTTCTTAGTCCTTTCTTGATCTTTAAAAGTTCTAAGTTTGGTGTCTTCTTTTTGTTTTCCTTTAAAATTTTTGAGAATTTATGTTTGATTTCCTAAAAATTTTAAGTTTGGTGTCATTTTGTTGTTTTTCTCTTTCCTCATTTCAAAAAAATCAAATCTTTTTCAAAATAATTTTCAATCATATCTTTTCAATTGCTAATTCCAAAACCTTCTTAATTGACTAATTGATTTAGTTTTCAATTTGCTTTGATCTAAAAATATAAAAATATTCTATACTTTACTTGTGAATCCATGTCATTTCCCTTTCTCCATCATGGACCTAAGTGGAATTGAGCAGTCTAGAAGGACTCTGGGGTCATATGCTAACCCCATTACAGCTGCATATGGGAGTAGCATCTGTATACCTCCCATTAAAGCAAGCATCTTTGAGCTAAATCCTCAACTCATTGTCATGGTGCAGCAAAACTGCCAGTATTCCGGTCTTCCACGGGAAGAACCTACTGAGTTTCTGGCACAATTTTTACAAATTGCTGATACAGTATGTGATAAAGAGGTGGATCAGGATGTCTACAGATTATTACTGTTTCCATTTGCTGTAAAAGATCAAGCTAAGAGGTGGTTGAATAACCAACTCACAGCAAGCATAAAAACATAGAGACAATTATCAGACAAATTCCTGAATCAATTTTACCCTCCAAAAAGGATGACACAGCTAAGGCTGGACATCCAAGGCTTTAAACAAGAGGATAATGAATCCCTTTATAATGCCTGGGAGAGGTACAGAGGTATGCTAAGAAAATGCCCCTCTGAAATGTTTTCAGAGTGGGTACAGTTAGACATCTTCTATTATGGGCTCACAGAAAATGCTTAGATGTCTTTAGACCACTCAGCTGGTGGATCTATACACATGCTGAAGACGATTGAAGAGGCTCAAGAGCTCATAGATACAGTTGCTAGAAATCAACATTTATACTCAAGCAGTGAGTCCTCTATAAAAGAAGAAGCTATGGCAGTAACTACTGATCCTAACCCTCAAGAATAGATGGTTGAGCTTAATCAGCAATTACTCATGATGGAAAAACAGTTAGCAGAATTTAAAGAGATACTCCAAGAAACTAAAATTGCTAACAAGAATATGGAAGCACAATTAAATCAGACAAGACAACAACTATCTAAACAGATAACAGAAGAATGCCAAGCTGTTAAATTAAGGAGTGGAAAAACATTGAATGTATCAACTCAAAGCAGCAGAAAGCTAAGAAAGGAACAACTGACAAAGGATAACCAAATCACTGTCCAAAATCCCTCTGAGGACAGTAAGAGCCCAGAGAGGAATACTTCTGGCGTTCACACACCAGAAAGGGGGGAAAAATTGGCGTTAAACACCCATTCCCTGCCAGGTTCTGGCATTCAAATGCCAGAAAAGGGGGAAAAGTTGGCGTTAAACGCCCATTCCTCACCCAATCCTGGTGTTCAAACGCCAATGAGGAATCAGACACCTTAGAGTGCTGATAGTAATCCCTCTAAGAAGGCTTCTCCAACCACTTCTGTAGGAAATAAACCTGCAGCAACTAAGGTTGAAAAGTATAAAGCCAAGATGCCTTATCCTCAGAAACTCCGCCAAGCAGAACAGGATAAGTAATTTGCCCGCTTTGCAGACTATCTCAAGACTCTTGAAATAAAGATTCCGTTTGCAGAAGCACTTGAGCAAATACCTTCTTATGCTAAGTTCATGAAAGAGATCTTAAGTCATAAGAAGGATTGGAGAGAAACTGAAAAAGTGTTTCTCACCGAGGAATGCAGTGCAGTCATTCTGAAGAGCTTACCAGAGAAGCTTCAAGATCCATGAAGCTTTATGATACCATGCACATTAGAAGGTGCTTGTACCAAGATAGTCTATGTGACCTTGGAGCAAGTATCAATCTAATACCTGCGTCCACTATCAAAAAGCTTGGGTTGACTGAAGAAGTCAAACCAACCCGGATATGCCTCCAACTTGCTGATGGCTCCATTAAATACCCATCAGGCATAATTTAGGACATGATTGTCAAGGTTGGGCCATTCGCCTTTCCAACTGACTTTGTAGTGCTGGAAATGGAGGAGCACAAGAGTGCAACTCTCATCCTAGGAAGACCCTTCCTAGCAACTGGACGAACTCTCATTGATGTACAATAAGGGGAAGTGACCCTGAGAGTCAATGAGGATGAGTTCAAGTTGAATGCTGTCAAAGCTATGCAGCATCCAGACACATCAAATGACTGCATGAGCACTGATATTATTGACTTTTTAGTGGAAGAGATCAATATGACTGAGAGTCTCGAATCAGAGCTAGAGGATATCTTTAAAGATGTTCAGCCTGACCTGGAGGAACCAGAGGGAATAAAAGAACCTCTGAAAATTCCTCAGGAAGAGGATAAGCCTCCTAAACCCGAGCTCAAGCCACTACCACATTCCCTGAAGTATGCATTTCTGGGAGAAGGTGACACTTTTCCAGTGATTATAAGCTCTGCTTTAAACTCACAGGAAGAGGAAGCGCTAATTCAAGTGCTAAGGACACATAAGACAGCTCTTGGGTGGTCCATAAGTGATCTTAAGGGCATTAGCCCAGCAAGATGCATGCACAAGATCCTATGCGGATAAATCCAGCCATGAAGGAGGTGGTGCAGAAATAGGTCACTAAGTTACTAGAGGCTGGGATTATTTATCCTATTTCTGATAGCCCCTGGGTGAGCCCTGTCCAAGTTGTCCCCAAGAAGGGAGGCATGACAGTGGTTCATAATGAAAAAAATGAACTAGTTTCCACAAGAACAGTTACAGGGTGGCGTATGTGTATTGACTACAGAAGGCTCAATACAGCCACCAGAAAGGATCATTTTTCTTTACCATTCATAGACCAGATGTTAGAGAGACTAGCAGGTCATGAATATTATTGCTTTTTGGATGGCTATTCAGGTTACAACCAAATTGCAGTAGATCCTCAAGACCAAGAGAAAACAGCATTTACATGTCCTTCTGGAGTATTTGCCTACAGAAGGATGCCTTTTGGTCTATGCAATGCACCTGCAACCTTTCAGAGGTGCATGCTCTCTATCTTATCAGATATGGTAGAGAAATTTCTGGAAGTCTTCATGGATGACTTTTCAGTATTTGGAGACTCATTCAACTCCTGCCTTAACCATCTAGCATTTGTTCTGAAAAGATGCCAAGAGACCAACCTAGTTTTAAACTGGGAAAAATGTCACTTCATGGTGACTGAGGGGATTGTCCTTGGGCATAAAATTTCAAGTAAGGGAATAGAGGTGGATCAAGCAAAGGTAGAGGTAATTGAAAAATTACCACCACCTGCCAATGTTAAGGCAATCAGAAGCTTTCTGGGACATGCAGGATTCTACAGAAGATTTATAAAGAATTTTTCAAAAATTGCAAAACCTCTGAGTAACCTGCTAGCTGCTGACACACCATTTGTGTTTGACACACAGTGTCTGTAGGCATTTGAGACCCTGAAAGCTAAGCTGGTCACAGCACCAGTCATCTCTGCACCAGACTGGACATTACCATTTGAACTAATGTGTGATGCCAGTGACCATGCCATTGGTGCAGTGTTGGGATAGAGGCATAACAAGCTTCTGCACGTCATTTATTATGCTAGCCGTGTTCTAAACGATGCACAGAAGAATTACACAACCACAGAAAAAGAGTTACTTGCAGTGGTTTATGCCATTGACAAGTTTAGATCCTACTTAGTAGGGTCAAAAGTGATTGTGTACGTTGACCATGCTGCTCTTAAATACTTACTCACAAAGCAGGATTCAAAACCCAGGCTCATAAGGTGGGTATTGCTTCTGCAAGAGTTTGATATAGAAATAAGAGACAGAAAAGGGACAGAGAACCAGGTAGCTGATCATTTGTCCCGAATTGAACCAGTAGCTAGGGCGTCCCTCCCTTCTGCTGAGATCTCTGAAACCTTTCCAGATGAGCAACTCTTTGCCATCCAGGAAGAACCATGGTTTACAGATATTGCAAATTATAAAGCTGTAAGGTTCATACCACAAGAGTACAGCAGGGTGCAAAGAAAAAAATTAATTTCAGATGCCAAGTACTACCTATGGGATGAGCCATATCTCTTTAAGAGATGTGCAGACGAAATAATTCGCAGATGTGTACCTAGAGAGGAAGCACAAAGGATCCTGTGGCATTGCCATGGATCGCAGTATGGGGGACATTTTGGAGGTGAGCGAACAGCCACTAAGGTCCTCTAATGCGGATTCTACTGGCCTACTATCTATAGGGATGCCCGGGAGTTTGTGCGTAACTATGACAGTTGCCAAAGAGGTGGTAGCTTGCCTCATGGTTACGCCATGCCTCAACAAGGAATCCTAGAGATTGAATTGTTTGATGTATGGGGAATTGACTTCATGGGTCCCTTCCACCATCATACTCAAACACTTATATTCTAGTGGCAGTAGACTATGTGTCTAAATGGGTAGAAGTGATTGCCACACCCAATAATGATACCAAGACCATACTGAAATTCCTACAGAAACACATCTTCAGCAGGTTTGGTATTCCCAAAGTACTAATCAGTGATGGGGGCACTCATTTCTGTAATAAACAGCTGTACTCTGCTATGGTCCGATATGGAATTAGCCACAAAGTAGCAACTCTGTATCACCCACAAACAAATGGGCAAGCTGAAGTCTCTAATAGAGAGCTAAAAAGAATCCTGGAATGGACTGTTATTGCCTGTAGAAAGGATTGGGCAAAGAGCTTGGATGATGCTCTGTGGGCATACAGAACAGCCTTCAAGACTCCTATAGGAACATCTCTATACCAACTTGTGTATGGGAAGGCTTGTCATCTGCCCGTGGAACTGGAACATAAAGCCTATTGGGCAACTAGATTCCTAAACATGGATGCTAAGTTAGCTGGTGAAAAAAGATTGCTCCAGCTAAATGAGCTAGAGGAGTTCAGACTCAGTGCCTTTGAAAATGCAAAAATTTATAAGGAAAAGGCAAAGAAGGGGCATGACAAGAAGTTGTCATCCAGAGTCTTTGAGCCAGGACAAAAAGTTCTACTCTTCAACTCTAGGCTCAGACTATTCCCAGGAAAACATAAATCCTGGTGGAGGGGTCCGTATGTGATTACAGGGGTCTCACCATATGGATATGTTGAGCTTCAGGATATTGATTCTGA
>NC_029780.3:53604217-53607923 GCF_000817695.3 Arachis duranensis | reverse complement strand
CCAGTAAAGGTACCATTTTGGGCGTTAAATGCCAGAATGGGCACCATTCTGGGCGTTTAACGCCAGGTGTGCAGCATCCTGGGCGTTTAGCAAAATGCCCAGTGATAAAGGGGTTTCTGGCGTTTAACGCCAGCCAGGGCACCTGGCTAGGCGTTAAACGCCCATAATGGCCACCAAGTGGGCGTTAAACGCCAGAATGGATACCATTCTGGGCGTTTAACGCCAGAAAGGCAGGGGGAGGAGATTTTGTTTTTCACTTCAAATTTTTTCAAACTTTCTTGTTTTGATCCATAATTTTCTGAATATACACATTTCAAATTTTCATCATTCATCCTCAAAATTCGAAAATTAAACAATTTTCTAAATCATTCTTCAAATCTCTTTCAAATCCTTTCCAAATCTTCTCCAAAAACTCAATTATCTTCTCAAATTCTTTCCATATCTTCTCAAATTTCCTCCAAAATTTTTGAAATCTCTCCCCCTCCCTTAATAAATAAAGCTCGGCCATCCCCCTTTCCCCACCATTCGAATTTGCTCTCCTCCTCTCTCTCCTCTTTCCTTTCTTTTGCTTGAGGACAAGCAAACCTCTAAGTTTGGTGTGCTTTTTCGTGATCACTAAGCCAAGATTTATCAAGATCATGGCTCCTAAGGGAAAACAAACCAATTCAAGAGGCAAGAAAGAGAATACTCCAAAGAATCTTTGGAGTCAAGAGAAGGTCTTAACCAAAGAACATGCAGACCATTACCACAAAATAATAGGTCTAAGGTCAGTGATCCCGGAAGTCAGATTCGATCTGAAAGAAGATGAATATCCGGAGATCCAAGAGCAAATTCAAAACAGAGGATGGGAAGTTCTAACCAACCCTGAAACAAAGGTCGGAAGAAACATGGTTCAGGAATTCTACTCAATTCTGTGGCTGACAGATAAGCAGAGAATGACTGGAACTGCTTTTCATACCTACAGAACCATGGTCAGAGGGAGAATTATTTACTTCCATCTGGACAAAATAAGAGAGGTCTTCAAATTGCCTCAACTACAAGATGATCCTGAATCCTTTAATAGGAGAATGGTGAGAGCAGATAAGGGGTTGAATCAAGTTCTAGAGGACATATGCCTCCCTGGAACTAAGTGGACAACCAATTCAAAAGGTGTCCCAAACCAACTCAAGAGGAGAGATCTCAAACCAACTGCAAGAGGTTGGCTAGACTTCATTGGGCGTTCCATATTGCCCACTAGCAACTGTTCTGAGGTCACTATCAAGAGAGCAGTGATGATTCATTGCATTATGCTGGGAAAAAAAGTGGAGGTTCATCATCTGATTGCTTGTGAGATCTACACAATTGCAAACAATAACTCTACTGAAGCCAAACTGGCTTACCCAAGCTTAATCTCTTTGCTATGTAAAGATGCTGGGGTGAGGATGGGAGTAAATGAATTCATCCCAATTGAACACCCAATCACCAAGAAGTCAATGGAAGGACAAATGCAAGACAACTCTATCAAAAGGAGGGCACAGGAGTTCTTCCCTGAACTTCCTGAAATTGACTACTAGACCCGCCTAGAAGCATCTGTTTCCAAGCTGCAAGAAGCTATGGAACAAATTAAGGAAGAACAGCAGAATCAAAACTTCATGCTCTGCAAATTGCTGAAAGAACAAGAGAAGCAGAGGTGTGAGCTACAGGAGCTAAAGCGCCAGAAGCTCTCCCTTGAAGGGTCAAATACCCCACAAGTTGAGGGAGCATCCACTTCTCAAAATCAAGGTTGTTGAGTCCTAACTCTGTGATAACTTTTATCATTAGTAGTCTATTTTAGAGTCATTTAAATTTTTATTTTCTATTACTATTAGTCTTATCTTATATTTATTTTTGAGTCTTGTTCTTAATTCATGATTAATAAAATTCAAGGTTCATGTCTTAAAGCTATGAATGTCTTGTGAATCCATCACCTCTCTTAAATGAAAAATGCTTTAATCACAAAAGAACAAGAAGTGCAGGATTTCGAATTCATCTCTAAAACTAGTTGAATTAGTTTGATGTGGTGACAATACTTTTTGTTTTCTGAATGAATGCTTGAATAGTGCATATGTCTTTTGAATTTGTTGATTAAAGAATTTTAAACTAGTTGGCTCTTGAAAGAATGATGGAAAAGGAGAAATGTTATTGAGGATCTCAAAAATCATCAAATTGATTCTTGAAGCAAGAAAAAGCAGTGTATTCAAAAAAAAATGATCCAAGGCAAAAAGAGTGTGCTTAAGAACCCTGGACACCTCTAATTGGGGACTCTAACAAAGCTGAGTCATAATCTACAAAGGTTCACCCAGTTATGCGTCTGTGGCATGTATGTATCCGGTGGTAATACTGGAAGACAGAGTGCTTTGGGCCACAGCCAAGACTCATAGAATAACTATGTTCAAGAATCATCACACTTAACTAGGAGAATCAATAACACTATCAGAATTTTGAGTTCCTATAGATGCCAATCATTCTAATCTTCAAAGGATAAAGTGAGATGCCAAAACTGTTTAGAAGCAAAAAGCTACTAGTCCCGCTCATCTAATTGGAGCTAAGTTTTATTGATATTTTGGAGTCTATAGTATGTTCTCTTCTTTTTATCCTAATTGATTTTCAGTTGCTTGGGGACAAGCAACAATTTAAGTTTGGTGTTGTGATGAGCGGATAATTTATAAGCTTTTTGGCACTGTTTTTAGTATGTTTTTAGTATGTTTTGGTTAGTTTTTAGTATGTTTTTATTAGTTTTTATTTAAAATTCACTTTTCTGGGCTTTACTACGAGTTTGTGTGTTTTTCTGTGATTTCAGGTAATTTCTGGCTGAAATTGAGGGACCTGAGCAAAAATCTGATTCAGAGGCTGAAAAAGAACTACAGATGCTGTTGGATTCTGACCTCCCTGCACTCGAAGTAGATTTTCTGGAGCTACAGAAGCCCTATTGGCACGCTCTCAATTGCGTTGAAAAGTAGACATCCTGAGCTTTCCATCAATGTATAATAGTTTATACTTTGCCCGGGATTTGATGGCCCAAACCGGTGTTTCAAATCAGCTTCAGAATTCCCGGCGTTTAACGCCGAAACTGGCACAAAAATTGGAGTTAAGCGCCCAAACTAGCACAAAAGCTGGCGTTTAACTCCAGGAAAAGTCTCTACACATGAAAGCTTCAATGCTCAGCCCAAGCACACACCAAGTAGATCCCGGAAGTGGATTTTTACGTCATTTACTCATTTCTGTATACCCTAGGTTACTAGTTCACTATTAATAGGACCTTTTGACATTGTATCTTTACCTCATGACATTACACGTTTCTTATTGTATCTTCTACGGCATGAGTCACTAAATCCCATGGTTGGGGGTGAGGAGCTCTGCTGTGTCTTGATGGATTAATGCAATTACTACTGTTTTTTCATTCAATCACGCTTGCTTACATTCTAAGATATCACTTGTTCCTCAACTTGATGAATGTGATGATCCGTGACACTCATCATCATTCTCACCTATGAATGTGTGCTTGACAACCACCTCCGTTCTACCTTAGACTAAGTGAATATCTCTTAGATTCCTTAATTAGAATCTTCGTAGTATAAGCTAGAATTGATGGTGGCATTCAAGAGAATCCGGAAGGTCTAAACCTTGTCTGTGGTATTCTGAGTAGGATTCAAGGATTGAATGACTGTGACGAGCTTCAAACTCCTGA
>NC_029780.3:53602432-53604130 GCF_000817695.3 Arachis duranensis | reverse complement strand
GATTGAGAACCGACAGATGATTAGCCGTGCTGTGACAGAGCGCGTTGGACATTTTCACTGAGAGGATGGGAGGTAGCCATTGACAACGGTGAAACCCTACATATAGCTTGCCATGGAAGGAGCCTTGCGTGCATGAAGAAGAAGACTGTAGGAAAGCAGAGATTCAGAAGATAGAGCATCTCCAAAACCTCAACCTGTTCTCCATTACTGGAAAACAAGTATTTATTTCATGTTCTTTTACTTTTCACAATTAAACCTGAGAATTATTGATATCCTGACTAAGAGTTACAAGATAACCATAGCTTGCTTCAAGCCGACAATCTCCGTGGGATCGACCCTTACTCACGTAAGATATTACTTGGACAACCCAGTGCACTTGCTGGTTAGTTGTGCGGAATTGCAAGAGTGTGATTGCAATTTCGTGCACCAGTTAGCCAAGCTAACATGAGATCTAACGTAGGGGCAAGAGGCAAGCAACGTTAATGGGAAAAGTGATTCCCATTAACGTTTGGGAAAAGGGACACAAGCCAACGTTAATGGGAAAAGTGAGTCCCATTAACGTTGGCCAAGGATTGAGTAAGAAACGTTAGTATTCACGTTAAGATTACTAACATTGGAACTAACGTGGGTATATAAGGGTGGAACGTTAGTGGAAAAAGTGAATGCCACTAACGTTCTCGCACTCAAAATATTACCCAACGTTAATCTCACTAAATGCCCAAGCCTAATTCATATTTCTCTGCAAGCTGGGGCCACTAAAGATGAGAATTGCTTCAACTCAAGGTCCAGAGCCCACATCCAAGACTTGAAAAACTCACTAGAAGATCATGAGAAGTAGTATAAATAGGAGTAGTTTTGAACTAGAGAGGAGTTTTTAGCACTTTTGGGAACTACTCTCCGCATATTTACTTTTCTGTACTTCTAGCATGGATTCTTTTTTTCTGCCATTTTTGATTCATAGAGCTATGAACAACTAAACCCCTTTCATTGGGTTAGGGAGCTCTGTTGTAATTTGATGGATCAATTATAGTTTTCATTCTTCTTCTTCTTTCTTTTCTCTTGATCTTACTAGAAAGCTTTCGATCTTGATTCAATTGGTTAGTTGTCTTGGAAAAGAAACTCTCCATAATTGGATCTCCTTTGAACCTTGGAAAAGGGATGAGTAAATCATGCTAGAAATGCTTTCTCATGTTGGACCAAATTGAGGTTTGGATGGATATTGTGATATTTAATCCTCCCAACACTTTGATTTGGAAATACATGTGGTATAATCAGTGACCACACTTTCATCTCTTCTCATGAGCAATTAAATCAAGGAATTGGGCAATTGTTCAAGCTTAGAGAGATTGGATTGCCAAGGAATTGGGATCCAATCACTTAAGATTTCCAAGGAGATTAATGAATGCATTGATTGAAGAAGAGATGAGAATGAACTTGATCCGGAGAATGCAACATCTCCTAAACCCAATGATCTCCCCATTTCTGATCTTACCCATTCTATTTACTTTCTGCCATTTAAATTCCTTCTCATTATCCCAACTCCCCATTTAAGATTCTGCACTTTAATTTCTGTTATTTACTTTCTAGTCATTTAAATTCCTGCATCTCAATCTCAATTCTGTTTAGCTCAACTAGCATATTCTTCTAACTAAAGTTGCTTAACCAATCAATCCTTGTGGGATTCGACCTCACTCTATT